>NC_135769.1:7313809-7738174 GCF_052425735.1 Oculina patagonica | reverse complement strand
ATACGGCTTAGGTGTATACACTTTATTCGATGGTTAAACAAACACGTGCAGATTATTTTGTGAGTTGCGTAGTATTTTAAACCATCGAATAAGGGATTTTTTTTTCCACAATCTTTTCCACTTAGTTTGGGTCCGTATTCCGTAAGTTTGTCTGTCCGTATTTTTGCCCTGTGCTACAGTGTAAAAACGTGGCATAATTTTGCGCGTTCTTTTGCCCTAATAGGTTAAAATGGCGCAATAATTTAGAGCGGTTTTCACTTGGGTGTCGAAAGTAAATTGCGTTTGCTTTGGTTTTGAATTACTACGCTTAGTGATTGGCTTAAAAACCTCGAGCCACTTTCTCAGCCAATCAGAAGTAAAACCAAAACCAATCGTGACTAGCTCGCGCACGTTTTTTTATAGTACCTGTAAGAGGGCTCCAGGTCACGTGTGCATACCACCCGGCACTGTTTTCAATCTCATGAAAGGTGACTGTTTTAATTTTGACACTCAAACCCGGAACGTCTTTGATGTATTCACACTCTGAAAAGAAAAGAAAGAACATAAAACCGTTCATTTTAAACTTACACTAAAAGAACGGCTTTGTCAAAAAGAGGATTTGTGAAAAACATGATTTGTGGCTAATGTCAGGACCCGGCAAAGGGACTTTTAAGAGACCTTTCTGCCTTGGCAAACTCGTTAAACATCGTGATCAAAGTCCAAAAATCCGGGTCGAGGTCGAAAACATAAATGATGAAAGCAATATCGCTTTTTATCGCATACGGATACCCGAGCGTACAAAAATCACAAGTCGGAATCAAGGCTTGCTTGGTGGTTCTCGTATTGTATGAATTTTTAACAACTCTTACTTGCTGCCTGTGCAAGAACATCTAGAGCTCGTCGCGGGCGTAGATGACGACGAGAGACATTTGAAGGTACTCCTACGAAAATAAAATTTCAGCAGTTAATTTTAGATACCAAATATGAAGAGGAAATAAATTAAGTTAAGTATAATTTCCAGAGGTGAATATATAAGAATCAGACATTCCGATTGGTTGAGAATCGCGGCTTTTTACTTGCACATTAACACTAAATTGTTTGCCTCAGACTCAGTGAACATTGGTGAATATTTACCTCGACTTTCCTCTCGGTAATTTTGTTACCGATATTCACTTTGCCTTCGGAGAATAATAGTTAAATTTATTTCCTCTTTATAATAGAGGCATGGGCCGAACTAGGAGAATATTGGCTGATCATCTGCGTCTTTCTGGTCCGTACCGGAAAGACTGCGGTACGATCCCGAGCTAATGAGGATAAAAAATAATTTATACTGTATGGGCTCTCCCTGCACTGTTGCTTGCATTTGCTGTTAACGTTCTTAATCCAAAGACCGTGTGGGCATTGAAAAGCCAGACCCCAATAAAATCCAATCACATAAAACTAAAACCAGCAACAATTATTGACGAAAAACGCATGCGTCTCTTTTCCCATTTTTTCCTTTGCGACAGAAAAGAAGGAAAAGCAATTGTCAGTGTTTGGTTGGAATTGATAAGTTGTTACCTGCATTGCTTTTAGTAGTACATTTGTCTTCACAAGAAACAAAAGAAGATGCCTGAAAAAAAAAAACAAACAACATTTGGAATAACCTCACATCGAACTTAAAAAACTCTTAAAACTATTTCATCTTTTAAATTTCATTTAAAATCAAAATTAATGGAGGAGTTTTTAACATAGATTAATTAGGAGTAATTCATTTTATCCAAATTTTTATCATTGTAATTTTTTATCATTGTAATGTTTATCATTGTAATTTTTTATAATTTTAAAATTGTAATTTCTACTGTAATTTATTGTCACTGAAAAGCCCCGTAAGGGGAGTGTCAAATTAAAGTATTGTATTGTAATGTATTGTAATTAAACAATAAAAAAAAATCTCTAAAAGGATCTTACATCGTAATATTGTCAAACTGAATCTAATGATCACTTTACTGAAAGGGACCAAATCACTCAAGTTCTTGATTTTTGTATAATTGATCAAAGAACTGCAGATTGAAGAAATAAAAAAATGAAATGCAAAACCTCAGTACAGGTTCTTTGCATTGAGTGGTTCGTACCGCGCTCACATCAAACCGATGTGACTTTCGTACCGGAACGAGAATCTTGATGTGGTAGAGCTACATTGTATCCGGCTAACCTAAGGGGAAGATAATTACTTTCCGGATTTTACTGGTTGTTGTTTTTTTCTTCTTTTTTTACGTATGTCGATATAGCCATAATTAAAGGAGCTACGTCGGGAAGAAAGGTCAATGTTGAACACGTTTAACACTTTCTTATTTTTTCCTCCCACAATATTATGTTTCTATCAATTTGACAGTCAAAGTATCATTTCGTCAGAACCAGTTTGCGATTGTCGTGCTTCACTTAAAATTGTTTGTCGGTGATGTATTACTAGTAACACTAACAGTTGTGGCAAATACCTAAATACCCAGAGTAGAAATTAAACGGGTAACGCAATGCGCATCTTTATCAAGAAAGCCTGAAAAAAATCGAGTTTATTTTCCGTGTGGTCAGACAAATTCTTTGTTTATTGGTGCATTAATGCAAGCCCGTTTTATTCCTGACACTTGAAATGATTCCCGTCAATTGAAGAAAAGGTAGAACATCACTGCTATAAATACTCTAAAGAAAACGATTAAAAACAATGCAATGTCTGCATATATCAATGACAAAAAGTTTACTTCTATCTAAAAAATACTATAAGTTATCTTGTAATGAATAAGATCCACATTTTTGTTCCTTCCCGTAACTTCATAAAGTTTTTCCCGTCCCGCAATCGGTCCCGCAATCAAACGGCTCTAAAAGGAAGTCGTTATATGATCGCCAACTCAGAACGTCTGACTTGTCAAAACAATTTTCAAGCAAAAAGTAGTTTGGGCACATGTTATATCCTTGATAAGATTCCGTGCCGTCGATAGCGTAAACACTGCCTTAATTCTCTCAAGATACGAAGTGAGCGGATGTAATAGCATGACCCTTTGATCCCAGAATTCTTCCTACGTGCGTGAAATCAATCCCTTTGTATACCTGACGTGTTTTAATTGCAGAGGATGCTCTTTAACTAAACATTTTGGGAACATATCTTTCGAATACAATAAAGCGGTTTTTTCTAAAACAATCTAGTGTTTTTGCTGCATTCTGTAAAAGTGTCTAAAACGCGTTCTGCGTGTAGCTAACGCGCGGATTAGAAAACTTTAAAAGATGCATCACACAGCTTGCAGGATTACTGTTTAAAATGAACCGAACATACTACCGCAAAATGTAACTACGCCTTAAATCGATGTGAATATAATTTGAACTTGCTTATTATCGTTCTCAATGAATTCTACTTGCCGCCTCAGTGTTACAAAGCACAATCTTTCACGAAACCTCACGAACTGACTTCAAGGGGGTGCGTGTGCATCACGCGTGATCTCGCGAACGGCGATAATGCTTTCGACGCTTGATGAAGACAGCGCTAGCACCGCCAGGCGGAATACCCAAGTTTAGGTTGGTAAGGGATTTATAACTAAACCTTAAGCAAAGAAAGCCTTGCTCGAAATCGAAACGTAAGACTTTCGCGTGTCAAACAATCGGTTGCAAACCTATTACTGTTTCCGTAACAGACTCAAGTTTCGGTCTCTTATGTACGTTAGGGATTTAAAGCATTTTTACACGTCCTACTGCAACGAAAGTAATTTCACATAAAGAGACCACTAAAAGTTAAAAGATTTTAGCTTAATCGAGAAATATTTTATGGTATATTACATTGTCGAAAACTCTTGTTATGCGCGCGTGAAATTACATAGGATGTCAGCTTGTGACACGCACCGACCTGCAGCTTTCTAATAAATGGATGTCATCTGATTTTCTCGGAAAACGAATGCCTGTTTGTGCAATTGTGCTTAGGTTGACTAACGCAATCTCTTATGTTCACGTAAAACTTGTTATTTAACGACTGGTATATAAGGAGACATATCTCTCACCTCGCTCTCCGGGGACAATCGAAGCACACGCTTCGGGCACAGGCACAATCGGCCTCTTGTAGACAACTGTTGTGATTTCTCGGTCTCTGTAGTCACTAACATCGCTAAAAACACCAGCAGTACTTTAAAGGCCATGGTGATGCGATATTGGTCAAGTCATAGTAATTTGAGGCAAATTATTGAAGCAAGAAGCGATGACCCGTTTTCAGCTCAGATCCAAGGAATTGCGCGGCGTAAAACAAAATGGCTGACTCAGACGCTTTATTTTGCAGTCACAAAAGCAATCACGACGCGGACATTTTCAAGCAGTTCAGGCACTAGCGTCTACAGAAATACTTCTCCGGGATTTATGAATACAATGTTGATGAAACTGCCTTGCAAACAAACAACATGCAGGCTTTGATCGAAACTTTGAGATCAGCCCTGTATGTGATTTCCTCGGGATGCTATCTGGTGACTTCCAATGCAACTTACGTCATACCCAAAGAAACCGAAAATATGTTCTCTTGCCAGAAGACTTAATGAATGCGTAAATCCACTAAAGCAAGGTTTGTCTCCCCACAAGACTGTAAGCAAAGCCTGTTTCTGTTCGTACCGTCCGCACAAGTTTAAATGTCTTCTGCGTACGTTGGTAAATACGTAAATCGTAAATTAATCAAAGAAGGGTCACGAAAGTCTTCTTCGCATGGATATCCGATATGCGGAAACGCATCGAACAACAATGCATTCTTTGCCAAAAATAATTATCTTTCAATTGACCAATGAAAATTGCAGCTAATAGGAGATTAAATGTGAGTGATTGAAAGAGGAATTTGAGAATTTATTACCCAGTCAACCCGAGCTGGAGATCCAGAATTACGTAGGGACTAATTTTAGCGTATAATTCTTAGAATCCAAAACAATTGCTTTTCGACACTCGTGACGAAGCCAGTGACATGCATTGACTTGTGCCTCTAGGTCGACCACTTTGCTTTCACTAAACGGCTCTGTGTTGTTTCTCCTAGAACTATGAGCTACTATATATATGGGACATCGGCAATACTTCTTGGTCTGAGATATTAGTCCAGTCCCTGAACTCTCTCTTCCGCACTAATATTAACTAATATTATTTTTATCCAAAGGCATCCCCTGCACTTTCTTCTCTAGTTATTTTAATGCCTTAGTGATAGCCAGACCATCTGGGGTTTACACTATGCAGGAAATGCTCCAAGATACACCTATCAATGTTAAGCTCGAGGGGGGGGGGGGGGGGGTCGGGCACGGGAATTTGATCGTGAGGTCGGTCCCCAGGGTAGGGATTTTGATCGAACGTGATCCCCTGCAACAAGGTTTGAAGGACATCTGACCACCTTTCATTGCTCCCAGGTGGGGATTTGACTTTTTTTTATAGAAATTGTCAAAATCCCCACCCCTCTCCCGACCCCACCCCCCACCCTCGGGCTTAACATTGATAGGTGCATTACTATTGTTAGCGGCTACTAAACTTGAAGCACTAAATAAGAGAATCATTGGATTCATACTTGGGGATTACTCGTCCCCATACAGCAGTCTTCTCAAGAAAGTCAACTCCACCTCATTAGCTAATAAACGCGTTCAAAATTGCCTAATATTATCATATAAAAGCCTGTTTTCCCCCATTTTCCAGCTTACATGAAAACTGAAATAAAGTTTATGTATGTATGCATGTACTAATTTTAGCGATTTTAGCGATTTGGGCCAAAATCGCTAAATTTTGTACTCGCTAAAATTTGTCTCGGTCGAATTTAATACGCGTTGAATTAATACCCCCGCCCGCCAGGAGGAATGCAAAATTAAATATAGTGGCCAGAAAAAAACGCTTTAATTAGCAGTCGCTAAAAATAGTAACCTTAAGGTATTCAAAAACAACAGGTGGACTGCATTTGATGCGATACGGCTGTTTATTGTAAGAGACCGGTCGTTGTTTATCGCCTAGGGGGTCCTAGGATTTTTTTGTGGGGGTAGGGTTCACTTGATTTCGAGATGAGTTAAAGGAGGATCTAGATCTCGAGAAAACACTCAGTCTCAATGGAGTTAGCCATTAGATGCAAAACAGATGTACACAGGATACTTTAATGCTTGAAATGTTAGTTATCAGTGTCAGACGCATTTCCACTGAGCAATTTTAGAAGGCCCAAATATAGCAATTTTCTGCAGGAACATGCTCCCACAACCCCTTGATGGCTTACGAACTCGCAGTTAACCTCTATATAACCTGGGTAGGCGCGCTCTAGCCTTTTAGGTTTTTGTCAGTTCTTGTGCACTTTTCTCAGAAACGTAGCATAATTCTAATACACTGGATAGCTAGTGAATTGACCAGTGCAAAGCGTTATTCACCATCCGAGGGCCATATACAACTTGGCCCAGGTCCAAAACTGACACTGCCTTGTCCTATTTCTTGTGGTTCAAGTAGCATAGCAGATTCTTTGTTTTGACATACAGTAAAAGCAGCAACAGCTCTTCGACAATTTCTTGTTTGGTGTATCAGGGGCCCTGGAGGCTTTAGTTACCTTTGTAAATTCACTCACAAAGAATGGATCCAATCAAAAGTCACTATTCAGGTCACAGGAATGCCCTATAAATTCCATTAGCTGATAGCCATTCTGTAATTTTAATACAGACTGGGACCAACATTCGGTTGAAGTCTTGCTATCAACAATATACATGTCAGTGACAAGCGCTGATCTAATCTATTCTGGGTTCAAATCCCACCGAAATCAAGGAATATATTTTGCCAAGTGTGGTTCCCGCCTTTCTTTCTAACTAAGGTTGGCGTTCAGAAGAAAATTCCTGGGTTACTTTATAGCTATAAAACCCTCGGCGTAAAAGCAAACTCAACCCCCACCATCGTACAAGGGGGATGGAACCCTCCCTAGGGTTTTCGTTGTGTTAAGGTACAGCGAAATTATTTTGCACTGAGTAGAAAGCCCTTAGCTTACTCTGCAAGATAAAATTGGCTGTGACGTCACGTGACGTCATTAGAGCCGCCCTCTTGGATCCGCCATCTTGGATTTAACCATTTTCTTAGAATGTCAGAAAATAACAAAATCTGATGTGAAATCATGTCAGAATGCTTATGAAATGTAAAAACAAACAAATCTTACAATTCTGTATCAAAAACCTGGAAAAAATATTAAAATTGACGATTTTTGGCCAGACCTACCTGTAACTATGACGTTGCCATGACAACGTCAAATATCATGGACACATGTTTGACATATCACAATTTCCGCAAGGGATAAATGCAAAAAAAATGAACAGCTACTGAAAGTTTCAGTATTGTAAAGTAAATCCTCTTTTCAAAATTTCGGAATCCACCCGCACTTGTACGTCCGAGGGTTAAAATTACCTTAAAGTTAATTCTTAACTTTCCAGTTTTCAACCGTGATGACCGCCCCAACGCCTGCTGGCTACCAATAAGAGCCATTTATTCAATCACGTGTTAAAGGCTTTATCTATGCTGCATGCGATTTTCAAAAGCACTATGTAAAAATATCTAATACAAGCCTTTTCAACTTTGTGCTTTTATATGATACTCTCCCTTCCCCGTCTAGTAAGGAGTTAACCCCAGACTTAAGAGGAGGGCAGTGTGGTCGAGTGCGAAAAAGTGTGGTCGAGTGATTAGGCCGTTGGACATCAAATCCTTAGGCAATGGGCTTATCTTCCGTTCTGACCATTATATAGCTAGCTCGAGTTGTTTCACCATGGACCCAGAATTGAACTCCTCGACCCCGCCTGTAATATAGCTAAGTTGTAGCCTCCTGCTTGTCGGGATTAATTTACGTTCTTTTTGCTGTATTTGTTGGTAACGTGTATTTTCTTATCCTTGGTGTGATAATTGAATTCGTTTAACCCCTAAGGGGCTGTGGACCGAGAAGTAGTTGGAATTAGGATGACTGCGTAAAAAAGGGAAAAAAGGGAACTCATTTCGTTTTTTGTATTCTTGTTAAAAGACTGTGGTGAAAAGGGAACTCATTTCGGGTTTTTTATTTTTGTAAAAAGACTGGTAAAAGGGAACTCATTTCTGTTTTGTATTCTTGTAAAAAGACTGGTAAAAGGGAACTCATTTCGGTTTTGTATTCTTGTATAAACACTGGTAAAAGGGAACTCATTTCGGTTTTTGAATTCTTATAAAAAGACTGTGGTGAAAAGGGAGCTCATTTCGGTTTTTGAATTCTTGTAAAAAGACTGTGGTGAAAAGGGAACTTATTTCGGTTTTTGTATTCTTGTTAAAAGAATGCGGTGAAAAGGGAACTCATTTCAGTTTTTGAATTCTTGTAAAAAGACTGTGGTGAAAAGGGAACTCATTTCGGTTTTTGTATTCTTGTTAAAAGAATGTGGTGAAAAGGGAACTCATTTCAGTTTTTGAATTCTTGTAAAAAGACTGTGGTGAAAAGGGAACTCATTTCGGTTTTTGTATTCTTGTTAAAAAAATCTGGTAAAAGGGAACTCATTTCAGTTTTTGAATTCTTGTAAAAAGACTGTGGTGAAAAGGGAACTCATTTCAGTTTTTGAATTCTTGTAATAAGACTGTGGTGAAAAGGGAACTCATTTCGGTTTTTGTATTCTTGTAAAAAGACTGTGGTGAAAAGCGAACTCACTTCGGTTTTTGTATTCTTGTTAAAAGGCTGTCGAGTAAAAAGAACTCATTTCGACCTGTCATACCGGAATCGATTTGCGCGAGACTTGAAAATGTTGTCGAGCCGACTGGATGCGATCGATTATGCCTTGATGCCGAAAGTCGATTTGTGCGAGACTAATGTTAAAAGACCACAAGGAACAAAGATGGTGGGGAAGATAATAGCAAGATAACGAGCAAAAGCTTTTAAGAGACATAATCAATGCGAACTGTTTTCATGTAATTCATACACTGTTGCTTTTATTTCACTATAAACTGCTGCCATCATAATATAATATAAGCAGACAAAATCATCTTTTATCTATATAACTATATACAATTGGGAATTTCACCCCAAGAAGTCAATTCCAGCAAAAGCACAATGAGATCCATTTTCTGATGTTGATCTCTCGTGCTTTTCTTTGGATATTAAAGGTTATCTAATGTCCTGCTTTCCTTCACAATAATATAGACAAGAAGCAAGTCTTGCTTGTTATTGGACAAAATAAGTGCCATTAAATGAGATATAATACAAAAACGCACAGTAAAGTAATGATTACGTGAAATAAAAGTGCAAACTGCTTAATCATTTCAAACGTACAGAAAGATTGCCTAAAGATTGTCATTCGTAATATTTACAAAGCTTTCCTAAAGCTATTCAAAGGATTGGCCAAAGAATTTTGAACGGTTGGCAAGTCCAATGCATTGTAAAGGGTAGAGGCTCTGCTATCACCTAAGTCGACAATACGTTGGTTATTCACCTCAATTATTTCCAAGAAAGGTGGCCGGGAAGGAAAATATCTGCCTCCTATTTAATCTGCGCTCATCAAGACCGCTTTCTATTTAGAAATATTCCCGTCCGGCACTCCCACTTGGTCAATAAGTACCTATCTACAACTTAATCATACAACATAATTCAAAATAACGTGTCTCGTAAACTTGTCTTCAAAAATAAAGAAAAATAACTGTTCATTCTTCAATGTCGAAAATGTCACCACCTACAAACTAACCAAATTACAAACAATTATGTGGCTAAAACAAACCGCAACGCAAATGGCGAAAAGAAAGTCACTAAACAAAAACGCTTTAAAATGAACTATAACATGCCCATGCATGTTGATTAAAATCCGGAGTCATTTCATCATTCATTACAGCTATCTTCTGCAAAACGATAACTTAACGTGCAATGACCAAATTCTCATCATTTTGTTAAGCATTAACCAGGACGAGGACTTTTTTTTTATCATTTTTCTATTTGAAACTGAACTCTTCAGTTTAAGGTGGAGTACTCTCCCATCGATAGATACACTGAACGAATCGGTAAATAATTGTGAGGTTCTACAGTAAAATAAACGTAATTCCACTTTTTACTCCACGTTGTCCTCGGCGTCGCCGTCGTGATTGGTCAAGCTCTGTGTTATTTAGTGAAACACTGAGTATAGGACTGCAGCATTTAGATCAATTAAATACCACCAATAAGCCGGGACCGGGTCTATTGTGTTTTAAGACCAGCTTAGAGGTTGCAGGTTGAGCGAGCTAACAACCCGCTAGGGGGTTGGACGCTTGGCGCACACTTTGTACGGTTTCGTCCGCGTTGCTTGACTATCAAAACGAAACTGCTTCCATTCTATAATAAGAACTATCAGAAGCTGAACTAATTCTTAACACAGACAGAGGTCAGATTGTATCTATGAAAACTTTTTTCAACTGCTTCTTACTTAATTCGAAAAAAAAAAAACTAAAACATATTTAAAATCTTAATTTCTACCAGGGTTGGATAATAGGTCTGTCGTTTAAACGTTTTAAAATGTTCATCTCGTCCTCGGGCCATCTGTATCTCATTTCTGCCCACAGCGGGAGATCCCCCGGGTCAATGTTCATATTTGGCAGAATGATGCAAACCATTTTACGCGCTGAGTGAGTTTGCGCGTAAATCTTTCGAAGCAAGTCAAGTTCGTACCAGAGGCGATCGTGTTCCTAAGGAGTGAACAAATGCTATTAGACATTTTAGTGAGTAGCATCGCTGTATATTTTTATCACCAGTTTTGCTATAGAAGTACTACATGGCTTACAGAGCCATCTAGGGAACAAGTGCCGATACTGGAAAATTTCGTTAAAGTAAGTACTTGAAGAGTTTCCGTTTCAAAAAGAAAACCTTCGCGAGCACTCACGCGTTCTCCGAGCATGAAAAATGTGGTGACGTAATGTTTTGAACATGGCGTCATGTTCTCTAGAAACGTGCTACGTCAAGATGATGTCACTCAAAACGAGAAAGCGTACTTGTTCTTTGACTGAGAGGACGGAAGTAGAGTGATAGTAGGTAAACTCTGCGTCGAGCCTAGTGGTCCAAACAGGCCGCAGCTTATCCCGGTTTCGGTAGCATGGAGCGTCTTGGAGTATTTTTACTCCCCCTGGATGGAATATTAGTACCCCCCCCCCCCCCCCTCCCCAGCATTAGTTCGCCGGTACCTATTTATGCACCTGGGTGGAGAGAGGCACCATGAAAGTGTCTTGCCCAAGGCCACAACACAATGACGGGGCCAGGGCTCGAACCTGAACTGCTCGATCCGAAGTAGCGCGCTAACCATTAGGCCACCGCGCCTCCCATTGGGGTAGCAGGAAAAACAAATCTCAATAGGCTTGATCGGCATCAACCTCGTTCCCAGGGTCTCTCTCTCCTGCCCCCTAGAGCGAGAGAAGGGGCAAGAGAGAGAGACCCTGGGAGGTTGAATCGGCATATTATTGTGCGTACCTGATGAGATGGATCTGTTTCCTCTCCGTCGCCTCCACACAGCCGCAAAAGTCCTGGCGACAGGAAGACGAGGACATTTCGTGCTTTCTTGATTTGTTGCTCCGCCCAGCGAGTTGGTCCAAGGTCGATGCGCTCGCTGGAATTCATCACGTCCATTTCCACCGCGTAACCATTCTGTCTGAAGTAGTTCACGACAGAAGCCACTTGAACCTGGAACCACTGACTTTCCGCGAAATAACACGTGTAGAATGTGTCAGGACCTAAAAGAGGTTGGCATATATTAGTACCAGCCAAGCAACATTTATAAACAATAATCGGATGAGGGTTTTTTGTGATATCCGGAATAATCAAGGTCGAGGTAAGTGTTACCAAAACCGAATCTAATAATTTTTTATTATACATTGTTTTAAAGAAAATAGCGACAAACGATTTCAACACTTGTACTGATCCCTTTTTGCCGTCCGGCTCCTGAATGTTTTTCTCCTCAAGGTGTTCGTGGAACAGTTCCTTCGCAACTTTTGTGGATCTTTTTTGTATTTTCTTATTTTTTCTTTTTCGTTCCAAAATTTTTTTAAATTTCTTGCTCGGTTGAATAAGCGAATCGACAAGCCTTGTTTTTACTTCGCTGTGTGCAAGATGACACTTACTACACGTGAACTTAAAATTGCTCTGGAAGTCATGCATTGCGCGCGCAACCTACAGATAATTCACTAATCTTCTAGCAGAAAACATATCTTGTGACTACAATGTATTATTCTACTAATAAAAACATTACGTAATGGAAATAGAAGTTTCAACAACAAACCTGACATATTCTTGTTTGGATCTGGTAAAAATCAAAAACAAACACAAAATGGTCAAATATATTAAAACAAAAACAAAAAACTAGTTTAGATTGTTCTATGGAAACGCGAAGGAAATCATCCTAACCTGAGGTATTCTTCTCAAGAGCTGTAAAAAAAGAAAAAAAAATGTTCACATACGTTAAAAAGAGAAAAAAATGTTTACTGACAAACAATAAAGGCTTTAAATAACGTTTACTCTGGTGAATTTGATAATCAATTCTAGTAAAAACTGCCTAATTATAAGCAATTTAAACGAATTTACGAGCTTTTAGCTGAAAATTGGCAAAACGGTATGCAAAAATTGCTACAAATCCTCACAATTTTTTTTTTGGTCTGCCTACCCAATCCTTAAAAACTCCCTTATTTTTTTCGATATTTGAAAACGGCTGCCAAGTAGCGTCACTGTAGAAGTGTTTTGCAGTTAAACTTGATTTAAAAGTGTTTTTTTTTTACTGTGTCACTGAACGTTCTAAATCATTAATAATTCGTCAAGTAAAAACACAGAAAATCATAACCGTGAAGGAGGTTTGGATACCCGGACTTATTATTAGCATAGACTGGCATAGATGTTTACGATTTTATTTCTCCGTTTACTCCGTAGTATTTGTTTCGATTAAGAAGAAATATCAAACGCTTGAGACAGTGTTTCATCGGCTATCCAAGCACCTCGAATTTCGTCAAAAATACTCCCTTGCGCGTCGTTTTTTTCAACTCTCTTCTCGGTGTTTGGATATCCCGGTTAAACACTGTCTCACCCAAAACCTATGAGAGCTGTAAGAATTACCTGTAAACTGGAAATCATTGTTTATTTTGGGAGACATGGTCCGGTGTTCATCAACGTCAACTGGTCGAATAAATATAAATATGACAAAAATTAAAGGAAAGTTGACACTAACTACAGTACTGATAGAAATATCCATACAATATTCAGCATATTTGTTTTTTTTTAACTACGACTTGTGATTGGTTCAAATAACTCGCGCCAGTGGACTCAACCAATCAAATCGAAAACCAAACCAATCAAATCCTGGTCGCGCACACGTTTTCCCGCGCTTTTGCCGGTTACGTACATTTGCTATGGAATCTCATTGGTTCATTCAGTAACGCTTGTTGTGATTGGTCAGTGCAATCTCTGTGGTTTTGGTTTAACGAGACTTGATTAAAAACCGCACTAAACTGAAAATATCAATCTTCGCATACCTCTTGTGCTTTGCAGTGGGCGTATATTGCTCTTAAAGGACCAAAAAATGGTAATGGTATGGCATTGGTTCTTCATTTACAAAGCTTAATGTGCTTCACAATTAGAATTATGGGATGAGACAGGAAATCGGCGTATAAGGCGCCTTTGGCAGCCGCTATCCGTCCATGTGTATGATCTCGTCCCACCAACCATAGATACATGTGAATAGAACGAACCATAACACTGGGAACTTCGTGCCCTACTCTTTACGATTACTGTGTGGGTTCTTTAATGTCCCCTGCTGACCATGACAATGAAGATGCAGGAGACGGGGCCTACGGTTTATCGTCCTTATCCGAGAAGACTAGAACGTCTACCCATTTGCAGATGTCATTGCAAAGGCAGCTCGTAAAAATAATTCAGTGCCTTACCTGTTAATGGTACACATGGGTTATTAATCCTGGGATGTACAAACACATCTCTCTGGTCTCTGCCTATTTACGACAAAAATGATCATATTTTTTAAAATAATATACTCAAGATACCAGAAGAGATTTGACTGGTCCATTAGCTCGTTAAAGCTATGATTATTGTCCCGGATGAACGAGGAAGAAGGCGAGTCCGAGAATGGAGGTCATTGCAAAACCAAGTTTTTTTGTGATGCAAGAAAACACAATATTTCAACTCTATTCCAGAGTCATAATCGTGTCGTGTCATAAGGGTGCTTCTAGCCTGTTCCAGGCGTTCGGTAAGTGGGGATCGGGGCGAAAAGAAAACGGTGATAGAAAAAATAGGAAGGGGGAGGGGGTGCAACTGTCACTTGCTCTTCTTCGAGTAGGATGCTACACAAGGATGGATGGATAATCTTTATTTAAAACACGGTCAAATTCATCGGCTTACAATACAACAATCTAATTATAATATATATACAAGAAAGAGGGGAAATATAAAAATATATGTACAAATATAAAAAGCTGCTTTCCACGAATGCCGTGCCCTAGAGTATTTGTTCAATTAGTTTTTTAAATTGCCCAAGGGACTCTACTTGTCTTACGTTAATAGGAAGACTGTTCCACAAGATGGCGCCACTGTACGTAAAGCTGTTTTTGTAATAGTTAGTGCGCGGTTATGGAACATTAAGTTTGTTTTCAGAGTCCCTTAGGTTGTACGCGGTTTCTCGTTTTTCAAATTTAGATGATAGGTAGTCTGGGGCCAACCCGTGCAGAGACCTGTAAACCATCGTGGCTCTTTGAATTTGCTGCTGGCGAGCTAGATTTTTCCATCCTAGAATTTCAAATAAATTACCAGCGTGCGCGTCATAGTTTGAGAAGGTCAAAACACGGGCTGCTCTATTCTGTAGCTTTTGTAGCTTGTTTTGCAAAGTAATCCCACAGTTTCCCCAAACAGTACTGCAGTAGTCGAAATGCGGTTGTATTAAAGCTCTGTATATTAGGTGTAAGGTTGCTTGAGGGACCAGGTGCCTTACTCGTTTTAAGGCCCCAATCCCAGAAGCAATTTTCTTTGTTAGTTTCTCGATATGACTACTCCAATCAAGTCTGTCGTCGATGATCACTCCAAGTGATTTTGCAGACTTGACCTGGCTAACTTGAAAATCATTTATTGCAACTTCCGGGGAACCTGTAAGATTACTAAGCCTCTGCCTAGATCCAATTATCTTATACCTAAGATAATTAGCATACTAGGCTTTAAGGCCTTCATTAATTGTGGGCTTCAAGTTCTCTATGTAGAAAGCTTGTAGAAAACCAAGCTGTGACCAAATGTCATTATGATCTATTATTTCACAGTTCTTGTTATTATTGTGAACTACCTGGCCAATGTGGTCAATGAACTTCATCAATGCAACTACGGCAACTACATCTGCTAAAGTGCCTATGACGTTGTAAGCGTTAAGGTCGGGACACACTAGGCGACAAGTCGCAGCGACGGCAAGGCGCTTGTTCGGTGCACCGGCAGCAAATTTGGAAGAGTGGGATTGTGAACTAGTTTTCCAATTTAATATGGCGAAAATACATGACGCTCTCTTATTGTTTAATTCATATTTTGTCTTAGTGACTTGTCGCAGAAGTGTACACAGGCTGCGACGACGCTGCTTTCGCTTATTTTGTCGCTGGTTTGAATTCGTGCGACTGATCGCAGCGACAAAGATTGTCGCAAAAATGCACTATGTCACACGAGGCAACATGTTGCAGCAACTTGTCCCCGCGACATGTTGCAGCGAATTGTCGCCTTAAGTGTCCCGAACTTAACAATTTCGGCATTCTGCTGAGAGGTTCCCGGGCATTTATAAGCATGAGTTAAGTATACCAACCTTGCTTACACAAGTAGATCTTCTTCCGATAAGCCAGGATCGCAAACACCGATATCAAGATAAGACCAAAAACTGCGCCTAAACTGGCGGCTATAAGTTTGGTGGGGGCGTCTGTGGAGAAAATGTGTTTTTGCAATAAGACGACGACAAAATTATTATAACATACAAGTGATAAATGAATGAAATCGTAATATAGCGTGAGGTATAGTGTGAAGTCAAGAGTAATAAAAACTACAAATGTAAGTAACACTAACTCAATGAAAGTTACCCAAATATTATTTAGCACAAAATACCATAAATGCAATAACCCGATAAACCACACATTAAAGTAACAAATTTAGCTAAATGTAGTAAAACTGCTGTGCAGTTATCGATCACCGGATGGTGACGTCTTCAAAAATTACATCTCAAAGGGAATTTGTCCAATCTTTGAAAAATTAGAACAGAATGACAGAATACCAGAAAAAAAAGTGTTGGGAAATTTTTAAATTTCCAGAACATTCACGGTTACGGCAATCATCGTGCGATCACTGATGATTTATACACCTTCAATTGCAACATTATGCATATCTTTTTACTGGAATCAAACATTGAAAAATTATACCCCAGCACGTGTTTTAGTACCTTCAATGGAGACTTTGTGGAAAGGATCAGATCACCAAACGTTAGAAATCCTTTTGGGTCACAGCTTCAGAGAGGCGATTTAGACGTTCGCATATAGCAGTCGTAAAAAATTCGTAGGTTTATCAAAACAGAAAATAATTATTTTCTTCTTGAGGCCAATTTCATAATATGTGGGAGCAGGGATGGCGCAGTGGTGAGAGCGCTCACCTCCCACCAATGTGGCCCGGGTTCGATTACGGCCCGGTGCCATATGTGGGTTGAGTTTGTTGTTGGTTCTCGTCCTTGCTCCGAGGGTTTTTCTCCGGGTTCTCCGGTTTTCCTCCCTCCACAAAAACCAACACTTCTAAATTCCAATTCGATCGGGAATTCGAGGGTCACAGGTTTGTCAGTCGAAGACTGTTACGTGCAACCCTCGTAAAACAAAGTTGATTTGATTTATTTATTTAATTTGGTACAGTGGAACCTCGATATAACGAAGGGCCAAGAGACTGGCAAAATATGTTCGCTATAACGAGGTTTCGTTATATCGAGGTTCTTTTCCATATGTTTTACTTTTACTGGGGCGAAGAATATCGTTCGTTAAATCGAGGACTTTGCTATATAGAGGTTCGTTATACAGTAACCTGAGGGCCTCTTTACATGAAAGCCAAAATGAGTTTCATCCCGGGACGAGTGTGTTCTTCCCGGGATAAGTCGTCTCGCCCGAGTTGAATTCATCTCGGCCGTGCTTACATAACATTACATTTCATCCCGGGAAGGACTGTTTACATGGGGTTTTTCGTCACGTTTCATCCCGGAATGAGATTTAATCCCGGTGTTTCATCCCGGGACGAAATCATGTATCATCATGTAAACAGCAACAAGAAAATGACCAGACAACGAGATGAATTCATCCGGGGACGAAAGTAATCCCGGGACGAAAACTCTCCCAAAATATCTACGAGAATATTTTCTCACAAGATGACTTTATCAAGATGGGAGACAATTTGTATTCTAGCACTGGTCTCAAACTATAAAGGTAGCTACAGCAAGAGGACACTAACTAGAAACCGCTTGAAGTTCTTACCATTTGATTTCGTAGGAAAAGATGGTGGTGGTCGCGGCGTAGGACCTATAAATGAAATTAAAAGATAATTCTGTTACTTCCTTTACACAGACTTGTTGGTTTCAGTAAAGAAGGTGTTATAAATAGTAAAGTGATAACAAGGGCTTTTATGAGCATTCGGCCTTTAAGAACCGCCTCGCCAGCCTCGTGTCTTTTCTTTGGCTGACTCGTTGGCAGTAACACTTTCTACTCTATTCTGGATGTAGTGTGTTGAAAAACAACATTACCAAATTCTTCCATTTCGAATATGTCTTTTATCCCATGAGGATATGTGAAAATCTGCAAGAAACGAAACACACAAAAATACAGGGTTAACCGATTCTTCCCGGTTGTTAGAGCAAACAAATAACAGTATTCGCAGAAATAAGTTGCCTTTTTGTCGATCGCAACAAGCGAATCAAATTGTAAATAGCAGCACGATAATATACAAAGTATATGAGAGGCATAGTAAGAGTAAAGTGTCTTGCATAAGAACACAGCCAGGGCTCGGACCCGACTGCTGAATTCGAAGTCCAGCGCTTAACCAAAAAAGGCCCGTTTACACAGGCGATTTGTGATGCGATTTTTATCGCGATTTCCAGTGCAACTTCTGTCGCGCTTGAGCTCGCAATGAAAGTCACAAACAGCGAAAACTAGCGGCAATTTTGCCACCGCGATATCGCAGAGGTTCCGAACATGTTCAATACCTCTGCGATATCGCAGCGTGTCGAAAATCGCTGCTAGTCAGGCTAAACCGGAAAGCACGGCAAAAACTGGTATCAAAAATCAACTGTGTAATCGGGCCTTTAGTTCAGGCTACCACGTCACTCAAAAAGGCACGCAAGAACTTGCGATCAAATCTGGGTGCCATGGTCGCACTGGAACTCGGATCTACGTGTCTAGTTCCTAGGGTACCTGAGTATACTACTTACCGCCACCCAGATATAATCTGGATAGTTCCAGCCGTCGCCATCTCGAAGAATCAACTTATTTTGCTCCTAAACACGAAAAAAAAAGATATTGTTATCCATATTAACGTCATAGAATCAGTTTGGCTCACGGACCGCAGCTGCAGCAAATCTGCTCAAATCGATTTGGTTGGAGTGGGACGGATTTGATTGAAAGAACTGATTGATTTGCGCGATAAAAACATATATTATATAGTCGCGAGTTTTACTGGAAAAAGACCACTGATAAAGTTCATACGAAATTACATCCGGGACCGTTGTGGCCTTTTTTCTATTTCCTCACTAGTGAGGATAGCGATGACGTCATTTCGCGCCATTGCACGGCTGCCTAACTTTGCCAACCGCCGATTGAAAGATGGCGAGTGATAGAGAAGTTAAGCTGACTGAAACCGACATAAAATCGTTCACTAAGGAGCAGCGGGAAAATACAAAGATGAAAACACAAAACATGACTTTGGCTCAAAACAATTCAAGGAATTTCTTGCAAAGTAGACCAAGAGAGATATTTGTCGAAATTCCAGCCGCCGAAGTGCAAGAGCAGTTTACAAACTAAAGGTTTGTGCTTTCGACACTTCTACACATTACACGTTGGCTCAGAGATATGAAATTTATGTTCTCGTGCCAAAAACAATATCTTCTCGCCACCGTGTAATATTCTCTATCTATGAAGAATATAAATCACTTGCAGACTCACCTTGGGTATAAATTTACAATAGTTATTTTTGCCTTCTTTTTTGTCGCCGCCAACGTAATGAAAGACATATGAGGTCCAGTTGTAATTCTCAACTACAAAACAGCATTAAAGAGTTAGGACTAGTTGAATTTTGAGACTTCCGCTATCCCTTCAGCGGTTTAGTAAGTACAGGTACGTATACCATATGTTAGGGGAGAGGAGGGTTGCAAAAAGGGAGCAGGAATCCGAGATTCCAAGAGTGAAGGGGGGTTAGAAGTCTACAGGAGGCAGAAGAAGAGACGGCTGAAGTATCCCTGGGTAGAGGGAACCTGGCAAAATGGGGAAAAAATGTCACAACATCTTCGGGTATGTTGCAATAGAGAACGGGACAGGCATAGGGCAGAGAATTGGGGTGGGGGCAACTGGAAGTAAGAAGTCAGGGAAGGATGAGCCTATATCCGGGGGGGGGGGGGGGTGCTTGTTAAGAGCTGTCACCAAGATTTACATGTAGCGTTTTCATCTGTGCCCTCTACTTTCAAATTTATTGATTTTTATTTATATAATTTTTTTTCCGGAAGAAAAGGGGAGAAGGTATAATCGTCATTTTCGTTAACGGACAGATGGGCCTATAACTGGGGGGTTATAAGAGGGTTGGGGGGTAGGAATTTCGTTATAAGTGGCATTTTAGTGATATTATGAAATATGGTGCTTTTGAGAATGTTAACCTTTAAAATAAACAGATGTTTGTTAAAAAGTTGGTGACTTACTCGTTCGCACTGGACTCCATTCGATTAACAAGTCTGGTTTATTCCTCGAATAATCTACTCTAATGGGATCAGGTTTCACCGGAGCATGTTCCACGTATTTTGATGGATTGTGGCAGTCTGGGTTGGAAAGAAATGAAAAAGTATACATTAAACTTAGAGAATATAGGATAACCCAAGTAGGTCCAGTTAGTGTAATGTATATGAAATGATTCATATATGAACTGCGGATGTATATGAGAGTGATAAATGATCGTCGCAGTGAATTTCCAATTTAAGCAATTGGAATAAAGAAGCCTGAAAAAAAAAATTCAGGGCTTCAACGGGATTCGAACCCGTGACCTCCGCGATACCGGTGCGATGCTCTACCAACTGAGCTATTGAAGCCACACATTGGGAGCGAGGTCAATTGTGAGTTCATATTTTCCCGTGAGAGGAGTGAAATGATGTAATGTATATGAAATGATTCATATATGAACTGCGGATGTATATGAGAGTGAGAAATGATCGTCGCAGTGAATTTCCAATTTAAGCAAGGTCAATTGTGAGTTATTTGACCTCGCTCCCAATGTGTGGCTTCAATAGCTCAGTTGGTAGAGCATCGCACCGGTATCGCGGAGGTCACGGGTTCGAATCCCGTTGAAGCCCTGATTTTTTTTTTTTTTCAGGCTTCTTTATTCCAATTGCTTAAATTGGAAATTCACTGCGACGATCATTTATCACTCTCATAGGTTCTTAGTGTCCAGTATTCAGAAAACAAATGACGACTTGGTTGGTAAACTGTTATACTTCCGATTGGTATAAGCTATACCAATCATCAGACATACAAGGTAGGTCTTAAAAACCATACACTCCATTGTCGAAAGAAGATGTTTGGCGTTTGATGCAATATGCCTTTTTGCATAGGAGAGGATTCCAATTACTGTCACAATCTAAGACCATATTGTGTTACAACAGACCATGGGCTCCTGAACAGACTAATTGGGTGAAATATCAAAGAGCTGAGGTGTAACAAAAAAATTTAAGATGGTTTCCGAACAACTTTCGAGCAATGCAAGCAAAAATAAAGTTACCAAAAAGACTTCTTAGCATGGCATTTAGTTGAGTACAGCCAACAAAAACCTACCAAAAATTTAGCACTCAAGCTGACCCCGCAAGAGAAAAATGGATTTGAAATTGTCTATTTTAGTTAAAACGGAGGTTTTGCGCCAGTTCAAAACAAAATGGCGCACGTTTTAACCCTCGGACGAACAAGCAAACTCATACCCCCATCATCGTACAAGGGTGGGGGGGGGGGGTGGTTGGAACCCCTCCCCGGAGTTTTTGTTATATTAAGGTGTAACGAAACTATTTTGCTCTGAGAAGAAAGCCCTCAGCTTACTCTACAAGATGACATACTTTAATTGGCTGTGACGTCATATGACGTCACGTGACGTCATAAGAGCCGCCATCTTGGATCCGCCATCTTGGATTTCAACAATTTCTTAAAAAGTCACAAAATGACGAAAATTGATGCAAAATCAAGCCAGAATGCTTCTGGAATGTAAAAATAAGCAAATCTTGCACTTCTGTTTTAAAAAACTAAAAAGAATTTTAAAACAAAGTTAAAAATGACGATTTTTGGCAAGACCTGCTTGTATTTATGACGTTACCATGGCAACGTCGTATACCATATACACATGGTTGACATATCAAAATGTCCGCAAAGGATGAATGAACAGCTACTGAAAGTTTCAGCATTGTAGGGCAAATGCTTTTTTCAAAATTTGAAAAAAAACCTTACGGGGGGGTGGCATCCACCCCCCCCCCCTCCCTTGTACATCCGAGGGTTAAACATTTTTTACGAGGTTTGACTTTAATTTTCTTGAGAATGCTTATAGAATTTAATTACGGGGTCACTAAGACAAGTGAATTTCGATAAGATCTTTTGAAATAGTATACAAAATGTTGCCATGCTATGAGTAGATTTTTGGTACTTAATTTTCGCACTCATTGCTCGATCTTTCAGCGGAATCCGTCTTAATCTTTTCAAATTAAATCTTTTTAGTGTATACTTTTTTGTAACCCAAATCATACAGGGACTACACATATGTAGAGAGTTTTGTTTTGGAATCTCATTATTTTTGCATTTGCAGTTCAACATAATATTATTTATTAAATAATAATTTACTTTATTCATACATTAATATCATGCATGATCATAGTACATGTAATTAATTTATTTCACCATACCATCTTCACTGTATTCCTGGTTGGCATTCCTTCTTGTTCTCAGTAAATCCATCATTTCAAGGGAAGAGGGATTTTCAACTGTAGAAAGGAAACACAGAGAAAAGATCATAGCTTGAGAAAGAAACTGTTATGGAAACAGTTTCAGACATTAATTTTATTTCTTTATTTCTTTTTTTTTAATTTTTTTTTTAGGTGTTCTTATTGGGTGGACTGTGTTTTAATACATTTTCACAAGAGACTGGGGTGAGTTTTCGACCCACAGGCATTAGACTTGTGACTTAATTAGGCATGAAGGTTTAACAACAGTTTATTATTCTTGGGAATTTATATGGGTAGGGGAGGAGGGCTTGTTAAAATTTGTAATTCGTCAGGGATTGGGAAATTCTAAGAGAGGCCAGGGCTAATTGACATTCTGAAAATTTTACTAGATTTTTTTGATGCAAAATCTCCCAATGTAAGAACTGCTTTATAGGTACAGCAGCCAACCAGAACAATTTAAGCCTGTTCTGTGTTGTTGCGCAGGTCAGGAAGCACAAACGTCATTACATAGATAATAATAATTATAAACTTTATTCAATACTCATAAAAATGACCTATGTACAACGATTCACTAAAAAGAATTTAAAAAAAGTTACTAGCTATTACTATTATCAAATGAATATAACTTAATTTACAATAAACGATTCTATGATACCCAGCGATCCTTAACCCTATTCAGACCGGGGGGCTTGTGAGGCCCGCGCTGACTTTGAACTTTTATAACTTTTTTCAGATTTAACCAAACGCTGCCAAACTTTCTGAGTTTTCCTAAAATTTATCTGGCAACAATTTGGTAGGGTTGTATTATGTGTCAATAACTTGACATCACCGTGGCAACGGCATTTTGACAGGCATGTTTTCTCAAATTTGTAATTTTGAACGTTTCTGTTAATAAAAATCAACTTAAGGTGGCTGGTAACGGTTTCCAGGACTTTCGAGCTCTTATACTTTGACGGGTCAGTACTATAAATCTTTATCAGTTGATGCTACAATAATGGTATGAAATTAATGCCCAATGACTGGTGAATATGTTGTGATTATTTTCATGACGTCACTGGTTACTATAGCAACAGTATAACCTGTTAAAAACACCCTTTATTTTGACTTTAAGTGCTAATAACTCAAAAACGAGCTCGGTGACCACCATTTTTTATTATTGAACATTGATCAGCATCTTAAGTTGAAACTTTTTGCAAAGTTAAAAAAAATTCTACGAAGCAGTTTCAGAGCCACCTTAAATTTTCATATTTTTAAGGTGGCTCTGAAACCGCTTCGTAGAATTTTTTTTAACTTTGCAAAAAGTTGTAACTTAACATGCTGATCAATGTTCAATAATAAAAAATGGGGGTCACCGAGCTCGTTTTTGAGTTATAAGTACTTAAAGTCAAAATTAAGGGTGTTTTTAACGGGTAATATTGTTGCTATAGTAACCAGTGACCTCATGAAAATAATCACAACATATTCACCAATCATTGGGCATTAATTTCATACTATTATTGTAGCATCAACTGATAAAGATCTGTAGTACTGACCCGTCAAAGTATAAGTGCTGGAATTTGCTGGAAACCGTTACCAGCCACTATTTTTACATTTTTATGAGTTTAAAGTACATTTTTATTGATTTTGAGTACTTTGCAGTAATTTTGGGTGATTTTCTGGCATTTTGGAAAAAAATTTGAAATCCAAGATGGCGGATCCAAGATGGCGGCTGTTTTGACATCATGATGTAATTTATAGATACCAAGTCTCACGCTTTTGGCGTGAGATTCACTCTTTTTGACCCAATCTCAATCAACCATGCCAATCAGACAAAATATCACACTTCAACTTGCCAAAAAAGTCTTGATTTTTTAAGAGACATCAAGAGATAATTTATTTCAGCTTTGGTAGAGATGAACGCTTATCAACTCTAATCGTCGATATGCTCACCCTCACAACAAAAGCTTGCCCAGAATGATGGAAATTGCTTTTCTGCAGCTTACTTTTTCTGGGGGGAATGCCCTCAAACCCCACTAGAGGTTCGGCCCTCCAGGCCTCAATTTTCTCACTCCATACCAACCAAACAACTTGGCATCTATGGTAATTGTCACGTGATGTGATGTCACCATCCCACGTGACGTATACCAAAAGAAAGAGTTTCGGACATACAATACATCCTATGTTTCATGGTGATTGAAAAGGTCAAAAAAAGAGAAGGTCAAAAAAAGCCCGGTCTGAATAGGGTTAAAGTGAAAAGCAAAATACATACATACCGGTATATTATATTAATAATAAAAATAATAATAATAATAACAATAATATTACTAGTAATACGTGACTCGCAGGGCCTCGCGAAGCTCTGGGTTGGGGGAGGGAGGGAGGGGGGTCTTATAAATAAGGAGTGATAACCGGTTTTAACCGGTGATTTGTTATTGTTGCCTAGTAACGGACATGGCCACGACACCCTCGTTCCCAGGGTCTACTCCGCTTTGAAAATGGCGGCTCTTTCTGGTTCGTAAAGAGGTATAAAGCGTTGGGAAGCGCAGGCTATTTTCAAAATCATCGACAAATTATTGGATATTCGCATTTTGGACATTTATTTCAGGGCATTAAAAAAAAGAAGAACGAACGGCAGGAGAATTCGAACCCTCCGCCCGCGCGCCTCTGATGGCCATGAAAGGTTTATAGCCTGAATAGGCGTTGAGGGAGTATTATGTGGAAATCAGTGGTATTTTAATCCGAAAAGAAAAACGAAAAAAATGAAAGGCTCAGGATTCGAACCCACAAATAAAAAGTAAAAAAAAAAAAAAGAAGAAAAAAAAAAAACTTTAGCAGGATTCGAACCCCTGCCCTCAGTCCCGAAGATCTGATTTGAAGTTCGACGCTCACACCATTAGGCCACCAGCGCGCGGCCGTGTGACGTCATTTCCGCCATACACCAAGCTCACAAATATGACCGTAAACTCCACACGAGATTTCATCCCGCCTGAGCCCTTTGAGGGACAAAATTATACACCCCGCTACGCTCGGCCTTATTCCTCGCTTCGCGAGGAATAATTTATTTCTAGCTCAATTTACAGGCAAGTAAATTTAATTAAAGTGTTTTAATCTTTTCACTTTCCCCAATTTGCCACACACCAAAACATTTGGCAATATAAGCCACATGTCTTGAAAGGATGCAACATTTTGGATATATATCATACAATAGTTTATCCTCAAATACTGTTAAAATACAGTTAAAACTCCAGTTAGTAAGTTACATATGAGGACCTAATATTACCTGCTCTTCTTTCACTGTGAATACATTCCCTGAAACATGCATCGAAGGAGATTTCCTGAAATGAAATAAAAAATGTTACTGATTAAGAGAGCAATTAAGCTTTAACTCCCATTCTAAGAACAAATCTTCATCTCTGATCCCCCCCCCCCCCCACCTTGCCCCTACAATATTTCTTTTAGGATCCATTCAGTTAATATAACATAAAATGAAAAAAAATAAATTTCACTTGATCATGATATGAATTAATATTACCTGTTTTCAGTTTCAGATTTTTTTGTAACAGTCAGTAATAGTACGTACTCAGTATTCCAAACTAGCTCAACATTGCCACTTTGATACCTTTCACTAGTAGTTGTTCTTGATTTGGTACATTTAATTATTTTTAAAAATTTCAACCCTACCCCCACTGCCACTCCCGATAGATGTCAAGATTTTAATCCCCCCCCCCCCCCCCCTCTTCTGCAGCTGTCCAGATTTCCTTGGTCAATATACTCCCTTCTTGTCTGGATTTCCTTTGCAATAGCAAATTTTGGAAAGACATTTTTAACCCTTTTTTCCAACATAATAATGTTTCTATAAGCTCCGTTTGGATGCCATCTTGTTTTGCATAAAATCGAGGTCATCTGTGGCTACCAGTTTCCCGGCCAAGATTTGCCCCTTCAAAAAATAAATCGGGGCGGCCAATCTGGAGTCCATACATCCGCGCGCGCGCATTGAGGCTCGATTCATTCCGCATAACAGTACACAGGCATACCAACTCAAAAGACACAGGACGCAAAAACAAAATTAGGCTCGCGCTCTCCTTCGTCAAACGCAATAAGCTGTATAAGAGCAAAGTCTATTTTCTTAAACTGCTCTAACATTTTGATGTATCAGAATTAGAAATGATTTTTTTTTCTAGAAATGATTATTTCCCAGTCAGATTACTAGGATTCCTAATGAAAACCTTGTGAGTATTAATTTCTTATAATGGCCATCCATGTTATGCAATTGATGTTTTAGGTCTAATTTTTTTTAAGCTAACTTTTCTTTAAATCATGATAAGTCATATAGTCAACCGTAATGTCATTTAAATTTTATAAATTAAATTAAAATGGGGGTACAGTCAACTCTCTCTTAACGGACACCTCCCCCCATAAGACAGACACCTGGTCATGGTCCCTGCCGTTTTTCAGTCATTTTACTGAAACAAAACTCTTTGTAAGACCGACACCTCTCTAAGACGGACAACAGACACTTTGAAACCGCTAACGGCATGCACAAAAAGTTATTTTTTAGTGTCAGAATAATACTTCAAAACATGGTATCGACATATATCATAGTATTATAGTAGGTCAGCGTCTTTAGAATACCAAACGTACCAAAAACAATCCACTATAATGTATGTATTACTTCTCTGCACATGGGCACCAAAGAGGTAGTTTTACTCTTACAGTATTACCGTTTGTAATGAGCAAATGAGTCAAATTCTGATATTATTTTTGTCCCACTTTTAAGGTTTTGCTAAAGTAAGCGACTTAAAACAGACGTGTATCCGTTGTGCATAGCCGTTAATATACCTGCCAACTTTTTCTGGGTCAAAGGCGTGAGATTTTTATCCTGAGAGTGCCAGGATTTCCAAAGACGATACGACAATGTCGGAAGTTTTCCGAAGACGTTTGAAGTATTTCCCATCTCCCGATCCCAGTACGTGGACGTGCTTTGCTAAACAAGACCTCGTCCCCAATGCTTTTTTTCGTCAAAACTCTGTCATTTCGGGAAGGGAATCACCATTTACTCATTTTACATGGTGTTTTATTTTCTTACACTGGTTTGAGATTACATTTTTTGGAACATGCATCGTTTTTGGTTGTAATAACTCACATTTTTCGACTAGGCGTGAGAAATTGGTTCGTAAGCGTGAGTTGGCATGAAAACGAAGTTTTCAACTTGTAGGCGTGAGACTCACGCCCAAGGCGTGAGAGTTGGCAGGTATATGTTAAGCTTAGTTTATCATCTCAAAATTTCTGTTGTCAGGTTACCTCGACTCTCTATAAGGCGGACACCTCTCTAAGACGGACAGTTGGGGTTGGTCCCGACAGTGTCTGTGTGAGTGAGTGCTGTGGGTCAGAAAAGGGGGGGGTGTCATGCACGGTTCACGATAAATTAAAATTTTCACGAGAAATGCATAATCAGCGCTTGATTTTATTTTTCACCCATAAGTACAAAACTGACCCGTCAGCCATTTTGAATTGTCCTATACATATGAATTAATTGTTTTTCACACTCTTAAATGCCGTCTGGACATGTCTAGAATACAGTAGGTTACAAGCCTTGGTAGTGCGTAAATTTATTTATTTATATTACGAGCATGGCATTTTGTTGACAGACTTGATCTCGACATATCAAGTTCTGAAACATTTTTGAGTTCTGACATGACTGACATGCATAATTTTCTACTTAATAAAAATAATTGAATATTTCACAAAAATTGAGCTTATTATATGGACCACGTTCACAAATCTCGAGAAATAAATTACCGGCCAATAGTTATTTCATGCCTCACGGGAGTACTTTCATCCACAGATCACGGCAAATGAATACTTTCATTCACGTTTCACGGTAAACCCCTTTCCGACACTCAGTGCTTGTGTGTGCATGGTATAATGACGCAAAAAATTTATGCACAGCAAGGATGCACAATGCAATTCAGTGGAATCACCTTACAAAATGTGTGCAATATAATTTATGTTTTACCAGTGAATAGAAATGAATGAGAGAATCATTCATATTCACATATTCCTAACAGTCTGAATATGCCAAGTTTCTACAAATGCAGATAATAAAATGACTGGTAACTATTATAAGGTCTAGGTTAACTACCAATGATAATGCTACAAAAATAAAGTATGCTAGTTTGTCCCACCACAGAGTACAGACCCTAATGCTCAAAAAAGTATGCTTATACTTAAAGAAATGGGCTGGTGGAAACAGATGTCAAAGTTCCCCCACCCTACCATCGTCAATATCATATATGTACTAGGGAAGAAGATTAAAGGCTTCGATTGAAGTGCATATAGAATCTAGCCAAGGCGGCAATGAAACTGTCTTCTATTAAATAACAATATAATAACATATTAAAATCACATTTTAATTACATTTCTTATAACATTTTCAGGCATCCTTCTGGTCAAAAAACTTCCCTGTCGCGTGCCAACAAAGAGGTAAAATCGTGTGTAAAAGTAGTTGTGTTTGATCGAAGGTTTCAAATTATTTCCGTCCGCCCACAATGTAGCTATTAAACTTTCGAATGTACGCTTGGACTTTTACAAATCGTTCGCGTAGAACTTACGATATAGTCTTAAAGAGAATAAAAGCAATAAAAAACGTGGATGCACTGAAAATTGTAGCCACACTATCAAATTAATAAATGCAACTTGCGTTTAATGAGTTGAAAATACGACTTCCTGCCATAGTTCGAGGGGCTGTGAACAAACCCACGCATCAAAGCTGCGATCATCAAAGATCCAAAATCAACCCGACTGATAAATCGAAAACTTGATTTGAGTTTTCATTTTCAGCTTTGCTTCACGGCGTGTTATAAACATTTAAGCACTGGTGTTCTTTGTTTTGTCTAATGCATAATGAGGGTGTTGATGTAAAACGGTCCAAAGAAAAGCATATTTTAATGTTGATGTCTGTAAAATTTGTGTTTGCTAAATCACTTTATGTTTATTCTATTAAGGTTGCCCGAGTTGAATTCAACTTGAAAATACAGCACACAGTTCCTAGTTATAACATCTTTTATAAAATCGTTACAAACCTCTCTGAATTGCGGCCTATCTTCCCTCTTGGATCTGCATAAAGACTCGCAAATTGCTCGTACACGGCCAGCTGCTTTCAAGTCTCGACTGGCGTGAACGGAAGATACCGCTTCAAACGAATCTTGTACGAAGCTGACGAAGGCAAAGCCCACGATAAGAGCCCGTAGCGACATCATTCTTTACTGATGTCGGGTGCTTTTACTCAGCTTTGCTTCGATTCCTGTTGGGTAACTAAGACAGCATTATCTCCTCTGTTTCTCGTGATGTCGGCCGCCATATTTTAATGACGACTCATTGTTATGCCATTGAGCAGTCGCGCGCGCTTGCCAAGGGTCACGCTCACGCAACATGCTATTTTTAGAAAGTCATAATGTTTAAAAATTATCCTGCGAAATCGCGCGGAATATCGCCTGATACTTAGCCGACGAGGCCGTAGGCCGAGTTGGCTAAAATCAGACGATATTCCGCAAGATTGAGTAGGATAATTGTTTTATTATTCAACAAATTGTCAAGGAAACACATTTTGCACGTAAAAAAAATGTAATTATGCAGCGCTTTACAAGATTTCGGACGAATCTTCGCAACCTACGAATATCGCAGGATATATGTTATGTACGGATGACAGATATCGTTAACATTTTGACCATATATGGGCAGCGCGCGCATCTGTTGAATAATAAATAAAAATATTTGCATATTTTAAAAAACAACTGGTGAAATATTGTTCGGCTGGCATAACAAAAATCGTTTTACTCGCGCCTAATTGTCGGGGCTTTTTCTCTTCGTTTTTCTTTGGTTTTATAGATTAAAGTTTCTCTACACGAAGGTTCGATAAGGAAATACCGTAATTTTGTTTGGTGAGAATCTCGTCACAGACGGAAGTCGCGATCGGATATTGCAATTTTTTATCTGATAATATTTATTTCGCAACATCCGCCCGTTAAATCAATAAGATTGTACTGCTTCTATATTCCCAAATATTGCGAGATTAGAAACCGTGGATGCTTATCATAAGCCAAGAAAATGCCGGAAATTTGTAAAACTGACGTGAAATGCGCGTTGGCGCCATCTCTTCCTTTGGTCGGCTGATTCCAGAAACGGTGAACATCCAAAGGGACACACCAAAGTGTCCTTATTGTCTGGGTGTTCGTATTTCCGGACCGTATCAAGAAAAAAAGGGCCTCAGCGCTCATATACCTTCCATAGAAAATGGAACCCCTTTCACATTTGGCGCAGTGGCCCTTATGGCTGGCACGCTGGACTCCAGATCGAGCGGTCCGAGTTCGGGCCCTGGCAGCGCAGGGGGTCATTGTTTTGTGTGCAGTTGGACAAAACGCTTTATTCTCATAGTGCCTTTCTTCACCCAGACGTATAAATAGGTCACTTGGATAGATAAACCGACCGTTCGGTAGCCTTTCCCATTTTTTTTTTCTTTTTCACCTATAGATTTTGACAATTTTCTTTACACTACAGGGAAGAGAAAAGAAAAGAAAAAGATAAGCCTCGAGCTAGTGGCACATCAGTGCTGCAGCTTATCCCGGCTGGCACTAAGCGACTAGGAATATTTCTACCCCCCCCCCCTCCCCTGGATGAGATGCTAGTCATCGCAGGGTTACCCCCAGCATTAAATTCGCCGGTACCCATTTATACACCTGGGTGGAGAGAGGCACTGTGAGAGTAAAGTGTATTGTTAAATAACACAACACAGTCGGCCTGCAGGGCTCGAACCCGGATCGTTCGATCCGGAGTCCGGCGCGTTAACCATTAGGCCACCACCAAACTGTTCCGATCGCAGTAAGACTAGAGCACACACTACTAATGCAGTGAATGCCATAAATGAATGAAGCCAAACCTTTTCTTAGTATAGCCAGTTATTCATGTTGTGATTTGTTGGGAAGGCTACTTTCATGTACTTTAAATCTGTGGAGGCGCGGTGGTTAACGGCTTAGCGGGGCTGGACTTTGGATCGAGCAGTGCGGGTTCGAGCCTTGGCAGGGGTCACTATGTTGTGTACGTGTTATTGGGAAAGACTCTTTTCTTTTTTTTTTGCCTCTTTCCACCCAAGTGTATAAATGGGTACCGGTGAATTTACTGCTGGGGGGTAACCCTGCGATGGACTAGCATCCCATCCACAGGGGAGTAGAAATACTCCTAGTCGCTTTGAATGCTACGGAAACCGGGATAAGCTCCGGCGCCGGCTTGATGGGTCATTAGGCTTGAACGCAGATTCTACCTTTTTACCTACTTTAAATAATATTACAAAGAGGTATTGTAATATTTCGTGTACAAAGTAATTTCCATATATTTCTCTGCAATAGTTATGATAACAATAAAAACAACTTTAATAAGCAAATTATTTTTTTTCCATACATGCATTTTTTTAATCTATACTGTATATCATACGCTAAAGTAAGATATAAGTGAAGTATTTTGTTCTTATAATTATAATTCAGAACTTGTTTAACTAATGATTTTGTCACTTTCTATCCGAAATATCTGTATTATCATAAAGCTGCTAATTATTGTAACGTTGTTAAGTTACAGTGAAGTGAAGCAAGAATTTTAACGCGATCTTAAAATAGCGGTGAAATGACAAAGAAAGTGAAACAAAAGCAAGTCATTTTAGGACAGATTTCGTGTTTTTGTCGTTTCTGGTACAGTAAAAACCCGCGTATAAGAACCTAACATTTAAGAACCTGTTAGGCTAAAATTTCATTTTTAAGCACCCTTCACATAAAAACCATTTTAGGCTAAAATTCCAAAACAGGTTCTTATTTTCAAAAAAAGAAAAAAATAATCTTCTCAAAAATATATTTATAACACAGTCTGTACGTACACATTATAGTTAACAGAATCAGATTAAAATAGTATAGTATTTTGCTTACCAAAGCCTCCATTGGACATTAAAGACCAGATCATTTAAAAATTCTACTTTATTTCTTGAACAAAAGTTAAGAACCTAATTAAGAACCCAGTAAGCCTAATTTTACACTCAATACCATTTATATAAGAACCTTTTTAGGCTAACTTCAAAAAACTTAGGTTCTTATACGCGGGTTTTTACTGTAGTTTAATTTTACTTCAAATTCGTTCTTTTCAGGGGTATTGCTTACAGTATGAACTAGATAAACGTGAACACTTTCCTCCACTTTACATATGTAAATTTCTGCAGAAAATCATCGAATGATAACTCAAACTGCAAGAAATATAAACAAATGGACAGAGATGGAGCCAGCAGGTTATTTTTCGTGAATAATTTGTCAACTATTTCCTCTACTTCCTTTTCGAAATAAAATGGAAGTGTTCATGGTTTTCGTGTCCTCACTGTAAATATCACCAATTACTTTCTTTTTCAAACAAAATTTGCCTTTTGTTCGACAACTTTTTTTTCCAATTCTCGACAGATCGTAAAAAAAATTAAACCAAAAATCAATGTGGGAAGTTTAAAATTTTTTTTTCTGCCCACACGACATCGAATCCTGCCATCTTGCAGCTGTTAGGCCGGTGAAAATGTGATCGTTAAATGATAAGCTTAACTTTAAGGAAAGTTAACAGTTCAATAAAAAAGCATAGTTGCAGACAAAATTGCATTTCAAGGATTTGTTTGCAATATTTTTGGACTTGAGACACTGTAGCCATGCATATTCTGTAACGGAACTTATTTTTCTCCTTCCCAGCTGCCGGTAACTCTGGAATACAACAGAATACAATACTCCATTTATCGCGGTCAGAACACTTAGCTTAAAAGCTAGTTTACAGGTTCAGAAGATAACTTGAAGATGTGCAAAAAATAACGAATGAGAAAAATGAACGTGGACATACACTTTCTGATTTAAGATTCCTTGATGCATTTTTAGTCAGTATTGATCTAGATTTGCTTCAATTTACAAACATTATTTTCATTCTCCTTGGGAGAATGTACTAAATTAAATAATCTCTTGGTCTTTGTAATGTGTATAACGTTGCTCTATAGTAAAACTCTTCCCGAACGAACAAATGAGTTGTAATCCTTTTTTGGCGCACTTTCGATAACCGCGACATTCACTACGTTTGAAAGAAAAATAACGCCTTCTTTGTCTTTCTGTATTAAACTTCTTACAGAATTCTTGCATTAACTCTAAAGTAACTAAACAACCTTCAAAAGCAGATATTGATCGACTACGTACATAGAAAAAGATACATAAAACAAAATTTGTTTTGTAACACAGAACAACGTTGGCAGTGAGGTCTAACAGCATACTCGTAGACAAACAACACTGCACAAGATAGGTAGGCATGACATGTAACTTGATTTGTTCTATTCTGACACAACAAAGGGAAAGCAAAACTATCTTAAATATCTTAACTGGCTTTATCGCATGTATGTATGAAAAAAAAAGCCGTTGTCGAGGCGGATACCGCTTTTGCCAAGATACAGTCTTAAACAGCTTAAACGTTACTTCTTTAAGAATTAAACCGACTTTTAAAAGCTGTAAAATAGCTCAATTAAATCGCTGCTTTTCTTAAACAACGGCTCACTTTAAACATTAAAACCAATCTTTTAAACGTCAGGTTAAAAACTCAAAAATCTCATTCATTATGCAGCGAATCAGGGAAAAACCTAGAGTTTTGTTCCACACTACCTGAATACTTGCAAAATTCTTTGTACAAAATATTGCTTGACAGAAAACACTAGCATTGATTTTTTTAACGAAGATTATAATAAAAAAAGGAAAGGTTTCAATTTTATGGTCTCGTTAAAAAATCTAGCCGCAAATATTCAAATTAATTTGTAAGTAAACACGTAGCCAGTTTCGTAGCCACGGATAAGAGGTCGACTTGTACCTATAATCTCGGACAAAACTGCTGAGACACTTTGCAAATTTCCACTTATTTTGGTAGCATTATTTTTTTCAGTCCCCTTCCCCAATTTCAATGCTGTCAATGTTGTCGTGTTATGAAAACAAAGCCTGGTGCCGTGTGAATTGCAAACCCCATAAAACAGCACTGAGTAGAGGGAGAGGGGGGATAACATATTTTTAACCAGATTGCAAGTAAAGACATTCGCCAAAAATGTTTTAGCTTTCTTAAAGTGCCAGGTAGCAAGGCCGGAGTAAGAGTTTGGGAGTTGCAATCGTTGACAAAAGTAGTTGGAACGTTCGCAAAAAAAGACCCGAATACAGATAGACTTTAAACTCAAACTTGGTAAATGTCGCATGTAATCTTTTTCCCCTATATATAGTTCCCTCCCTTAACCCTCTATAATATTGCAATTATATTTTTCGCACATTTCTTTGTTCCATATTTCCATCCATTTCTTGCCTCTCTTACTACTTAGACCCCAAGAGAAAAATTGAGACATTAACAATAACTGTATGTTTTACTTTTCAAAAGGATGCATTGGTTATCAGTTCTTGGCTTCATAGCAATTCTTGGATGTTCAGCGGCTGCCCCCTCTGCCCATGATGATGCCAAGCAGGTAAGGATTAGCGGGGACGGGGACGGGGCGAGGACGGAGGTGGGGGCGGGAGCGACGGCGGGAATGATACGAAGATAGGGACTTTTTGTCGTAGAATGGGGAAGGACCGGGACCGGAGTGAAGGAGCAAGGCACTTTTTTGAACCAATAATCATAGGGCCCCCCCCACCTCCCGTGACTTAGCTCCGCCACTGGCTGGTGTAGAATATTGTTGAATTTTGCTGCGTAAGAGGTATTTAAGTAAATATAATTTCCAAGCAAAGTTAGCTAGTATCAAAATGACCGTTCCTGTAAAGGGTCTTCATAACTTCAAGGGAGTAAGGCATATGAGCATACTTTTTTGTCACAATTATTAGCTTGAGGGAATTTGAGCAAAAACGTGGATTTAAGCTTTAACCCCCTGGCTGGCTCTGCACAGTAGGGGTAGGCGTGTATACAACAAGTCAAAAATATAAAAGTGAGAAGTAAGAAAAACTAGGCTAATAACACCAGACGGCAGTTATTTTGAAAAAATCCCAGTTCTCAGAACAAGAGTCATACAAAAAGTCCTTTCACATACCGGTTGGGTACACTATTGCATTTAGCGACAGAACAGTGGTAGGGGCTAGAAAATATAGCTTGGCTCAAATTTGTCAAGCTTCCCGCGTACTGCTAGAATAAGTAATCATGTGTAGAAAGGAAAAGGATTGAAACTTGAAAAATTCTATATTCCGTTGTTTTCGTTTGACAGGCATTTGGTGTTGCTGAAGACGATGACAACGCCATGGCTTTGGTAAGTAAAATAGTAGTAGTAGTTGTTGTAGCAGTAGCAGTAGCAGTAGCAGTAGCAGTAGCAGTAGCAGTAGCAGTAGCAATAGCAGTAGCAGTAGAAGTAGTAGTAGCAGCAGCAGCAGCAGAGCAGCAGCAGCAGTAGTAGTAGCAGCAGCAGCAGCAGCAGCAGCAGCAGCAGCAGCAGCAGTAGTAGTAGTAGTAGTAGTAGTAGTAGTACTAGTAGTAGTAGTAGTAGTAGTAGTAGTAGTAGTAGTAGTAGTAGTAGTAGTAGTAGTAGTAGTAGTAGTAGTAGTAGTAGTAGTAGTAGTAGTAGTAGTAGTAGTAGTAGTAGTAGTAGTAGTAGTAGTAGTAGTAGTAGTAGTAGTAGTAGTAGTAGTAGTAGTAGTAGTAGTAGTAGTACTAGTAGTAGTAGTAGTAGTAGTAGTAGTAGTAGTAGCAGTAGCAGTAGCAGTTATAGTACTATGTTTGTTTTTTATTTTGCAGAAATTTCCGATCCAAAACGACTACATATCTTTGTCACGCTCTGAAAATCATGAAATGGAAAGAGCTATCGAGAAATTCCAAAAGTTCACTGGTCTGCCTGTCACCAGGCAACTAGACAAGGCCACCATTGCACAGATGAAGCTATCGCCCCGTTGCAACTGCGGTGGCGATTGTGGATGCGGTGGTAATTGCGGTGGCAATTGTGGTTGCGGTGGCGGTGGCCATGGCCCTACCCCTAGCACTGGCGGTGGAGGGGGAGGTAACGCTGGGGGTGGATTTAAGTTACATTGTCTTTTAGTTAAAGACGGTGCTCTATTGCGTGACTAACAATTTTAACAAACAACTATCTTAATCCAGATTGGGTAAAATGAAAGGTGTTGATGTTATCAGTACTATCACTTCGAATGAATCGCGCGCGAATCAGAGCCTGTTTATATAAAACAGTTACAAAGAAAAGTTGTCCCTGGCAGGAGGGTTACCCTCCATACCGAGCTACCCCTTGCGCAAAAGCTTTTCATACATTTCGTAATAAATAGCTGCGAAACTGCAAAGTTGGCTCGAAGCGCAGGGCAACCATGGGTGGAGGCTGACTAGCTTTAAAGTTTGGGTGACCCTGGGTGGCAAGCCAACTTTTATTCATGTTAACATTTTGGCTCTTTTTGAGTCGCTTATGAGGGACAAGTCGCGACATTCAGAGCATGCGTAAAACTGGGAGGTCCCATTTTTAGCTCGGTTAGCAGGGACAACATTTCTTATTTAAATACTCGCTAAAAGATGGCTCGGGGGAAAGGGTTACTCTTCTACAACGAACAACGTTTCTTCATATAAACAGACCGTAAAAGATCTAGATAAAAACCAATTTTTGTATCGTAGCTTACTAACATTTTGCAGTAACAACGCGGAAACAAGTATTGGTTGAATGCATGCGAAATCTTACACAAATAAATCAGCGGTCCCACAATGGGTACACCTTCTTAATTTCCTACTAGCATTCTTTTAATAGCTAAGCAGTTTATAATTTCATTCGGAGCCAATCGCAGGTAAACAATATGACACAAAGATTACAGTTGAAACGGACCACTTAACTATATTTGCATGTTTTGACTTGCTGACTTCATACTCCTTCACTACATATTGTTTAGTTTAACGACCAGAATTCCAAAAAATGGACTTTTAATTTGGTTGTATATCTTAACCCTCGGACGTACAAGGGAGGGGGGATGCCACCCCCCATAAGATTTTAAATTAAATTTTGTTCTTTCTGACTTTCTAAGAAAATAGTGAAGTCCAAGATGGCGGATCCAAGATTGCGGCTCTCATCACGTCACATGACGTCATATAACGTCACAGCCAACAAAAATAATGTCATCTTGTAGAGTAAGCGCAGAGCTTTTTTTGCAAAATATCTTCGCTGTGCCTTAATAGAACGAAAACCCTGGGGAGGGGTTCCATCCCCCCTCCTTGTACGATGGTGGGGGTATGAGTTTGCTTGTACGTTCGAGGGTTAAGTCGCTACTAGATTGTGTTCTGATTTCAGAACTTACCACCCAAGTTTTCCCGGTCAGTGCCATTGAAGGATCTTGACATACTCACGGCAAATTCTCTAGCCTGCGAATACAGCCGCCTCTCTTCGCTTCCGGCCGGTTTGGCGTTTCGCGAGTAGGCATAAATAGATTGTGCTCGGCAACTTTTGAGCAACTTTTAGCGTTTTGAGCAACTTTTTGTAGTACCAGCAACCTAGGGCAACTTTTGCCTTCCTTGGCAACTTTTGAGCAACAAATTGATAAAAGACCGATCCAAACCATAAAAGGTCGTTTCATTTCGAAGGATTCTTATCTTTTTTTATCTTTTTTATTTATATTTTTTATTCTTTTATTTTTTATCTATTATTGAAGTTACGTTGAGTTTAAAGAGTATATTGATTACAACAAAGTATTTATATTTCTCATATAACAATGGCTTTTTGGCCTCTTTTAATGACTGTAAGAATATTTTATGAAAATGTTTAAATGGCTACAAACAAACAAACATGTTTTGAGTATTTATCTAAAACAAAACGACTCTAGAGCAAGCAACTTTTCTAAATATTGGTGGCAACTTTTTGATATTTGAGCAACTTTAGAGCAACTTTTGGGTATATTGTGAAGCAACTTTTCCTGAATTTACTAGCACAATCTATTCATGCCTATTCGCGAGAGAGCCGACGTCCCTCTCGCGAAACGCCAAACCGGCCGTGAGCGAAGAGAGGCGGCTGTATTCGCAGGCTACAAATTATCCTTATTTTACAATATTTACGTTTTAACAGGGAATCTTACACGTTCTATTGCAACAGGGGATCCTTTTTTGTATAAAACCCTTTTTGTTCCTACAAGTTGGCCCGTCTTTGAATTGTTCATTTTCGCTGTAGCTTTCCGTGATAAAAAAAAATGGCTATGTGCAAGGTGGAAAAAACAGCAAACGTTGCAAAAACGCTGCAACAAGAAACGGGGGAAAAGAAACTGCAAGAAATCATGCAAAGGTACGTGAACGACGGAGACAAACTAATTGCAAATATTTCGTACTTCTCTCTCTCTCTCTCCTTCGAGGTATGATGCGCACTTTTGTAACTTCGTTCTCTCTTTCGATTAAAAATACCTTTTTTTTCTTTTTTAAAGCCCTGGCTAAACGATCACACCTTTTCGTCCAACATCGTGTTTGTTGCACACAACATGGAGTGGCTAAACGAGCAAACAATGTTTGATCAAACATCTACCAAAGTGAGCCCGCATAGTTCTTTGTGCATATAACCGCTGAAACGTCACATAGATTCTGTTTCTGTTTGGTTGTTTTTTCCCGCTTGGGCTTGCTTTGTTTCCAGAGGTGGCTAAATGATCAAACATTTGCTCGTGAAGCAAAATGTTGGATAAAAATGTTTTATCTAGATCAAACATAGGAAACCATTTAAAGGCAATGTTGAGAGAGGCGGCTAAACAGTCAAACATGCTCTTGCAACATAGTGTGGGACGAAAATGTTTGATCGTTTACCCAAGGCTTAAGACCCACATTTTAATTTTTTTAAAACATAGACAGTGCCTTCATTGTGTACTGTGAAAATGTTTACGAGCCATGGCAAACGAAATTAAAGTTATTACTGTATAGCCATTTAACCCGCGTTGTGGTTACAAAAGTTACCTATGTCGTGGTAAGGCCATTTTTGAATTTCGGTACCATATAGGTATTAAGGGACGGACCATTATTTTCTTGGAGGGGGGGGGGGGGATGAAAAATTTTCCTCTGCAAACTTTTTTTTTTTTGGTTTATGCACCTCTGCAAACATTTTTTTCGAAATTCTGACTATTTTTTGTTATGCATATCGTGTTTGCAAACAATTTATTTTGTCTTTCCAGGCCCTGCAAACAATTTTTTCCAATAATCTTTGGATGTTGTCCTTCAGTAGCATGTTCAATCAAAATGTTAAAAGTTCAACTGAGGCCTTACACTACTGTGTTAAAAAGTTTTAAGATCCAAGCTTTCGCCGATCTACGGCATCATCAGGGATAATAAGAAATATTCCGCGCGAGGCTTATATTTTTCAACCCCCACCCCCCCCCCCCCGCCCTCCAAAAAAATAATGGTCCGTTTCTAAGGAACCCATTAAAACCCATACTATTCACTCTTATGGCAACGTAAAATCTAAAGTAGTTAGTTGCACTTGTAAAAACTTTAACAGTTTTCGTATACATTTTAATATCAAGTTAAGGTTTCCAGTTTGATGAAAATGCTTTTTTGCACTAAGCAAAATTCGAAACTTAATTTTACCTTACCGCGGCGGTAAACTATTGCATTTTATGACTTGAAAATATGACAGTGTTTGGTTAAATCTTTATATTAAAACATGGCTTTAATGTAGTGATTGAAGAAGAAAGAAAACGGTAAGGTAATTTACAAAAGTGCCTGTTTCGAGCTTGTTTTGCAAGATGTTCCTTCAGCGAGGGAAGCAACTATTTTTTGAACGAAATAAGAGTAAGAAATAAGTAAATAAGAAAACCTTATCTATCACTGAAAATCTCAGGGCAGGGCATCAAGAAATATCTATAAAATCGATAGACATATCAGCCCCCCCAGCGTGAGTTATTTTTCTGTAGCAGACTACTGGCTATATTGTGTTATACCTCCATCAAAACGGACCCATTTAAATATTTTATTTTTAATTTATTCGCAGATTTGCTGCCACAGAAGCAACAGGAGAATGTTTAATTTTGCGATGAATCCAGGAAACCCAGGGAAAATGAAACGAATTTCAATAAAGAGATATTAATGGTTACCGGGGGAAAATTAACAAAAAAGACTACAATGACAACCGAGGGAAAATGGAATGAATGTTAATTAAAGGGAATAAAATAATATAATTGCCTCTAGCACTTTATTTTACATTTTGTGGAGTACTAAAGGTTCGCAGATGGTATGGCAAGGCGAAAATTTGCCTAAAAATATTCTTATGAACATTCTAAGATAACCCCGTTTGGCATTCATGACGTTTCCGTTTTAGCATGCACTGGGGTATCAATTGGTAGATCTGTAACGTTTTAAATTGTGCACGTGTTTTATCAGTTTGGTACTTGCGGATTTTTTGACTAGACTATTAAAGACCAGAAATAAAAAGGCCACACATTGTGAGCATGCAGTTATCCCGGTTCCGTGTTAACTACTTTAATTGAACACTTTCGGAAGTTTTCATGCAGGATGGTGTTCGGAGAATCCGAAGTTTTGAATTGCTTTGAAATATGGTGCAGTTAGAGCAGTGAAATCAACCGCGAGTACTGAACCTTTCGATCAATGTCGAGTAGTAAGTCACATTTTGTCTTTCTATTTTCTTTTTGTTTTTTTTTTTTATCTGGCGTACAGAGTCCAGTAAGTGTCATCGTTGCCCTTCTCTTTTTAGGCTAGTATCGTCTTTTTCGTCGACCTTTAAGTCGATCGACTTTTTTTGTCGACGTTTTTGCTGACTTTTTTTTTGCGGAGTTTTAATTTGTGTCGACTTTTTTGGTCGACTTTGTTGTCGACTTTTGTCTTAACTTTTTTACCGAGTTTTGTGGCGGACTTTCTTGCCAAGTATTATGTCGAGCTTTGTTGCCAACTTTTCTGTCGACCGTTTTTTCTCGACTTGTTTTGCCGACACATTCATTTTGCACATTTAGTCACAGGCTCAAGGTCACATTGACGCGTGAGCTATTAGTTTCTTTCATTCACAGGGCTCAGAGGAGTCAAATTTGCCCGCAGTTCAAATTGCTACCGTATAAAATGATCTTCTAAATTATCTGATCAGCTCTGTCATCGATATTCGATCTGTTTACAGATCGTACAGGAAGAGTACAAAGACAAAGCTTTTTTCTCAGTTCTCGCGCTTGTGCCTGGTAACCCGGCTCTGTACCCTCTCTGTACCCATGCTTTCGTTGTGACAGCTACGGTGAATACACATAAAATTATGGTGGCAGTGTTGGAGTTAAACAATAGAATTGTGGAACAGGAGGTAAACAATAGAATTGAGGAGGAGGAGGAGGAGGAGGAGGAGGAATGGGAATTCGCGAGTTACTTAAGGTTCGCGGATGGTAGGGCTCGCAAGTAGAACTAGTACACAAAAACGTTAAGCTCCAGCTAAATGATCAAACATTTTCGTCCAACATCGTGTTTGTCACACACAACATGGAGTGACTAAACGAGCAAACAATGTTTGATCAAACATCAAACAAAGTGAGCTCACATAATGTTTTGTGCGTTTCACCGCTGAAACGTCACAAAGATTCAGTTTCTGATTGGTTGTTTTTTCCCGCTTGTGTTAGCTTAGTTTGCAAAGGTGTCTAAACGATCAAACATTTGCTCGTGAAACAAAATGTGGGATAAAAATGTTTGATCTAGATCAAACATGGGAAACCATTTAAATGCAATGTTGAGAGAGGCAGCTAAACGGTCAAACATGCTCTTCCAACATGATGTTGGATGAAAATGTTGGATAATTTAGCCAGGGCTTTACAACAAAGTCACAGAAAAATTGAAAAGATGGCTGGAGAAATTAGCGGTGGCCTTGTTTTCAGTGGCATTAGCTCTGAGACAGCAAGCAAAGACCCGTTTAGTAAGAAGGTTAATAAAAACCGACATCAGACCAAAAAGACTGACTCCACGTTCCAAACAAATAAAAAACACAATAACATCTTGAATACCAAGATGCACAACAATAGAAAAATATAAATAACAATTAAGAACATGCACCAACAATGGGCGACAATAGTGTTCGAGACATTCTGCTATTTTGAGTACCTTGGACAAATTTTACCTATCATCTCCTTGATCAATATCACCCCCTTCACCCTCGCCCCCAAAACAATGTTGAATTTGCTATCTACAAGACTTGCTTCGTTTTTGGACAGCATTGAAAAAAGAGAGGGGGTGGTTCACAACCTTCACCTGATTTGAAGTGGAACAACGAAATATTGAAATAAGCACTTATTTCAACCAACGTTTTAAAGGCGAGTAAAGGTTGGTTTCACTACTGAGACAAAAACATAAGCACAAGTATGAGTACAATGTAGTGAAACGAAGTACAAACGTAAGCACAAGCAGAAGAAGAACGAGCGGGGGTACTCTTATAATTTATGACGCCCCCCTCCGGAGAAGGGGGGGTCGAATATTTTTTATACCGAGAGGCTCCGCTGTATACCCACAGCCTGAAAAAGGTTCCCCTTTCGGGCGGAGCCTTCACGTAAAGTCCTCTATAGGGAGTACCCCCGGTCATTGTTCCAAGCGATAAAAGCGGTGAACAAGATAATGCGTTTTTATTCACAATGGTGTTCCAAGTACGTTTTATGGCACTTTAATTTTTGATATTTATTGTCTATAATATCAGTCAAAACATTTATGCGTTACGCATCCCGTTAGGGTTATTTCACACGCTCTCGCCTTTTCGATTAAAGTGGAGTTGACTTGTCGACCTTCTAGATAAAGGGTTTAAAACAAAACAAACAAAAACTATGACATTTTTTCGTGACTTACTGGAATATATTTGTCTTTATTTATAAACATTACTTACCATTTATTTTACAATTCTTAAGTTAACATCACATGAATTTCTGCATTGGTTTTAAAACAGTACAAAACGATAACTTCTGTTAAAAGTTGACATTCAAAATGTACAAATAACCAAGCGTAAAAAGTATCATGGTAATGACCTATAACATGGAAAACTATTCTTTAATTTGAACATGGTGATATCTGTTCCTTTGCTGTGTTCTCTGTGACACAAGTTTAAGTTCTGAACATTGACAATAAATATCATTGTATATCTCAATACATAGAGTTTTCATTCAAAAAAACCACAAGTATCATAGTAATGAACTATAACATGGAAAACTATGCTTTAATTTTTTGAACACATTTTCACAAAAAAATAAAAATAAAATTAAATGTGATAGAAGAAAACGTACCTGTTTTTTTTTTTATTAAAGTTATGTAAATGTGATAGAGGATCTATCGTCACGATCTACCATCTAGGGCTTATTAAGAGGGCGACGTTATAGAGTTTTTACGACAGTTAAGACACTTTATATCATTTTCAGATATAGGTATTTCTGTATTTATAACTTTTCGTTTCTGCAAACGAGTGTATCACCACGCAAGCGCAGACGTGGTGGCCAAAAGATGTATCTCGTTTACGTGAAAGGAAAAAAAACCTCTTATACCTTAACCCGCTAACATTTTTTGGGCATATGGGCGATCACTGAAAAGGTTTAATTGATGGTCTGTCATTTAATCGCTTCAGGATTTCTCGAACATCGCCTGGCCATTTGTAGCTGACTTTCAACCACACAGGAACATCTTGAGAGGTGACTGGCAGATCAGGGAACGTTATGCACACCATCTTAGCGGCTGAGCGATTTTGAGTGTAAAGATCTCTAAGTACCTCCAGCTCCATCCATACACGGTTGATGTCCTACATAATACGGCGATAAAAATAGCATTAGTTTTAATATACATAAGCGTGTATAGGTAGCTTTTTCACTTCCAACAGCGCTAAATGCAAAATTGCATAAAAATAAGAAAGAAAGAAACATCCTTGGAACCGCCTTGAACGATGTAATAAACATTACCACATGTAAATGTAAATGTTGTAAATGTTGTTTTTAGTGGTCATGCACTTAGCTTCGAGATAGCTAGTTTACAGGCATGCCACTGAAACAGAGGAAACAAATGTTTAAATGAACATAACAAGGTTAAAAATCCCAACTGGCAGGAGGTAGACAAGTTGGCTATATACAAAGCGTGATCGAGGATTTGAACTCGGAACTACCAAGAACAAATCCAGCTAGTAGCAGGGGCAGGTCTTGAACCGGGCACCTCCGAATTACAACACCAGCGCCCTAAACCACTCGGTCACGCTGACTTCTTATATAATTACTGTTTAATAGCTTCCCGGCTAAAATTGTCACAAAACATGGTTCATCCACAAACTTAAAAGTGCAAGTACCTTGTAATACTCAATAACTATCACCTAAATGGTCACATACTAGAATTCAAGTTAATCCGCCGACTTAAAAGTTACCACCATCTAATAGAGCACACTAAACAGTACTACATGAAAGTATTGCTCAATCGCTTTGATCTGAAAGACCACACACTAGAGTTTTACCCACAGACTTTAAAGTTAGAACTATCTTGTAACAAAGGTGAGAGCCTCGAGCCATGCGGCCCATACTGCCGCGGAGCTTATCCCGGTTTCTGTAGCATTAAGCGGCTAGGAATATTTCTACTCCTCCCTGAATGGGATGCTAGTCCATCGCAGAGTACCCTCCTAGCATTATTTCGCCGGTACCCATTTATACACCTGGGTGGAGAGAGGGAATGTGAGAGTAAAGTGTATTGCCCAAGAACACAACACAGTGGCCCCTGCTAGGGCTTGAGCCCGGACCGTTCGATCCGGAGTACGGCGCGCTAATATTAAGCCACGTCGCCTCCCACAGAACTAACTTGTACAGCATAATAAACATTACCACATGAACCGCCGTAAAAAAAAAACGTTCTTTACGCCAGTCAATACAAAATGAGCTTCTGACCTGAGATTGAGTTCCTTCGCATCCATCAGCTGAAGAAGCCAGTTTTAATAGGCCTGGGGAGAGGAAAACCAGCACTTTTTTTGCCTTCCTGATCTGATTCTCTGCCCATCGTGTTGGGCCCTGGGAACTAAGTTCACTGGACACCATGGCATCCATGATGACGTCATAACCGTTTTTCCGGAAGAAGTTCACAATGGAGGCCACTTTGCCACGAAAAGCTTCGTTTTCTGGAAAGTAGCAGCTGTAGTAAAGTTCTAAAAGAAAAACAAAAGCTAACATGAATTGAGAACAAAGCTATTGCGTACATCTAAATGATAAATGCGGTCACACACTGTGGGAAAGCGATCATTCATTGCATCATGCATTATAAAAAATAAAACGGCTCTCGTTAGCATTAACGATCATGAAAAACTGAGCCAATAGACACAATGAATGTCTCTCATCGATTACACTCGACACAAGAAAAGTAAGGGATCAACATTAAATAAGTTCCCTAAACCAGTTACCTCCAGATGATAGAGAAATTTAATTATTAAAACCAGTTAAATAGTTGCTATATACAATTAGATACTATGAGACACTAATACCATGGTTTTATTTTGTTTAGATTTGCCTATTAAGCGCTAACTGGAAGATGTTGTTTTGTGTCATGTATGCCGTTTTTATAAAAATAAATTGAACATGTTACGGCTAGTAAGAATATATCTCTTTAATTTATTATGCGAACAACAGCCAATTCAGGACATGCCCATCCTTCAGCCATACAGCAACTTTTTTTCCATACAAATCTTTAAAATTTGTAAAACATTCAAACCGCCATAACAATGCTCATTTTCACCTCAATGGTCTTAAATTGGCAGCATCACTACAGCGACAAGCTAGCGACATGCGCAATGCCGAGAACCCTTAGTATCCTTTGCACTCCTTTTGAAAACTGCATTTAATTTGTAAATAACTAAAAGTATTAAGCGTTTCTACTTTACCACAAGAATTATCTGCACTTGAGGAGGCTGCGACTGCTGTTCTGTCAGTGACGCGTTCTATGCGATTTATAGAAAATAAAAATGCTAATTTTAGTATACCTCTTATATACAATAATACAGTGACATATAAATAAGCAACAAAAACAAACGAAAGTTAAAGAAACGTTCTTATTAGTTTGACGAACGATATAAAAATATACATCGCCAAGTCCACTTTAAATTGCATACAACATACCTTACTATAGGAAATTAACGCTTGTGTTAATTAAGGTATTGGAAATTAACGCGACTAAAATTAACGCGAATTGAAGGGAAAATCAGTACTTTCCAATAAAGGAAATTAACGCGAGAGAGGGGGTAACATTTCAAAATGAAGGAAATTAACGCAACGTACACAACAGGAACAAGTTTATTTCAACACTTGTTGGCGTATAATCTTAAACGAAAACAATGTTCGTGGTACATTTCCCACTTCGAGCGTTCTTCGCAGTATCAGTGATAGCGGCAGATGTCCACCCTGATAAAATAATCCGATGTAGGGTGAAAAACAGCGCAATGTTTACCCGAATTAAGGCTTTAAATTTACTCCCTTAAAATGTTTCAATTATTTTAAAAATCAGACATTTCATTACATACTTATTCTTCTTTTTGACTGCCAAGTTTAAAAAAATTCTATAGAGCGCTTTTTATTTTGCGATCATTTTAGTAAGCGAAGGCCCTTTTTCGATAAAAGAGCGAAATAACACTTCATACCAGTTTATATTCAAGCCGATGTTTCAAGAAATCAAATGAAACGATTTCTCTCAGATTTTCTCTCAAGGTAATTAGATAGTACAAGATTCACTGAAGGCCAAAATGTTACTTGATCGGGCCTTGTGAACGTTTTTTCAATAATGTTTTAAGACTGCTTTGTTTTTGTTGTATTTTGGCACCTAAAAACTTCATCCAAAATTTTCTCGAAAACGCTCTCATAAAAATTCTTCAAATTTCGCAGACGTTGAGAAAAGTATGTCAAGTCCAAGATCTAGAAGCCTTGTTTCAAAATTATCCCTCTATTACAAGAAAATCGGTCTCATGTAAAATGGGTAGTGACGTCATTATGTTGCTATGGTTACTCCGATTTCGATGAAACTTATCTCATTCAAAACTTTCATCTTTCTTTAGTATAACTGTACTGATCGATTTTCATTCGGATTGTTTACGGTGGCGTACAAGTTGCTCAAAGTTGAAAGGTATCGTCACTCAAAAATCCGATCGAGCCACCTTAAGGTCATGGAAATTAACGCTCCACTTAATTAACGGTGCGAAAATTAACGTTAACAAAAATTAACGCGACTTAAATTAACGCGAATTTTTGAAATTCGCGTTAATTTCATGACGCGTTAATTTCCTATAATAAGGTAACCCCGTTTTACGAACACCTTGTTATCGTCGCCACTTTGTTTTGGCCGGATCAACAGTCAAGTCAATTTCCTTATTACGAATTTCTCTGACAAGGAGACCCCGTTAACAAAAACAGATTTTGGTTGCCCATTTTAGTGGTCGGAATAACGGGTAATACTTAATTACACGATTACTCGCATGCATACGTTATTTATTCAACAACAACGCGAGCTCTTTCGAATAGCAGAGAACCTTGCATGATTTTCAAGAAATGAATTACCATGTAAAGGTATAATGAAACAGGCACATAATTGTTAAATAGTTAGTGTTACCTTTGATATTGTTTGGTCGGGAAATAACTGCCTGCATTCCAGGATCTGATTGGAAAAGTGAGACCAAGTTTAGTAATATTTCAGTTCGCACTTACAAGTGACACTTAAAACAGTTGGCACTTAAAGCTCTTTTAATTTAAATTTCTAAGTTTGCATTACCTTGATAATTAGAAGGACACAGTGCACTTCGGCGTCGCCACATTATGCCCATCAACAGTATAACAAGCAGTACCACACCCGCTGCGGAACCCCCAGCAATAGGAGCCCAAGCGATACTCATGGGCCTGGTGGCTGATTCTTTGGAGTGAAAAGGAATGCATTAACGATAATGATGATAAAGGTTTCAAACACATTAAGGGCAAGATACTGTCAGCAAATATCGAGCAAATACTGACAGTCGCTTTTCATTGCCCAATAGTAAGGTTATACTTCAAATAGTGTGTTTTTACACAAACTTAACTTTAGTGGGGCAGTTTAGAATTAAACGCATTATGATGAAGTCCAAACCATCAACAAAAACGTTACTTTGACTTCATGATCGATTTTTTTGTCCTATACGGCATTATTAACTGAAAATAACGGAGCAGATAAAGTTCTAGGGAGATACTTGTCCAGTTCTTATGAAACTAGTTTGCACTTTGAGTTTCCCTCGTCTTGTTTTCCGCTTGTCAAAAATATTCATTCAACAGCTTCACGTCCCGCTTTGCTTTTTTCTTGTGTTCATGTTCTTCCGACCTTCGACGTATTCTTCTGCCGAAGAACTGTGGGCTTTTCACTTATGTTTTTCTTAGGAATACGCGGCCCCCAATAAGCTTTAAATGAAATCACGACACGCGGTACACACCATTTGATTGGTGACATCGGTTTGCGAACGAAAATTTACTTTAACGCCTTTAGTGTTTATAGTGTCTGTAATAGTTTAGTAGAGTAGTTTATTGTGAAGTTATTAAAATATTGTATTTTATCCATATTTATTTGCAGTGTTTTGTAGTAGTTTAGTAACTAAAACATTGTATTTTTTGAAAACTAAGAAAAATAATTAAAACACAAAAAAAGCTTTTTAGTGGGTAAATCATAGTACGTACATAATAAACAAAACAATACATGGTTGCTTAGAGATATGAGATTTCTCTTCTCGTGTTCAAATCGATATCTCTTGAGTGAGCGTAGCGAACGAATTAGATATCGAGTTGAACACTCGAAGATAAATTTCATGTTTCCGCGCAGCTATCATATTATCCTCTATGACTGATTGATGCCTAGCTGATTACAAATAGTCCTCACCTATTGTTTCAAACACAGGAATAAATGTTGGGATAAATGCTGCAAAGAAAGGCAATTACAAATCAATTTTCAGCTAAACTAATACGAGGTAATATTAGTGGAAAATCATTTTTGCGTAAAGAAATAACAATAAATTTGGTACGTAAAACATATAATCGCACATTTAGAGTTTGATCTCGAAAGCAATGGAATAAAATAAATTTTCCATCAATGAATCTATCTATATTTTTAGTTTTTTTTGGTTTTGCCTATATATAATCTAAATGACAAAACCAGGGAGTTGTAATTAAAATTTACAAACAAACGAGATTTAAAATTTCACTCGATTTGGTGGCAAAGTCCTTTCGTCTAAACTTGTCATTCAGCATGTCCTATTTAAAACTTATAAGTCAATTTAGAATGATTCATACTTGGTCGTAATGGATCATACTCGTCAAACCAGATGTTATTTCCTGTATTTGTGCCTTTAAACGGAAAGGAAACAACCTATAAATTAAAACAAAAACAAACACTATTCAACTTGATAACGCATGGATAAGTATTATTAAATTTATATTAACAAAACAATTATCCCAATACTCTTATGATCTTACATTAAGCATGATAACTCCGTTAGTTTTCATTGCGCGTTACTTTTTTGACCCCCTTGTAGGGCAAGATATAAAAACGCCAAGGACAACGCCTAGTTTTTTTTTTTTTAAAAAGAATTTACATTTTATTTAAAAATCTGGCAGTTGTCTAGTTGTATTCAGAAAGTCTATTGGTTAAAAACTAGCTCCAGGAGAGCGTTCAACTCAAAATCGGAATACGAAAATTGGCCGCCTTCCTCTCATTCTCCAAAGTACATAGAACTTGGTTATTTCACGTTGTTGTATTTGAAGTAAAAACCCAAGGTAAACTGCTTCATTTGACTTGCACAAGGAACATAACTTTCAACAACGCAATTATTTCCGATCTTCCTGTAAACTGTTTTCATTTGTTAAAATTTCATGGAATACAGACAACTTTAGAGGAGATTACGAGAAGAACATTCGGAAGAAAATTCTCTTTCGCTCACTTTTCCTCGCGTTTCATTTAACTCACACAGTGAACACTGCTCAAAACGTTGCCTTGGGTCTCTCCTCAACCTCCCCTCCCTTTCTGAGATGTTGTCTACGCTCGCGCGCGCACTCGTGCGCGGAAGCTCCGCTAATGACAAATGCTCACAAAGCATGCCGTTCGACAGAGAGTATGACTGCCTTACTGATACATACCGCAAAGTGGAGAACATCTGGTTTAATGTTTGGTGCATGATCTGTTATTGTCCAGCTGGTCACATTCTGAAATTCGAAAAACATTTTTTCGCATTACAACTATGTATGTAAAGAAATCAACGAATTCACAAGGCAAGCTTCTGATATAGAATTTATCTTGGATATGTAACGCTAGCTGGGGGACCCCCGGTCTTATCCAACATTCCCTTGTAGGTTGTGGAAATTTCACGGACTTTAGTACGATTAAGCGGCTGGTTTTCTAAGGTTTTTGAACTTTTTCGTATGTGTGGTTTATATAAAACGGCTAAAAAATGTGACTTAAAAAACTTTTACAATATATAGAGATTTCTACTTCATGGAAAATGCGCGCGTACGATTTTTATTCACGAGTTGAATAGTGTCAGTTAACGAACGAGTGGGCGTAGCGAACTAGTGAGTTCTCTGATACGTATCAACGAGTGAACAAATATCGTACAAAGAATTTTCCATGCTACAATGTGTTTATTTCATAGGAACAATTTTTTTTTCGTGTAGTGTGCAACGGCTCTCGGATGACGTTCCCTTCAGTACGTTCATTCATCAATGAGATTTTGTCATTCGTGCTCCTCATTGGCTACGTTTAAAATCAATATGAATTTTATTCACGGTGATTTTCGTGGATAAATTTCATTACCTATGAAATAAAGATATATATATGACCCTATATAAACCAAAAGTCTTCGACGAAAGTCATCTTAAGAGTTAGGTGAAATCCGTCAGTGCTTGTCAGTACTGATCGTTTATATTTTATTATTACCGAATAACTGGGCAATATAGTATTAAAGTTGGCTGTTTCTCCTAGTTTACTTTGCTTGACCAACAAAACTTGTTTCCAGTTTCTATTAACTGAAACATCGGGATTTATACAGAGCATCTAATAGGTTTAGAAAACGCAGTGCTAATGTTTCCGTAGTATAGATGGAATTACAGGATGTTCGTGGGAATTGAACACTTAAGTGCTATCCACCCTAGTAATATCGCCAAAGATTAAAACAGATTCATAGTTAAAAAATGTTACTGTAACATAACATAGTTATATACTAACCCTTGGTACTAGCACACAGCTCGTCTTTCCATCTGGAGATGGGTTATTTTCAAAAAAGTAAAGCAGTGAATAATGAGTCCAGTTGTACTCTGAAACAAATAATACCTCAGTCAGAAACATATTTTGCCCTGTGACTACAGGTAATGAAAATGTGACATAGATAATCATTTTATGTTACCATTAATAATAATAATAATAATAATAATAATAATAATAAAAATAATAATAATAATAATAATAACGATAACAATAATAATACAAAATAATACATTAAATCTAACTTTTTTAAAAAATATATTATAAATTTAATTCAATACTCATAAAAATGACCTATGTACAACGATTCACTAAAAAGAATTAAAAAGTTATTTTTTTCTATTATTACTATTATTATTAGTATCATTTTCTATGGTGCAAAACTATTTACAATAAACGGTTCTATGATACAGTCGTTAAAATGAAAAGTAAAATATGTTATATAATAATCATAATAATAATTATAATAGTTATAATAATAGTAATAATAATAATAATGATAATGATAATGATAATAATAATAATAATAATAATAATAATAATAATAATAATAATAATAATGTTGTCAATTCTAGCAAAATTTAGTACACAAAATAAACCTGCTCATACTAAAGACTGGTTTGTGTTATTTATATTGATCTGATTAATTCTAATCAATGTCTTACATGCCTGCTATAATTTTTTAATAGAGGTTAAGAAAAAGATAGACTGGTGTGTATTAATTTGTATTAATGTGATTAATGCCTAATCAATATTAATGCCTACGTTGCTGTCTTTTCTTTTGCTGCTCCTGATCCTCCACCCACCAATGATTGATTAATGCCAATCCTCCATTATAAGTGATAATAAAACTAATCAACTGCCATATCAAACCAGATTCAACTAGTCATCTTGTTTCACCTTTCACCATGAATATTTACATTCTCACCATCAAAAAGAAATTCTTTTAAAGGCTTCCAAAAGATTTTGTAACTGTGTTTATCAGCTTCAATGGACTTGAATTCAACCTTTAATCTTTCTGCCCGGTGTGGAAAGGCTGCTATAGGATCAGAAAGGCCAAGGCACCCTTAAAATAAAATTAAAAATAATAGGAAAAAAACAAATAAATAAATAAATACTTCTAAGTGCAATAAGGTTGTTATAGAAAAAAGGAAAAAGGAAAAAGTCAGATAGAAATTAGTTAAGCCCATGCATGAAATTTATTTGTACAAATGGTCTTAAAATGCCTCAAAATAGGAATAAATCAATTTATCTTGTTACAGCATAACAAAGTGAACTCAGAGTGTGCAGATACAAACTCACGAGCTTTCGGTAAAATGCTATAGGTTATGAGTTTTTGCTATAATTTTTCTATGACAACGTTATTGCGATTAGGTGTAAATAAATAAATAAATAAACTGAGTAAATTGCTAGGAGAAAATATTCACTTGCTCTAGGGTATTTTAGTTATTGTTGCAGTATCCATCATCGCTTTTTCCGGCTGATATTTAAAAAAATTGTTGCAAATTTAAATGATTTTGTTTAATTAATATAATAATAATCCTTGACTTACTTTGGTTTTCTTTGATGCTGCGCTGCATTCTTAACTTAGGTGATGCATGGTCATCTTCAGGTAATAAAATGCAATAGCAATAAAATGGTTATTACATGTATGCTATACTCTACTAGGCTGGAACCAAATTCATAAATTACTTAATTGTTATGTATATGTAATACGTAAGAAATATATATAAAAATAAATTAATTATTAAATTAAATACATACTTCATACTGGTTATGTGTATGAAATGATCACTAAAACGTTAAATTATAATTAATGTAAATATTATTGTTAAAAGTCGACATTGACTTCAACTTCGAGGTTGACCTTTAACTATTATTTTTGGATATTTGTGCATCAGCAAATCTCTTATTATTATTTAATAATAATAATAATCATCGTCATCATCATCATCATGGTTTCCTAGCAGAGTTTCCACATAATGGGTGGCTTTTCACCTACTAACTAGATACTTATAGTGAAAAAAAATTGGGAATTTTTTTTTATTAATCAATGAAAATCACGTTTTTTTTTACCTTTGGAACTACCTTGCTTGCAATCTTGGATGCACTTCTCAAAAGTAAAAATCTACACAGAAAGCAAATAGGTATTATAGAGTAGCTTGACATTCTAAGTTAAATAACTTCTTATATGAGGCTGGTCTGCCTTTTTAAAAGATATTCAAACAGAAATTTTCTCTTATAAAGGGTTTCCTGTCAATTTTTTGAAAAAAATGTATCTGTTACACTTGAGAACATTTATTACAACCATGATACAAAATGTTTTGTTTGTCATATAAAGACATTTTGTGTACCCCAATTACCATGACCACCTCAGGGCATGGGGGGGGGCTGCAGGGAAGACAATGCCCATGGTAAGTTTCTGTTCACATCAGCTTACAAAACTCTAAAATTTATCCCTACAATGTATTTATGGACAAAACTTACACACAAATCCCCCCCATGATTTTGCCCAAAATAATGACCCTGACTACTGATTTGTCCAGGGGTCTATTTCTGGGTGGGGGGGGGGGGGGGGGAGGCAAGGGGTGGAATCTCTACTTCACAGGTAGCAGGATAAGACAGGATGGCAAACTGCCGGAAACGTTGTGAGCGTATTACAACTCTGTATAATATTTTTCAATAACAGGGCACAAACCGGTGGACTAGTAGGTAAGATATGAGAACCAGGAAGTAAAAGGTACAAGAAGCGGGAAGTTAAGAGCCCTGTGTCCCCTCACTGCCGAAGGTCAAATATATGCAATTGCATTCAGCTTCTAAAATATATTCACGGAGAAGGAAAAACTGAAATGTAGCTAATAAAATTAAATACCGGAAACGCATCAAGCCCTTGTTATGATAATAATACTCAACACCCTTTAATTTGTTTTATATGTTCATTACAAAGCACATGTGAATTATCGCCATGTGGTCTTCCAGACTTTTTGACTTTTTTTGCTTGCAAATTTTAAGTCATTTCTCGGGTAATCTGAGAACGAAAGCCCAGATAAATTTCAGATTACACGGATCAGTTAAAGGCCAACTAGTCTAGATTACCGCTTAAACTACAAAAACTCTTATCTTATCTGAAACTTCCTGTCCGTCAATATAAAAAGGTTACTGCTTATTGATGCGTGTAGAACCTTTTTTGTTAAAACGAATTCAAGATGTAATCACTAGAGACACGTGTGCTTGAAAGAAAAGCGTCAACGATATATTGAAAGAGACGTTGCATTTAAAATGAAGTTTATGATAGAAAGATCATGCATTTTAATTTTAGTATCGAAGATAGCGAAATTACAATTTATTTAAGACGCTACAAGTTTTGATAACATCGATGAAAACATTGCACGGCTGTTCAAAGCTAACTACGAGATAAAGGGAAAACGAATTAAAATCGAGATAATTTAATACCCAAACATTTGGTCAAATATTTATATCCGCTTGCAAACACAAATTAATGTTAATTCACTGAACAAAAGTCATTTATAGTAGAAGTAAAAGCTAAAAATATGGGAAACGATTCGTTAAACTGTCGGTTTTTGGGCTAAGAAATATTTACGAACGTATGAATTTGTAGTTTAAATAAAGAGGTTTAAGATTTGTTATTCAGCATAATTGTATTATCCGTTACCAGGTGGGACAAAGAAAAGGGGGTTGAGATTTTTATGTATACAATCTTCCGATATCGTTGAAAATGATGTCACATCCAGATCTAATATCCACAAACGGGTATCATTTATGTGCCTACCCTTAGTCTTTCTTGGTCTTTTTTCATCGATCTGCAAAGACGGAAGCAAGCTGTGTTAGACGGTGAGGAAGTCCCCGATCTTTGGCGAAAGGATGGCCTGCCAACACGTGTGCCCACACACTCACTCGTGTGCAAGTTGATGAAGACAACAATAATCAAACCGACAAACTGATGAGAAAAGCAAGCCATTTTGATTGAACAAGCGGCCTTGTGCACAAACTCTAAAACCTCTCCAGTCACAAAATGAAAATCTACTACTTCTTCCCTTCAGCACACCGCTACAGCTAAACCGGATGGGAGGGATTCTGTTTTGGTCACGTGCTCACAACATTGCTCCAAAAATACAATGTTATTGACCTTCCGTTTCCGGTTATGTCCACAGAGGCTGATCGGGAATTTTGATCACGTCTTTTAACACTAACATTCAAATAAAATATATTTTGTCAACGGGAGAAAATTTTGTCTATAGCAGCACGGAGCCGAATAAACGCCTGATCGCAGGTACTTCATTCTCGTCTATTTGAGTCGAGAGATGAAACATTTATTTATTACAATTTATGGCTAAGGCTAAGGCTAAGAAAAACAAGGCCAAAGGATTAACTGCAAAAGAGTCAAGGACCCCCGGCCATATTAAAGCAGATCACCTAAGATACTAAGATAAAAATACAAAAAAGAAAGTGAAATTATGATAGTAATAAATAAGTAAACAAGAAAAATATTTAAAAATTTTGCTGATCCATAAAAAACTTTCTAACTAATGCTTTAAAAGAGTTCACACTTGTTGTCTCACGAATGAAAAGCGGAAGCGAATTCCATGTTCCCACTACTCTATACATAACATGTAAACCTTAAAAAAAAACCCTGTAGAATCCCGATCTCTCGAGCCCAGGGTTTCTCGAAACTCCCGATTTCTCGAGCCGATTTTCGTTTCCCTTGTACAGTACTTCCCTGTAATTTTACTCACGATTTCTCGAACCTCCCGATTTCTGAAAGCAATTATCGTTCCCCACTCGGACGGGATTCTACTGCCCAGGGGGGTACTCCGGGATCAAAGTGACGGGGATGATCGAATGGAGGCAAAACTCAGGACCCAAAAAAATCCTAAAGTCTCCCGACATTACCCAAAAAATCCCTGGCCCAAAATAACGCCCAAAAAAATCCCTAGTCAAATTACCCCTTAATTGCCAAGGCCGCGCCAAGGCACTTTAGTTTGATTTTAATACCCAAAAAAATCCTCTATTTAAATCAAGTCACCCAAAAAATACCTGCCAAATTCTCCTACCCAACAAAATCCCGGAATCGAAAATTTCGACCCCAAAAAAATCCTTCGCACATCCCCGTCACTTGGATCCCGGAGTACCCTCCCCCCCCCCCCCCTGGGTTCTACTGGACATACATGTACATGTACAATGCTCAACGTAAACCATTTGAATGTAACCTACTAGCTAACCTAATATTAGTGTAGTTTTTAGTTTTTAGCAGTGTCCCCTAATTAGTATGGTGTATCATTCCCAGGCAATAAGGTTTTGACACTTTAATAAAGTTCTCACTCACACTCACACTCACTCACACTCGCATAAATAAAGTTTTCACTCACACGCACGGGTCATCATATGGGAACGTGAACGTGACTTTTAAATACAACAACTGGAATATTGTGTTACAAAGGTTCTATTTGAATTTAAACTAACAGCATTTCGCATGTCATGTCTGAAGGTTTTAGAACCTATATATGCGCGTTATAGGTTTCCATTGCGCTAAAATATGGGTAAACGTACCAGATAAGATACAATTCTGGAGTTAAACTGTTTTCCATGATTGTTTTTTTTTTTTTTTTTTTTCATGTTTTTTTTTTTATTTCTTCCTTGAGAAGTGCGATTTGAAAGGGTCAGGAATACAAAGCTTACGCAAACCGAAGCAGTTCCCAGGTACGCTCTGGTACGATATCGATTTTGGGGTCAGGTTTGAAATAGGGTGCGGGAAAATAATGTATTTTGTTCCGAGAAATACGGCAAGGGTTGTTTGAAGCGCTCCGCACACCCAAAAGCCTATCTGAAAAGCTTAGCTTCAGAAGCTTCAAAATCGCGCAGCTCGCTTATTAATGTACATGCTTGCTATGAAAGTAACTTGACCGATTTGTTTGTTTTTTTTTTTTTTTTTTTTTTGGGGGGGGGGGGGGGGCGGTGGGGGTCAGAGGGGTGGGATGGCCGGAACGGAACATATGCAGTATCCCGATCCCTTCTGTAGGTATGTAAGGGTTTACGAAAGGGTTTAACTTTCTGTCAAAATGGTATATGAAAGGGTAAAGCTTAGATCTAGGGGCAGAGCCTCCCCATATAAAAAAAATAGATAGATCTTTATTTAATTTATTTTTATAATGTTTGCTGAAGGATTTTTTAACCGTCTTTAAATAAAGTTATCTGATCTAAGTTATCTGATCTTTAGTAATCTTTGTCGTTTCTGCGGCTCAAATTTAAAATGTCGAATTTTAAGCGATTTGGAGGGTTTTGCGTTGACTGTTAACGTTATGGACATTACTCGAAATAGGTTTACGATAATAAGACCCTTTCAATATTCCCATACATTTCTTTATATTTCGAACATACAAATAAGACACGTGCACGCCGCTTGTGGAAAAATATTGGTCAACCTCCATCGTACCTGTACTTTCAAAAAATTACAGTTTCGATCAGGCCAAATAAAAACCGTGTTCGCAAATCTTCAAAATCCTTGTTCTATTTTTGGAAGCTGAAAAAGAACTTTAAAAAAACACTTTCTTAACTTTTCTTCTGTGAAAATTCGAAAGTGAATAATTTAGTTTGCAAAATGTTTTTGCTCGAAATCCATGTATACCAACTAATATAAAGGCCACGAATAAACTAAACTGGTGATAACGTCATGAAGGGCACTATCGAGCCAAAATGTGACAAACTGTCTATTGCATCTGATATAGTTTTGATGCAAGCAAACTCATTTTGAAAAACGCCAATAAAGGCAAAACCCCGCAGTGACAAACCAAAAAGGAGTGCCAGACAATTTGTAGACCTTGATCAGTAAAAATCTTGAGATGATAAGAAAACAGCTGACGGCATACTGACATGATCACTGACACAAGAAGAAGAGATTGAAACAGAAATGCGACCACATACATTAAAAATAAACTCCTAGTTGAATATGTTTGCCTCCCGTGGAAGACTTGTTTTTGATAACCGAAATATCAGGAAAATAAATCAGCCGCTTTTTAATTATCTCATTTTCTTCAATCTCTTATCCTTGACGTAAGGATCGGCTTCCGTCTGACGTATTTTCCTTATTAAACTTATTTTGTCGTGAAGATATGAAACCCGCCAACCCGCTGCCTAAAGGTGAAGTATACTTACACACCTGTCGCATCGAAATCGAAGGAGATCGAGAAGAATTAGTCAGAATTTTCGTGTTGTTCTTTAGTTTTTTTTTTTCCTCTTATTGCTGCAAGTAGACTGGAAATTTTACAAATCTCGTTCTTTCTTGAAGTTCCTATTCGGGTGGATTTTTTTTTTCGAAAAAAAAAAAAGCTATTGCGCCATCAGCCTGTTATGACTTCCTGTCTTTCTTCCTTTCTGTTTGCTCAGTTGTTTGTGCGCGTGAGGGGAATGAGCACGAAGTTGACTGAAATCCAGCAAGAACTGGTCCTTAGTGGTCCAGCTGATAATTGCGGAAATTTCTATCTTTTAGGACTTAGGATGTGAACATTATTAAGAAAGCAACGATGGGGAGTTGTTTTCTGCAGATCAGTAAATGGTCTCCTGTATCTGTTTTCATTCTCCTTGGTTTAGCAACATTTACGAAGGGGGAATTTACGCAGACACCAGAGTTCCCCCTTTTTGGGAAAAAGTTTTAGGCGAGGTGTGCGCCTCTGGGGGTCTGGAAGCGTTCCCCGGCTCGGTTCTCTCGTGCCTTTCCGGCATTACATCATTCTGGTTTTCTTGGTCTTTTCTTCAAACATGTCTTTTCTTACTTTTGCTCACTCGTCGCGCGCCGTCCAGAATCGGGGAATCTGATTTCGGGCGGGAGGCAACGCAAAACGGTCCGATCATCGGGAGGGTGGAATCTCTGAGACACGTCTGCCAAGTCTCTGTCACCTCCGTTGTGCCAAAGATTCAAACGAGGTAAGGACATTAAGAGCGGAATTCTCTATCTTTTTAGAATTTTCGGACAAAAAGGTTACAATCGAATTTTTTTTTATTACGCTAAAAAGACCCTATGGGTGAACTATTTTTGAAAATAATATGTAAAACTTCCAGCGAGTTTTATTTTTTGAGAAAACGAGGAAAGTTTGTAATTCGAGCTCATGATGTCTGAACGCCGAGGAAAACTAATTAATTGACAGCAATTTCGTGGCATTTTCGATGCGCAGGTTCTCAACTTCAGAAACTTGCCTTGAGTTCATTTTTACATGAGTATTTAATCATCCCTAGGTCTTGCTTTTAAACCGAAAATCTAACTGAAATATGTAATTGTTGACACATTTTTACCGCGTTAAAAATTCTATCGATCGCAATTTAATTTACATACCGAATTTGACCTAACTTCAGAGGGCTAGAACACCAAGGGTATACGCTTTTATCGGTAAAACATGGGTTCTTTGGAAAGCCCTATTCTTCCTTCATATCATATCCAAAGCGTTAGTTTGGCCCGTAAAAACTGAGTGCGCTAGCACGAAAAATAGACAGGCATTTTTGACATGTTTCCGCCATAATTTCCATTCTGCAGTCAACCGGGTAATGTCGAACTAAATTGTTAAAACAAATTAAATTTGGTCTTATGCTTCGCCGTTATCAGTTTTAATGAGTTTAATTTTTTGCTACAAAACTACAATATCTCAATTTTTAACAGAAAGGAACAGTTTTAATAAAAAAATAAATAAAGCAACAAACAAGACATGCTCACCTTCATCGTGCCGCCGTTAATTTATGCGAGGGAAGAGAGTTGTCGCTGTATGTTGTTTTCATTTCCACTGAAGCGTTTCCTTCCACTTCTCAGTTTTTAAATATAAGAATACCCTTTTTACGTATATACATCTCAATTTAGACGACATTCCTGACATTTAGCAAGAATCTTATCCACCAAAACGGCAAATTCGTGCTATGTGCTGTTGGCTATACTCGTCACGCAAGAGAATTCATTGATATCATATTTCAAACACAAGTTGACGTGACGTAGATACGGACCATTGAAATTACCGGTGGGGTGTTGACTTTTCCCCAAAAAAAACTGTTTCAAGAAAAAAGGGAAGTGACATAGTGCATAGTTAAAAAAATAAGGTAAAGAAAGAACCAAAACGAGAAGTAGTTGTCATCTTTTAAAGGAGGAGTTTTATTTTTTAATTATTATTATTTTTTTTTTTTTTGGGGGGGGGGGAGGGTGGAGGGGTTGTATTAAACATTTGGATTATGTGGGGGAACAGGGGAAGACGTTCTGATAAAGAAAGGGACAATATATTTAACAGGCATAATCAAATCCCTCCCCTTTTACCCCATTGGCGAACTAAACGGTCCCAGTAGCCCCCAAATGTCGCTGCAATGCTTGTGCCCTAGAATAAAATCCTCCAGACAAGTAGGCCAAAAATGTTTGCCCCCACCCTCCTCCAGCAAAGTACGGAACTTGATACAGTGTACGGGTTATTGGGCAATATATTTGCGTCGGCTCTTCGAGCTGGTGTCATTTAGATTTGCTACACCGCATTGAGTCCCAATAAGAACGAGAAAGATGTCTGCGGTTGCAATCTTCTGTATCGGTTAAAGTCGCGGCGGTGTCTCGCCAAGTCAACCTTTCACGAAATATACGATCAGCCTTGCTTTCAGTTGCCTATATTTATTGTACGTCCATTAGATAAATCTGTTGTTTTTCCGACTCAGGTTTTCTGCTGAATTTAGAATGAAAATATTCTTATGAACATTCTAATACTCGTTTATATCGTTTAACATTTCCGTTTAGTACGCAATGGGTATCTATTGATCATGTCAGTGCCGTCGCAAGGGTAAAATAAGGGAGGAGGGGCACGTGAGCGCCGGAGGCGCGAGCTGCTAGCGGTTCTGGGGGCATACTCCCCCCCCCCCCCCTCCTCCGCAGAATATTTTGAAATCTAGAGGCTTGAAAATGCTATTTCCAGCGTTTTCCAAGAGCTATTTGTGATTTACGCATATTTCGAATTCGTTACTTTCTACACTGTCTTAGCAAACCAATGCACATTGAAGAGAGTATAACACTATTAACGTCAATTACAAAAAAAAAAAACCGGACTGTCTCTGTATCATGAAACCAGCAAATGTTTTACCTTTTAGAGTCATCATGGTAAGTTTGTAGTTATTTAAAAACTGTCTGAGTTGCCTTAGAACTTTTAATTAGCACGTATGTACGTTAAAAAATGTGAAGAAGTACAAATGTTATTGTTTCAAACCTTTCGGGAGATAAAATTTTATTTTTCAACATTTTATACAGGTCTGTTTTTACTTTTCGGGAAATAAACTGGGGGGCACGGGCCCTCCCGGCCCCTCCCCTTGCTACGGCACTGCATGTACTGTTCATCGAACTATCGTGGGCATCGAACATTTTGGCTAGTGCAAATTTTTATCGTGTTATTGGATAGTAAAAGGTTTTGCCGTTTAGAGACGGTCCGTTCTATTCTATATACAAAGTTTCAACACAAAATTATATTTTTTTCAAAATCTTAGCCTTATTCTTAAAAATTCGCAAATTTCAGCCTTGATATTCTTATTAACTAGATTCTTATAAAATAAAAACAGTGTATTTTTAGACGTCAACTATCTTTCTTACAGATCTGAAGAAATTTTGTCCGAATATTTTGGAAAGATCCAGTATCCGTACACATTAAAAACATTAATTTAGGGTGGTTACACCTCGTATTTGGATGTCAGATCATGATGTTCCCTTTTTTTGTATTACCGTATTTTCTCAATTAAGCACCCCCGGCGATTATTTCGAACTTGGATTGGTGGCCCCGGCGTTTAATTGAAGCTGGGGTTTAATCCGGGCCGAGCGTTTATTAAGGGAAGGCAAATTTCTGTCAAATTTTCAGATTGATTTGTTTTTGTCGATCTCAGAGACCAAGGGGCAGTTTTACAAAGCAAGGCGATTTTGCTCTTCGTTTTGCCCCGAAAAACTTTCCCTGGGCATCTAAGTTTTACAGTTTCCCAAAGGTACATTATTGCGGATTGAACACGTTTATGTTGCAACCATGATTTATGACAAAAGGAACATAAACGGTATTTTAACTACACAAAAGAGCATGAAGTAAAGGTTATGGATAGAAAATACGGTAATTTAAACCATACGGCGGCTGAAATTTAATCCGCCAAACGTAAACTGGACGACCATTGCTTATTTCTTTTGCTTGTAGCTGACCAAGAACCCTGGTGAACACTTTGGGAGTAGCACGAAAAAATGCGATTAACGAGAATAAAGGCGAGCGGAAAAAGTTGCGAGGGTCTTATGCAGGCGAAGTAGCGAAACGATTTATTCATTCTCCCTGTCTATCAGAACAACCCAAAACTCTTTCTATTATTGATATATTTATTTATTTATTTATTTTTTGCGCTGCTCCAAAACTAATACCTAGACTATAAACCGACTGCCTGAAGCAATATCAGGCCCGCGAGATCAGGCTACGGCTTGTTTGGCGGACAAAATTTCACAAGGTCTGTAAGAACAACAGTGGACGTCTATATCTATCACATATAGCAAATAGATTAACTTAATAATTTTCCGCTAAGAAAAATAGCCCCCAGTGTACATTGTGGTCATGCGGACGCAGAGTTTTACCTGTTTGTGACCTATTAGTGACCATTAGCTGGAAGGGGGTTAGTGGGCCTACGTGTCTGCAGGATTATATTCCAGGGCACAAGCATTGCACGACGTTCAGTTTTTGCCTAAAGATACAGGCCTTTTTCGTAACGCATGTAAGATTTTATACGCAAGAATTATTATAAATATTATAACTGAAATTCATTATCTCCCCTCTCTTTATCAGAACGTTTTCCCCTGTTCACTCCACAAAATCCAAAATTTCTTATACGAAACCTTCTCCCACCCCCCACTCCTCCGCTAAAATATCACAACTACTGCTCGTTTTGTTCTTTCTTTGCATTATTTGTTTTTTCAACAATGCACTATGTCACTTTCCTTTTTTCTTGAAACAGTTTTTTTTTGGAAGAAGTCAACACCCCGTACCCCACCGGTAATTTCAATGGTCCGTCTCTACGTCACGTCAACTTGTGTTTGAAATATGATATCAATAAATTCTCTTGCGTGACGAGTACCTGAAACAGCACATAGCACGAATTTGCCGTTTTGGTGGATAAGATTCTTGCTAAATGTCAGGAATGTCGTCTAAATTGAGATGTATATACGTAAAAAGGGTATTCTTATATTTAAAAACTGAGAAGTGGAAGGAAACGCTTCAGTGGAAATGAAAACAAAATACAGCGACAACTCTCTTCCCTCGCATAAATTAACGGCGGCACGATGAAGGTGAGCATGTCTTGTTTGTTGCTTTATTTATTTATTTTTTTATTAAAACTGTTCCTTTCTGTTAAAAATTGAGATATTGTAGTTTTGTAGCAAAAAATTAAACTCATTAAAACTGATAACGGCGAAGCATAAGGCCAAATTTAATTTGTTTTAACAATTTAGTTCGACATAACCCGGTTGACTGCAGAATGGAAATTATGGCGGAAACATGTCAAAAATGCCTGTCTATTTTTCGTGCTAGCGCACTCACTTTTTACGGGCCAAACTAACGCTTTGGATGTGATAAGAAGGAAGAATAGGGCTTTCCAAAGAACCCATGTTTTACCGATAAAAGCGTATACCCTTGGTGTTCTAGCCCTCTGAAGTTAGGTCAAATTCGGTATGTAAATTAAATTGCGATCGATAGAATTTTTAACACGGTAAAAATGTGTCAACAATTACATATTTCAGTTAGATTTTCGGTTTAAAAGCAAGACCTAGCGATGATTAAATACTCATGTAAAAATGAACTCAAGGCAAGTTTCTGAAGTTGAGAACCTGCGCATCGAAAATGCCACGAAATTGCTGTCAATTAATTAGTTTTCCTCGGCGTTCAGACATCATGAGCTCGAATTACAAACTTTCCTCGTTTTCTCAAAAAATGAAACTCGCTGGAAGTTTTACATATTATTTTCAAAAATAGTTCACCCAAAGGGTCTTTTTGGCGTAATAAAAAAAAATTCGATTGTAACCTTTTTGTCCGAAAATTCTAAAAAGATAGAGAATTCCGCTCTTAAATAAAAATGAAATAAATAAAATACATTTAACGAATCCGTTAGGGCCTGTTAACATGGAAGGCGGGTGTCCCGGCTAACCGAGCTAGTCCCTAGGCGAGCCAACTTTCCATACGTTTCTTTAGAATACACATTGAAGCGTTTACATGCAAGACGGGAAACCCGCCTTGCCGGGGCGCTCGGTCTACCTGCCCGGCCGCGGGGCACCCTTCTAGGCGGGATAGCTTTTTGCCATATAAACGATTATGCCCGAGCTATCTTTCGCGCGTGTTTTAAATTATATTTTAAGTTAATCGCAAAAAATGTATAAATTCTTAACCCAAACAGTGCTATTTTTGTAGGCCATTTCTGTGGAAGAATGCGTTCAAAGGTGCCAGAGAAAATTCACACTGTCATTAGGTAATGTATGCACAACCTACAATCATGTTCTCTCTCCCTACATCTGAACCCCCCCCCCCCCCCTCAAGAAAAGGGAGTCTAAAAACAAATAAATGAAAAATTGATGTCACACTGCATACTGCTTAGTCCCAGCCACTCTAAAAAAATTCAGCGGCTCAGGTAAGATGTGTACCCACAACCTTCTGTTGCAAATAATCCCACCTGAGCGACATAATTTTTTTCAGTGGCCAGGATTTACAGTGTAGCATTTTTTTATTTACCATATGTCAAAGTTGGTGTTCATTATATTATAGATCTGAAGTTTCCAAAAGGTCTTGAGAACAGCAGACACGTAAAGATTTTAAGAAAAACGACAATTTTTTTAAGTTTCTGCAAAGACATGTTTCGACAGAGCATCTGTCATCTTCAGTTGAAAGGTTTACAAAGCACAGTGAGTTGAATAATAAGTAGAAAAAATGCTAATTAAGACAAGTAGTAACAACAGAACGTGAAAATGTGTGAATTAGAAGGATAACTTTAGATTTACATGGTGTAATTGCTGATTGAGGCAAGGTAGTTCCTTTTGAATATGGATAGCCTCCTTTATTTTAAGTTGAAAGCTGGTAGAGGCGTGATCTAAAATATGAAAACAATCTGTTGAACACAAGGAGCGACAGCGTTCAGAATTCTGAAGGTGTTTGAAAATGTGGGAGGCCTTATCACTGGCTAAGTGCTCACGCACGCGTGTGGCAAAATGTCGGGTGGTTTCGCCGACATAACAGGCATTACAGCCCGCACATGCAAACTTGTAAACCACACACGAACGGAGACCGCCAGGGATAGGGTCTTTCACTCCAAAAAGATTACCGATCTTAAAAGAAGAAAAAACTAGTTTGATATCTAAATCATTACAATAGCGCTTAATTAAGTGTCTAATCTTTTTCTGAGTGACGACAGAAAAATAGCCTACGTACGGCAGCTTAAAGTAAAATGTGGGCAAAGTAGTAGGGAGGGAGCCCCGGGGACAATGGTTGCTATGGATACCAGTGATGTAACGGTTAACTACTTTTTCAATTAAATGGGCAGGGAAAAGGTTCTTTTTTAGAATTTCAGTAAGCTTGGTTATGTCCTCGTGTAACCCCAACCAGGTGTTATTGATCTTGTAGGCCCGGTCGACAAGAGTTCTAATGAGACCTACTTTGTACGAGTACGAGGTGAAGCTAAAATAATTAGTTAATAGCCCAGTAAAGGTTTTCTTGCGGTAAACTCTAGTAAGGAAAGAATTAGGGTCATTATTATCGATAAGAACATCAAGAAAGGGTAATTGGCGATTAAGTTCTTTTTCCATGGTAAACCTTATGTTAGGGTGCCTAGAGTTAATGTAGTTAAAAAATACAACAGCATCGTGCTCCGAGTGAAATAAACAAAAAGTGTCGTCAACATACCTACGATAAAATAACATTTCAGACCCTTGAAAATTTTCCAACCATAGTTTTTCATGATGCCCCATAAAAAGATTTGCTAATACGGGAGCAAGGGGAGACCCCATGGCCACGCCGTCAATTTGGTCATAGAAAGAGCCGTTAAATAAAAAATGAGTTTGGGCAGTGGCTACAGTGAAGAGGCTTCTAAGTTCAGTTTTACTTAACTTAAGGTCGGGATTGCCCTTGGAAATGTAATTGACCGCCAGGTCAATACACTCCTCAAGAGGTATGTTAGTAAAGAGACTTTCTACATCAAAAGAAACCATAAATTTACCACACATAGATAAAGATTGAATGTCCAGTGTACAAAAGTAAAAGTGTCAGTAGCACAGTGTTCAGTTGGAATGTGCGGCGCCAAAAGATTGCATAAATATTTGGCCAGGTTATAATTGTATGTTCCAATAGAAGACACGATGGGGCGAAATGGCGGAGTGGAGTTAGGTCCACGATCCTTGTGCATTTTGGGGAGGCCATGGGGTCTCCCCTTGCTCCCGTATTAGCAAATCTTTTTATGGGGCATCATGAAAAACTATGGTTGGAAAATTTTCAAGGGTCTGAAATGTTATTTTATCGTAGGTATGTTGACGACACTTTTTGTTTATTTCACTCGGAGCATGATGCTGTTGTATTTTTTAACTACATTAACTCTAGGCACCCTATTACATAAGGTTTACCATGGAAAAAGAACTTAATCGCCAATTACCCTTTCTTGATGTTCTTATCGATAATAATGACCCTAATTCTTTCCTTACTAGAGTTTACCGCAAGAAAACCTTTACTGGGCTATTAACTAATTATTTTAGCTTCACCTCGTACTCGTACAAAGTAGGTCTCATTAGAACTCTTGTCGACCGGGCCTACAAGATCAATAACACCTGGTTGGGGTTACACGAGGACATAACCAAGCTTACTGAAATTCTAAAAAAGAACCTTTTCCCTGCCCATTTAATTGAAAAAGTAGTTAACCGTTACATCACTGGTATCCATAGCAACCATTGTCCCCGGGGCTCCCTCCCTACTACTTTGCCCACATTTTACTTTAAGCTGCCGTACGTAGGCTATTTTTCTGTCGTCACTCAGAAAAAGATTAGACACTTAATTAAGCGCTATTGTAATGATTTAGATATCAAACTAGTTTTTTCTTCTTTTAAGATCGGTAATCTTTTTGGAGTGAAAGACCCTATCCCTGGCGGTCTCCGTTCGTGTGTGGTTTACAAGTTTGCATGTGCGGGCTGTAATGCCTGTTATGTCGGCGAAACCACCCGACATTTTGCCACACGCGTGCGTGAGCACTTAGCCAGTGATAAGGCCTCCCACATTTTCAAACACCTTCAGAATTCTGAACGCTGTCGCTCCTTGTGTTCAACAGATTGTTTTCATATTTTAGATCACGCCTCTACCAGCTTTCAACTTAAGATAAAGGAGGCTATCCATATTCAAAAGGAACTACCTTGCCTCAATCAGCAATTACACCATGTAAATCTAAAATTATCCTTCTAATTCACACATTTTCACGTTCTGTTGTTACTACTTGTCTTAATTAGCATTTTTTCTACTTATTATTCAACTCACTGTGCTTTGTAAACCTTTCAACTGAAGATGACAGATGCTCTGTCGAAACATGTCTTTGCAGAAACTTAAAAAAATTGTCGTTTTTCTTAAGATCTGAAGTTGTGGGTAAGACTGAAATATTTCCGATTCAATGTTTAGTGAGTTTGCATTCGATCAGGTGGTCGATGAAGAAAACTCCTGAAGACTTGACTTTGGATTTTCTTTGATTTACTTTCAAGAAATTTGTTTATGCCTAAGGATGATTCTAATGATAATTGCATTAATTTTATATAGCACATTCTTGTCTAGTCTCTGAAAAACTAACATGTTTAAAGGAAGGTACAAAGCTAAATAGAATTTTTTTTTGGGGGGGGGGGGGGGTTCAAACCAAAAAAAACATCCTTGGGTGAGATATGGGTATTTTCTGGAACAATAACTGTACATGAGCTAAAAATATAATGTTGTTTATCTCTGTGTTAATTTTCCAGGGCCAAGCTATGACATCAGAAAAAGATTGATTAACAAACCTCTTATCAAACATAAGCGAAGTGTTCGTGACATGAATGTAATAAATGGTAAGTTGCCAAACATGAAATTGCCACAAATTTGCTTGTGATTTACATGTCCACTCTGAAAAAAGCATTTTAAAAAAAGGCCAAATTAAAGCATAATATTATTTTTATTAATTCATACAAAATTATACCTAAAATATTACCAAAAAATTAATAATTACCAAAATATAATGTCATATGGCCTTTTCAGTCACACCAGACCCTCCAGATCACAGCAGGTGCTGTGCATTGCCATGCATCAATTTAAGACTTAGAGGTTTGAATGAAATTAGGGTAAAGCTAGTGCTGCTATCAATAATAATCATGAATTTTTGCTATGGCACCACACGTTACATACACTGTGCTGTAATTATAAATTAAGAATAATGGCTGAAACAGGAATTCACTTGTAGGCAGCAGCCAGTGACCCCAGGGGGGGGGGGACTCCCATATGAGAGTGACGGGGATGCTCGTCGTCTCGCTTAGGGGTATAAATTTCGGACTTTGGGTCTCGCTTAGGGCGTTCCGGGGAAAATGCAAGAAAATGACATTATTTTTAGCCGTCAGGGTCTCGTTTAGGGTTGCACACGAAGAAATATACAAATATAAGTTTTTTTTCTCAGAATTTTGGTATCTTTTAGGGGTCTAAAAATAATAGCTTAAGCCACGCCCAGATTGGTCTCTTTTAGGGGTTCTTTTCAAAATTTCCGACGAGCATCCCCGTCCCTTTAATATGGGAGTCCCCCCCGGGCCAGTGACCAAAGGCTTAAATTGGAGAGGAGACTAAGGCAGCTATAGGGTCATCACAAAGTTTGAGACAGCGAGGTGTGTCAGCAGAGATTCCAACCTGACCCATTTTGTCCTCCCATTTGCTTTAGGCCTTTTTTATTGGGAGTAGGGATTCCTGCCTGGCATGCCTTGCATGCCTCCCTGCCTAATTCCTTGTATGCCTGATCGCACACCACACTGACAGCACTGCTGTACGTATATATGCCACTCTATTTAATACAAACATCAATCAATAAATTATGTGATTATTTTAATAGCAAATTATATACACACATAACACATAATCCTCTTCGCGCCTAGGAGGCACATAAGGCTGAGACCAGAGATTTCCATTGCTCCCTTTCCATGGCTGCCTTCTCAAGTTCTTTCCACGTCTTCCCTGCTGTTTTCATTTCTGCCTTGATCGTCCTCCTCCAAGTCTCCCGTGGACGTCCTAAAATATAGAAATAAATTATATACAGGTTATTCTTAATTGGTTAAATTAACCCAAATAGTTTTAAATGAAAGTTAATTACATGATTGTTTTTTTTTTTTCTTTTTTTTTTTAAATTTTATTCAGCATATGACACAACAATTACAAAACATACTAAAATAACTAACAGTATCGACAATTCACATGAAGCGCGTCAACATAGTCCATTATAACCGTTAACGTACTGACAATAATTACATGATTGTTAACTAACAAGAAAAATCCTCTTACCTTCACAGAATGTAAGCCCTCGACACAAGCTCCTGCTCCGTGTTATGTAAAGAAACTGGCTGTAAATTTTACAGCAAAAGGCCCAATTCATGTTACATGGGAAGACATGGACCCTTCAAAAACAGGTAAATAGAAGTTTTTTGTCAACTGAAGATATTATCTTAGTAATTTTACATTGTGTATCTACTTACTGACAGAACTGTTAGAAGTAAACCTGTTTGTGTTTTATGGCAAACCACTGTTGCCTTTGTTTGGGGTCATACTTGATGAATTAAGCAATTTAGTACAATGAAGTGTTTTCAAGACTTCATTGTGACTGAAACATTTCAGGGGTAATAAGTTGCTTGTTAAAGTACTTTGTAAGAAAAAATAATTATGCTACGTTGATTGATGTTGGATACGTTAATTAAAACACCGATTAACACTGTTATTTATTTTTTCTTATTTTTTGGACAATATTTTTTTGGCAGATTTTAACTGGACAGGTTATGCATTAATCTCTCATGGTGAAGACGGGATTGGTCATGAACAAAAGGCACAGTGTAGAGTTGTTCCAAAGGTAAGTTTACAGAAGTTCAATGTTCAATGTTCAAGGGAATGGATGTTGATTATAGCAGCCGAAGGCAAAACTGTGAGGGGAATGAGGGATGATTGATAATGATATTTATTATTTATAAACAGTATACATGTTTGTGTGGATTGAAAAACAATTTTATTATAAGGGGACAATAATTCAAATTATTTTTTATTCTTAAATACAGTAACTTTCGTGAAAACTCTTTTTTTTTTTTTCATTTTTTTGAGTCCCAACAGTATTAGTTTCAAATTGGGCTGGTAAATTGTAAATTTGTTTGTTTGTTTTATTTTTTTTTTTTTTTTTTTCATGCCATAGGTTTAACATTTTTAGAGTCGACCAGTATTAATAATAAATAAATAATAATATAGCTAACCATAAATAAAAGTCCAACAAGCTAATTAGGAATATCATTCCTTATTCCATATGGTAAGAACACTATGTTTAAGTAATAAAATTTCAATTATTGTTTACAATTATTGTATATATTATTTCTCTTTTCTGAAAATCTTCAGAACCAAACAGACTATATGTTTATGCAAGTTGATGATTGGAAATACCCTCAAACCTTCCATATTGCAGTATGTATATATATTTATATATGGCAGTAAAAGTTCATTAAATATTTCACATGCCTATAAGATGACGTTACGAAAATAAATGGCACGCAATGCATGCAAAAGTGATGATGTTTCACAGGGGGGTCTAACATAATTTTCAGGAAATAATTTGTCAAAAATAAGCATTAATAAAAGAGGCTGACAACTTGTGCATGATTAATGACTGTTATCCAACTGCAACTTACATTTTTTAACAAAAGAAGCTTGATTGCATAAATTTAAGCATTGTGAGAATCTGTTGGAATTCAAGTTAAATGTGATACAGTAGTTATGGAGTCACAAAGATGCAAAGAATACATTCTCTTCATAGATTTGCTCAACTGAACAACAGTTAAGTAATATTTTATTTTATTTTTTAAATGTTATTTTATATTTGCATCATATTGTAGCATGACATCCCATTGACGACATACAATTCATGCGAACAAGCTTAAGGTCAAACAGCTGTGTCTTGTTCACAGTGGCCGCGTCGACACTATAAAAGAATTTAGTTATTAATTATTATTATTTTATTATTATTATTATTATTATTATTATTATTATTATTATTATTATTATTATCATTATTATTATTAGAAATTTCTGTTTACTAAATCTAATATAACTCATCAAATAATTATAATAAGTCTCTTTCGTTTGTAGTTTGTACTGTTCCTTTCTTACTGCACAAGAGTGTTTTGGTTTTATGTTCTACATGGCGATTTCTTGTTGAGTTAAACTTGATCTTTGTTCACTTTCCTTGCGGTTGACCAAGCGCACTCTACTGATCAGTCAATTGAGCAAAACAGGCTAGAAGATCCTGTTGACTTACATGATGACATAAGCTGATGATGTCATACTTTTAAAATGACATCATAGCCGGCGTAATAAAGCATTTTAAAGCTCTCTCTTTTAAGCCGCCCCCCCACACACACACACTTTAAAAACTTCCAAAAATAACTCAATGATACATTTTTGCATTTCTTTTTTTAGGTAATTACACACCCTTACCGCAAGAGTGAAGTTAAACTTGAGGGTTTTACCCCTGCAGGTACTAATTAAAAGGCCATTACTTTTAAATTCAGTATTGGTGATTTTGAAATTTTATGATGTCATTCATTGGCACAATAGATTAATTATAATAATTCATTTATGAGAGGTAACCACCATGCACCTATTTAAGTTTAGATGCCTCACCTCATTACCATAGCCAGGGATGTAGCTAAGAAAACACTAAGCCAGCTCATCAACAAACACAGCTGGCTTTTTTGCCCTTGGCATGCAGCTCTTTATTTAAAAGTTTACCCAAGTCTTTGTTTTCATGTAAAACTTCCCACGATTTATGTCCTCTTTCAGCCGGTGAAATTAGCTGGCAGCCAGCCCTTAACGACATCCCTGCATAGCTTTAATTTACTGCTTTGAAGCTACGTGCTGAATAGCAGAGTAGGTAAATGTTCTGTGCCTCATCTACATGGAACTGCCAGCCCATGAACACCATGTATTACTATCGCCTAAATAGAGCACATTTTAAAAGTCTCTGCTGAGAATTCTGTTAAGTTAAGTTTTGGTTAAATGTCATTTAGCACTGGTTAATTTGTCTGTTCAGTCATTCAAAAAAATTGCTCTTTAATTGCCATTCATGATGTCATGATGTTGTGTAACTTTAACTCATAAAATTGACTCTTTCAAATTCAGTCACATTCTCCCATGTATATGAATGCACAAATTTCAAGATAGGTAACTAAAAAAAAAAAAAAAAACAGATAAACGAATATTGACACTATTGAAGTGGACAATTAATTAAGAAAGCTGAATGTTCCAATTTGGCCGGAAATGTTTTCTCTTATTATTTTCCTCTTAATTACTTAATACTTTTTATTGTGTTCACAGTTTCCAGAAAACCAACTGCAACTCCAACTACTTCTTATTTTGGTAAGCCTTGTAATATATATATATTTTTTTGAAAAGTGAAGACCAACTCATTTCTAGTACCGGTAATTATATTTCAATAGTGTAGAGTAAGATTATAATTACAAAATGAATGCCAGGCAATCATGATCAACAGTGAACAAGATTAATTACCTCTATATATGCTTGGGCTCTATTTTCTTCAAATCTGATTATAAATAAACCTTTTTAATCAGTGTGAAATTCTTTCATATATACATATATACAGTGTACTTCTATCACTTTATTCCTAAGTATTTTATTTTGGTTAAAATATAATACTTATTGTTGTAAGCTGTTATGCAATTTATTGTTTTATGTTACTTGTATTTATCCTTGCTTGGAAGTGCCTTGGATTTTAATTTTTGTCTTAACTCTGATAGAATCATCAAAGTTCATAAGTTCCACAGTGTCAAGGGTAATAGCTGGAGTGGCAATTCCGTTAATTGTGTATGCTGTACTTAAATGGATAAGGAAGAGGCGGTGTCGAGGTAAGCAGTGAATATTATGATGGCAATTAAGAATGACCTTATTATAGGAAATTAATGCTTGTGTTAATAATGTAAGGTACTCGAGATTAATGCGACTTAAATTAACACGAATTGGAGGGAAACTTCCTGAATAAAGGAAATTAACGCGAAAGAGGAGGTAAATACAATTTGTGGTGTCACTGGAACATTTTTTTTTTCAACATTGAAAATTTTTTGGCCGATTACCTTATTATAGGAAATTAACGCTTGTGTTAATTAAGGTATTTGAAATTAACGCGACTTAAATTAACTCGAATTGAAGGAAAAATTACTTCCCAATGAAGGAAATTAACGCGAAAGAGGGGGTAACATTTCAAAATGAAGGAAATTAACGCGAAGTACATAACAGGAACAAGTTTATTTCACACTTGTAGACGTATAATCTTATTCGCAATGTTCGTGGTACAGTATCAGTATCAGTGACACCGGCAGATTGCCGCCCTGATAAAAATAAGGCTTTTTCCTAGGAGTCAGGAACGACTGGACTGTATCGAGAAATTGAGGCCAAAATAATGGAAATTAAGGTCATGGAAGTTAACGCTCCACTTAATTAACGGCGCGGAAATTAACGTTAACTAAAATCAACGCGACTTAGATTAACGCGAATATTTGAAATTCGCGTTAATTTCATGAAGCGTTAATTTCCTATAATAAGGTAAGTCAAAATTCCTGAAAGCAAGCTAAAACAGAAAATCTTCCTGAAAAAATGTCACACTGTTGTTTATTACGCGTGAGAGCAAAAGAAAGCGGTCGAATTTAGCAAGTACGTGTCAAGATGATTTCGTTGCCCCCTTCCTTGCAGCTCTCGAATAACTGAATTTCGTCATTTTCGTCGACCCTCTTGCGATTTTTCGTCATTTTCGCACGACAGTGATTTTTCGTAGCCTTTCTAAGAATACAAAAATTTGTAGTTTTCGTAACTGTGTTCAATCCTGGACATTTCTCACGGACCCTCTCTAATACGGACACCTGTTGATGGTCCCTGCCGCTTTTCAGTCATTTTATTGTAACTAAACTCCCTATAAGACGGACACCTCTCTAAGACGGACAACGGACACTTTGAAAGAGTTAACGAACACTTGAGGTCCGAGGAGTGTTTTTTATTAGCGGAAATGCTTCAAAATTTCGTATCGATTTTAAGGAAAATTAGTCAGCGCCCTAAATACCAAGCTTACTCACCAAAAACAATAAAACTTTAACGGATTACCTCTCTGCGTACGTGCAGGGGCACTAAAGAGGTCGTTTTCAACTTACAGTATTGTAGTTTGTAGATCTCAACTTTTGCCTCAATAAGTGAATACGGTCTTTTTATTGTTTTAGTCTCCTTCCAGTGTACAGTACTAGTATACACTTAACTTTTTAGACTAAAGGCCGTGAGCGTTTGCTGACAAGCAAAATACCTACAAGCTGACAAGCGAATACCTACAGACATGATACGTTTTAGAAGAAGCGAATTATCGATTGTAATGAACAAAGAGTCAAACAGACTTAAAACAGACGTGTATTCACTGCGCATAGCCGTTCAGCTTGATTATCTCAGAATTACTGGCGTCACGTTACCTCGACTCTCTATAAGGCGGACACTTCTCTAAGACGGACAGTTAGGGCTGGTCCCGAAGGTGTGCGACTTAGAAAGAGTTTACTGAAGATCATTTCGTTTGGAAACAGTGATTCGTATAGAGTACAGTAAATGAGACGTACAATGTAGTACTCTACTGATAAACAGCGTGTCCTAGTGCTGCATTAATCAATTTAGCTGCAGTTAAAAGACGTGTGTGGGGCTCATTTTAGTTAAAAGTGACGTCATAGTGGTGACCTTTTTAGTACGGACACCTCTCTAATACGGACACCTTGCTATGTCACTCCGGTGTCGGTATTAAAGAGGTTCAACTGTACTTAGTAATGCACTTTTCCATACCCGTCGTAATGGACCGTTACATAATTAAACAAAGATCTCACTTATTAGTGTAGTTAAAGCCATAAATACGTATAAATTTCCAGACGTTTCGGGCTTAACCCTTCATCAGTGGAAAAAGTCTAGATTTCGGTTAAAACGCTAGCTTGCGCCACGAAGCCAGATTTGAGTTCAAAAGGTGCGCGCGTGTGAAGAGCGCGCGACAACTTGTGATTATAAATTGTAATGAACCGTGTTTGTTTTCTCCTTAGAACGGTACTACTGTTGCTACTACCCAGAGAGTGAAGCATTCCGCGAAAGAGTAGCATCGATTGTGAACTACTTTCGTGAAAACGGTTACAACGTCATCATGGACCGCATGGTGTCCGAAGAGATTACTTCCCAGGGCCCAACACGGTGGGGAGAGAATCAAATTAGACGGGCCAAAAAGGTGTTGATTTTCTTGTCTCCTGGCTTGGTAAACCTCGCTTTAGATGGTCGAGAGGATTCGCAATGTCAGGTACAGTTTGTTTGCTTGTTTTTGTTCGGTTTTTTTTTTTTTTTTGGTTTGTTTTGTTTTTACTTCCCTTTTTTACTTTATTTCTTCGAAAACAACGACGGCGCAGTAGTGAGAGCGCTCGACTCCCACCAATGAACTTCAGGATCGATTCCGACCAGGTGCCATATCATTCTCGTCCCCAGGGTCGCTTCTCCCTCTTAGCCAGCAGAGCCCGGCCTGGGGCGCGGCTCTGGTGACGAGAATCGTCGCATGTGTGGGTTGAGTTTGTTGTTTGCTCTCGCCTTGCTCCGAGAGTTTTTCTCCCTCCTGAAAAAACAACATTTCCAAACTCCAATTCGATTTGGATAGAGGACCCGCATGAAAACCAGCTAGAGCTGATGTGGCTTCCTCTCCAAATATAGTAACTGTTTGTTTGTGTTGCGCCAAACTTTTAACGTTTTTGCAACTTTCTAGTGTAAAATATTAAACTCGCCCAAGACCTCTTGGCTTTCCAAATTGATCCAAACGTTAAATGGCAATGTAATGTATCATTTCAGGATATTAATCGTATGTGGATTGAGCTTGAAGTGCTTGGAGATCTTTACACTCGAAATCGCTCAGCCGCTAAGATGGTGTGCATAACTCTCCCTGAAGTGCCAGTGACGCCTGAAGTTCTTCCATTGTGGGCAAAAGTCAGCTATAAATGGCCTGAGGATGCTGAGGAAATCATGAAGCGGCTAAACGACATACCGATGATTGCCCGTATAAGACGAAGATTTTTGAGTGGGCCATCAGTGGCTGTGTAAAAGTACTTGAAGATGTTCGAGCCAAGAGAGGATAGACAACTAAGAAAGACTATGGCAGTCTAAAAATAGATTTTGAAGGGCTGTCTCGAGTCTCGACCGCGGACAAACGAAAGAAATGTCTAAAAAAAAAAACAAGAAAAGTACTTTTAAGTTAAGGTTCTTATTTTCACGGTTCAAAGATTGATACTCTACCGGTATTCTGATGGTTTACTAATTTTTTTGGATCTTTACTAAAAAGTTTTACGTGTTTCAAAACAGGTAAAATGCGGACTTGTCGGCGCCGTTTCTCAGAGCATTCGGTTCGGTTGCGGAACGTTTAAAAAGTAAAAATACTCGCTTATTCCAGGGAATGGAAATATATTTACACTCAGCAACTATTTTATCAATCCTTGCTCATACTTGCCCATTAATATATAAACGAAATTACCCAGAATAGAAAGAAAAACTGCCTGAGACGTTTGACCGCGGCGAAACCCGAGTCAGGTCACTTGGCTCTGTCTCTGTTATCCTCTCTTGACCAAATTTAAAGGGCTCTGTCAAGTAAGTTCATTTAAGGTGATTTAGGTAGGCTCGAAAAAGAAATAAACCAAGTAAATTGTAATTATTTTTTAATTCTTTAACCGAGGCATCCCTTCTTTCACAATATTCTTTGACAGTTAAGTTTTTTTTTTTCCAAAAATTCAATGATAATTGAATTATCCAATAATTAGCTATAAGTTACTCACGGCTTACTTACTATAAAATATAAAATTATTATGTTTTATTGCCAATTATTGGTGGTGATAATGAAATGAAATGAAATGTTGATTATAAAAGCTTTATCTATATGTCAACCAAATGGGCGTACTCTGTACGTTCAGTATTTAATATATAATTAATATTTATAAAATATTGTTATTTAATTTAAACTTTAAGTTACGTTAGGGATTTGTGTACAGTCTCAGCTAATAAACCGTATCATACCCGAATGATTTTTGCAGTGAATTCCATGCTAGGCTCAATAAACAAGGGAGCTTTGTATATGTTTTCCGGTGGTACAATATTTAGCCTGGACAGCGGCCAAACGAGCTGCGCACACTCTCAGTTCGCGCAGAAACGTAATTGTTAAATTGTCCACTGTGTACGGCGCATATGCATAGAAAATCTTATAGTTATTCACAGCTGTTCTATATCGCCGCTTTGTTTGGTTTGATTTATGATTCGTTATCTTTTCTTACAAACTTCAATTGGACATTACCCTTAGATTAGCTGTATTAGCAGAAACAGTAAAGGTAAAAAAGTTCTGCAATCGGGCGTATTAGCCCATCAGGCCGGAGCTTATCCAAGCCTGTGTACAGCCGCCCCTGCCTAGGTAGCGGGAGCCTGTTTACAGGGTATCCCTGTTTTCGTAGCATGGAGCGACAAGGAGTATTTCCACTCCTCCCTGTATGGGATGCTAGTCCATTGCATCATTACCCCCATCATAAATTCACCGGTACTCAGGGAGGCACTGTAAAGTGCATAGTGGCCCCCGCCAGGGCTCGAACCCGGACGACTCGGCTTTGAATCCAGCGCACTAACCATTCGGCCACCGCACCTCTCAGCAAAAATAGTAGTACTTGAATAATGACATCCCGGAGGTGAACGAAATCGTCTCAAACGTTTTTGCAGTTCTAACGAACCATCTTAAATGAGCGAATGAATCGAAAGATAAAGGGGGTCGCATCATGTGATTTGCTAAAAAGGGGCAGCTAGCAATTCACTTCGTTTTTTTATGGAAAAACCGTTTTCCGTCAGTTTAGATGAAATAATAAGGATTGTTGAATATTGATAAGGGTCAGATGGGTGGGGTAGCTGGAACTGAAGAGAAACATCCATCCTGTAGGTATGTGAAAAGGATACAATTTTTCTATCGAAGGTATACGAAAGGGTTACCTTTTCTGTTAAAAATTGTATATGAAAGTGTAAAGGCCCGGCCAAACGCACGCAACATTTCAACGCAACATATCCCAACATTGTTGCACACAGCATGTTGCAATCGTTTAGCCAACCAGTTGCAACATGTTGCACCAAGTTTGGAAATGGTCAAATTTTTTCCCAACATCTCGCAACATTTTTGGATGTTGTACTCGTTTGGCAACGTTCGTGCAACATTGTTGCGCTGGAGCACCGTACTATTTCGATTTGCGCCATCCAACATACTGCAACGGATATCGCAACAGGGTGGCCAAACGCGTGCAGCATGCTTTGTACAACAATGTTGCGATATGTTGCGTTGAAATGTTGCGTGCGCTTGGCCAGCTGCTTCACAACATCTCACAACATGACGCAACAATGTTGGGGTATGTTGCGTTGAAATGTTGCGTGCGTTTGGCCGGGCTTAAAGTTTGGATCTCGGAGCGAAAAATCCCCACATAAAATTTTTAGTACCTCACCAGCATGCTCACGAAAAGACTGTGCCCTGCTGGATGAAACGTGAAAATAAGACAACCTTGATCGCAATGTTTCCATGTCTCATCCAACAGCAGTCAGTTCGTCAGATATGTTCAGGATTGAACGCTAATAAGATGCACGTTCCTCATGGCAGGCATCAGTTCGTGACCATACTGGGATCGCATCCCTACTTTCAAAAAATTAGAGTTTCGATCAGGTCAAATAAAGACCCTTTAAAGAAGACTTTTTTAACTTTTTTTAAAAAAAGAAAAATTCGAAAGTGAATAATCTTACTCAAAAGTCAATGTACCAACTAAAGGCAACGAAGAGACTTAACTGGTGAAAACATCCTGAAGGGCACTATAAAGGCCAAAGTTTGAGAAACTGTCTCGTTCTGCCTAACCGTCTATTGCATCTATAGTTTTGATGCCAATAAAGGAAAAACTCCTCAGCGACAAACCAACGAGGAGTGTCAGACAGTTTGTAGACCTTGATCGTAAAAATCTTGAGATGATAAGAAAACAGCTGACGCCATACTGACATAATAGTTGACGCAAGAAGAAGAGATCGAAACAGAAATGCGACCACATAAAAATAAACTCATTGTTGAATATGTTTGCGCCCTGTGGAACACTTGTTTTTGCTAACCAAAATATAAGTCAACTGTTTGTTATTTTATCTCATTGCTCCGATCTCTTATCAATATCCTTGACGTAAGGATCCGTTTGACGTATTTTCCTTATTTAATAAACTTGTCGTGAAGATATGAAACCCGCCAATAGCTGCCCAAAGGTTACTTACGCAGCTGCCACCTCGCAACCGTATGAGAAGAATTACTCAGAATTTTGGTGTGGTTCTTTAGTTTTTTCCCCTCTTTGTGCGCTGGGAATTTGTCAAATGCTTTTCTTTCTAAGTTCCTATTCGGATGGATTTTTTCCCGAAAATAAAGCTATTGGGTCACCAGCCCGTTACGACTTCCTGTATTTCGTCCTTTTGTTTGCATATTGTTTGTCCGCGTGGGGGGGAATGAGTACTAAGTTGACTGAAATTTGCAGGAACGGGTCCAGCATTGTCAACACTCGAAAATCGAAGCAATATAATTGCGGAAATTTCTGTATTCAGTGTGTATTTCAGGACTTACGATGTGATCATTATCAAGAAAGCAATGCTGAGTTGTTTTCTCCAGAACAGAGAATGGTCTTTGGTATCTGTTCTCATTTTACTTGGCGTAGCAATGTTTTCCAAGGGGGAATATGCGTTTCTGCATGATAAACTCTCCGAACAGACACGTTTGCCATCTTTATGTCACCTTCGTTGTGCCAAAGAATCAAACGAGGTAAGGACATCAAACGCTTTTGAAATACCTTTAACGAATACGTTCGTTTAGTGTATACGTGAAAGGGGAATATTTAAACACATTCAAGTATAAGTACTACAGTGCAATCGTGCCGACAATTAGGGATATCGTGACTCGCGCGAAACCAATATCAGAAACTAATTATAATTAACCTGGTTTAAAACTGTCTAATCACTCTCTCTATTTCCCATACGAGTTTTTTTATTCCAAACCACGAAAAAAATGTTAAAAATTATGCTTACTCATCTAACTGAAGTTGAGGGAATCGAATCTTGTATGTTTTACCGTGCTAAGCTTTCGTGTTTGGGCTCAAACAGGATGTTTTAAAAATATAAGACGCATTAATTATAAAATAAACTAAAGTCACTGCAGTCGTGACAGATAAACCCCGCGTTTCGACTAAGTATTAAACACAAAGTTTATGTTATTGACGTGTAAAATAACATATACAGCGATGCCTAGTCGCTAAATGCGAAAAGACAATTTCCGTCTTCTGGTTATGTTAATTCTTTTATTTTCAAAACATAAACGTCTACATGCATGTCTCAATGCCATGAAAATCATGTTATTAATTTCTTTTCTATGGAACTACAATGGTGTTTTGCTACTTGCCGACAACGGACACGGCCGCTTCTATCTATATCAATAGAATTGGAAATTACTACATTGTACTTCTTATCTTAGTCATTATTGCTCGTTCCACTATATAGCTAATACGGATTGGAAATAACGACCGATCGATGCGAGTGTGACTCAGTGCAACTTTCAAGAATAATGTATAATAATAATATATAGCATGTAGAACACTGCGAGAGCCATTCAAAATAAATGTTGATTTTTTTTTAGTTTCAACTACATGTAAATGTCTTTTGTTGCAGCGACAGTTAGAATTTGTATACTCTAATCGCTCGTTCTCAATATTTTTAAGTTCACCTGCTAGCTTTCGGAAATTATATGCCGCTCATTTAACAATGTTTATAACTTTTATTAATTTTTAAGTGTCACATAAAACAAACCATTGGACTCTGTCTGCATATGATGTCTGCTACAATTCAAATACATCGAGCAATATATCAATGTTATGCCGCTGGGGGGGGGGGGGGGGAGGAGGCCGGGCATAAGCAGGGATTTGACAGCAGTTGTTTGCCCGTAGTGGGGACTTTTGACCGTTTTAATGGACTTTCTTACAACATTTTATTGAAGTTTAGTGAATCTTTTGAACATCCACAAATGCCCTGGGGTTGGCTACATGTAAGTTCAAATGTCTGGGGGGGGGTGGGGGAGGAGGCCGGGCATAAGCAGGGGATTTGGCAGCAGTTGTTTGCCCGTAGTGGGGACTTTTGACCGTTTTAATGGACTTTCTTACAACATTTTATTGAAGTTTAGTGAATCTTTTGAACATCCACAAATGCCCTGGGGTTGGCTACATGTAAGTTCAAATGTCCGGCCTATGCCCTCCCCCCAGTGGCTTAACATTGATACGTGTATAACTTGAAACACAATGCATTGCTCCAGCTTAATATCTGTACCCCTCCCACAGAGAAAGTTTTTTTATTATTAAAGTAGTAAATTATTAGAGTAAACTGAAAAATACTGGGAGTTATTTGCGATATATAGACTAGCATCCTGTGGAAAAGTAGCAATGACCCTTTAGATACTTTATGCCACAAGAACTGGTGTGAACATACAGTGTACATGTAATAGCCTCTCTATGGGTACCCTCGCTCTTTGTTTTCTCCACAAGTTTTTGTGCAAATCTTTATTTTTAAGCAGATCTTGGTTTTACAGATCGAAACGGTTTGTACATTTATTCAGTGTAATTTGAGTTTTGATACTTTTATATCTGAGTGTCCAATTTGATCACACAAATTTGGTAAATTTCAGATGCTCACTTCAATCTTGAGATCTTTGTTTTTTTCCACTGTGATCTTCATGTCTGCGATTTCTTCAGAAATACCCATAGAGAGGCTCATGTTAGTAATCCTACTGCATGCAAATAACTGCCAAATTGTTTTTATTATTTTTTTTGTAGGCCATTTCTGTTGAAGAGTGTGTTCAAAGCTGCCAGAGAGAATTTACACTGTTGTTAGGTAATGTATGCACTTATATGGATAACCTTACAATCCTGCTCTCTCTCTACCCACATCACTATCCGAAGGTCCTGGGTTCACTGGCCAGGATTTACAGTGTACATAGCATTTTCGTTTATTTGCTTATGCCTGAGGATGATTCTTATATCTACTCTCTGAAAAGCCAAAATGTTTATAAGGATTGGTATGAAGCTAGAAAACTAAAATTGTTGGATTGTAGTTGAATTATGGGACACAAACATTATTGTCACATGACACGAGATCTAGAGCAGATGTAGCGATAGTCAAGCGAAACCGAAATCTTCCTTTATCGTGTCTTGTCAGCTTTTCGATCCTTGTTTACAGTTTACAGTTATGTTAAGTTGTGTTAGTTCATTCCGCTATGGTCTCTCTTTATTCCCCCACAAATCCCTCTACAAGATTGGAGAAAAAAACAACAACAAAAAAAACACAACCATGGGTGAGATATAGAGACTTTTTGTGGAACAACAAGTGAGCTAAAAATGAAACGTTTTTTTGTTTCTGTGTTATTGTTTTAGAGCCAGGTTATAACATCAGAAAAAGAGTGATCAAAAAACCTCTTATCAGACATAAGCGAAGTGTTGGTGACATGCATGTAATTAATGGTAAGTTGCCAAACATAATATTGCCACAAAATGTGCTTGTCGATGAATTCACATGTTACACTCTGAAAAAATAACTCATTTTAAAATAAAAGGCCAAAATAATTAAAGCATCATTTTCTCAATCCATGCATTATAACCCATAATTTAAAGGTTACAAAAATAATTATCAGTTTGTTATACAGCTGCAGTATGGAAATCTTTGGCGTAATGCAGAGGTAAAGCAATCATTTTCAGTCTTAATATAAACACCAATCAATAAAATGTGATATTATAAAATAAATTACAAAAATAATAATGAAAGTTTTAATATTATTTGTAAAATTCATTAACTATTCATGAGGGTGCAAACCAATCCCAGCACAGTATTCAGATCACATGTACACAACTGTAAACCCCAATACAAATCAAACAAGAGAATTAACTTTTGATACAAACTGCAGGGGTTTCATTAATATTTTAAATAGCAGGAGAATAGTGTAAAGTAGCCGGAGAATTTTTTTTTTAAAGAGCGAAGCTCTTTCACGGAACGAGCATAGCTCGTTCCATACTAGGGGGGTCTGGGGGCATGCCCCCCCAGGAAATTTTGGATTGTTGAATCCTCTGAGATGCCATTTCCTGTTATCTGACAGCAAATTTTAATTCTCTCTAGCTAGCGACTAAACAAACAATGCACACCTGAAAATGGTTCTAAAGTGTTGAGTTCTTCTTTGCATTAACAAGCAAGTACTGTTCCACAAGAGCTCTAGCTCTTCTTCTCCAAGAGTAATGTCGTATACCAAATAAAATCTGAACATTCGAATAAAAGCTATTTCTCAAAATGCTGCAAACTGATCAAGGAAATTCAACATTTTTCCTCATTAATGATTGGGTTAATATTCATGGCAATTCCAGCGATTTGTCTTCTTCGTCTTTGTTGTTGTTGTTGTTGCCGCTGGTTGAACTTGCATTTGAGCGCTTTCCACTACCACTGCTCGTAGGAGCAAAAAAATGTGTTATTTTTGACATGGTCGGTGAGAAATCCTTTCTCTTTCTCTCTGAGACAAGTATACACGTTGTAATAATAAAACCTATAAAATAGCACCGCACGAGACGTGAGAACATATTCCCGCTTTTTGATCTGTCGGCGACAACCGGGCGACAACACGCCAGACGGAAAATAATTGAATGCATTCGCTCTCACCACAAAAGTCACAAAACTTTGCGTGTTTAGTTTAAAAAGCAATTTCTTGAATGAAATGAATTACAAAGTATTATCAATAAATATTTCATCTTTGTTCCCTGTACAGTAATAAATAAAAGTTAACTTTTCTCAAATCATAATTAAAACAGAAATTACCGAAATTTGCATTTGCCTTAGCGGTAATTTGACACTCATATAAGATATCGTAAACATCTCCAATTTGCATACTAGCGCACATCACAAAAATAGTTTTTTCTGAATTGAAGTTCATTGCTTTTGGCTTTTATTTGGTCCAGTTTTCTTTCGTGACTTTGTCGATTTCAGTTGTTCTATTTTAAGCATTAACTTCTATTTTAAGTTCACTCTATATTAAAAACAAGACTGTCGCGCGTAAAATAACCCGCTAACCAAATTATCCACACAAACCGTCGATAAGTTTTTTGAGTCTAATGCTTGCGTGCGCTTTGCGCATGCGCATTAGACTCTTTGTTATATGAAAAAAGCTGTTAGCAATCCCAAGGGAATGGTTCGGGATCGATAATCGTTCGCTGTAATGTAGAAAACAATGATCAGCTGCAAGAACGGACTCCGTACGGACACGCACGATTAGTTTCAATTAAAAACAGCCAATCAGCGACACGTGTTCCCACGCATAATTAAAAGTTCTTTCTCAAGTCACGATTATTCAACACTTGAACAGGACGTAATAATTTTCCAGTTAAGACATTTGTAAGCTTTTTGTGAAAATAAATCTTCGTTTTCAGTTCAGTTAAGCACTTGTGTTTTCGTCTTGCTTAAGAAGCAAGACGTCTTTGAGAAAAAATATTTCGACGGCGACTCGCGTTTATTTACACAAAGCGACCAAATATTTATTTTGTTTTTAAAAATAGAAAACTTTACCTCGTATTTTGTATTTAAGTCATTCGAATTTTGACCAATTTTTTCTTTACAGTGCAAAACCTTCAAAAATAAAAGATGTACATGGATAAATGTAAATCAAGTTACGCGACTAAATCAAAATGCGTTTGTTTGGCCGCTTTGCAGTATTACACTGTCACGGCCTTTGCCATACACTGAAATCGAATTTCATGCTTTTACGACTCTCAGAGATCTTAAGTTCTTCTTACAGCTAGAAAAATCATAAAATGGTTACATTGATATGGAAGTGATGATTCGCGAAATTTGTACATCATGATAAACAGTCTTCGCTCCTGTGTATGGTAGCTCGATAATAATTGCCTAGTTTCCAGCGTTCAAAAGGTCATCATTATATTGACGTGAGCATTTACACCCGTTTTTAGGAAAATCTGTCACTTAGTGCTTACAGTACAATGGAGTAACAGTCACTATTTCAAGTGCTTTTATTGCAAAATCTGTTTCAAGAGTCATCATCAAAATGGTGAAAAATCTGAAAGAAAACGATGTGAAGTTCTTCAACCCTTGTTGTAATGAACATGCTTTTTGTAAATCGTCACGCAATCTCACTATTGGATGAGAACCTGTGAAAAACCTGTGAAAAACCTGTGAAAAAGCATGTGACACAGAAACACCCTCTGAAAAAACATGTGAATTTTGCAAGGGCTAAATTTTGTCCAAAAATCACAAAATTTAGTACCTGTGAAAAAACCTGTGAATTTTAGGACCTGTGAAAAAACCTGTGAAAAAATATGTGAACAAAACATGAGAAAAATTCACTTTTAAAACCTGTGAATAGACCTGTGAATTAACCTCTGAAGAAATAACATTAAAAAACTCTCAACAAACATGTGAAAAAACCTTTCAAAATTAATAATCAATTAATTTAACTATCAAGGAGTGTTATTGTAAAAACAGTATAAAAGTCTGCCAACATAATTTAACACAAAAATGTACAAATGGACAAACATACAGTTGAAAGCCAGGTCACAAGACTTGCAAGATTTCATCAGGCCACACCTGACTCTATCTTTTGTAAGGACTAGACAGGTCAAACAATTGAATATTTTGTTTGCTTGTGTGCTATTGTGCCACAATTAAAGTCAAATTACATGTATGAGTGGGTTTGTAATACCAACTAGGGCTCAAAATAACGGCCAGTCAACGGACAATGTCCGGCCAAGATGATAAATCATTTGTCCAGACAGATGTTCAGTTCAGTTTGCCAGTCATTTTGACCAGTCATGCACTGGACCAGAAAAATTTGTTATACCAATTCGTAATTCTAACAACCTTTTTAACATATTTTGCTTAATATGAAGTATCAGAAAACTCTACAAGAATCCAGGGAGGGGGGGGGGGTTGGGGCACTCAAAAAAGTTTTATACGGGGAGGCTCCGCCCTAAGTTCTAACCCCTTTAAATATACCATTTTTGACAGAAATTGTACCCCTTTTGTATACCTTTAACTGAAAAAGGTACCCCTTTCATATACCTAAGAGAATGGCGTGGACTTAAAATAAGACATTTTCTTGTCATTTTTATGTAGCGCTTAATAAATTAAAATAATACCGCCATAAATTGCGTCTGTTCGAAATATTTTAAATAAAGGCCCTTTTAAATAGCCAAATGACAGATTTCCATACCCTTTCATATACTTAAACTAGTGAAATCCCTACCCTTTTATATACCTGAAGCCTAAAAAAGGTACCCCTTTCGGGCGGAGCCTCCCCGTATAGGCCATTATAGGGAGTACCCCCCCCCCCCCTGGTACAAGAGCCGTGTAGGTTTGTTCAAGTCAGTACTATACTTCAGTATTATGCGAAATGTCAACAAAAAGAACGTGCATGAAGAAATATTTGAAGTTGGTAAACAGGTATTTCATTCAAAAAAGGTGAAACAACGTGAAAGATGACGGAATTTTGTCTCAGGTAATTGACTTGTTGTTATCGCATCCTAAAAGGGTATTGAGAAAACACAGGGAATAAAAATGGAAAGAAAGCAAAGCAACAAATTTAAAATGGTTGCACCCGCCTACATGATCCAGACTTTGACTTCTTTACGCACTTTTGAGTTCAAATAATAATGGAATAAATCCCTTAAATTCAATGTTGTAACATATAATATGCTCAGACATTTTGCTCACCGTCTGCTGCATTTTCCCTTCAGGGCTTGGATTTTTTTGCATGTATATGAATGACATAATCTCATAGGGGAAATGGTGTGTACATGTGTAGGGCTGAACAGATTGATGTAAACCAGTCCAGAAAATTCTATCCCAGGACAAAAAATATGTACATGGAAATGCTCAGTGTTTTTCACATGTACTCATCATCTGAGTACATTATAGTATTGGCATGCTACATGTATGTTCCGTTAAAGAAAAAACAAAGCGGCAAACAAAAAACATAATAAACCAAAACCTTGTGAATTGTAAAGGTGACACTTAGTTGCACTTGCTTGCTAAAAAATAAAGCAATGAGTAATGAATGGTACAGCAACAAAGTGTGCAAGATAACCTTTCTTTGTAAAATCTTGCTGTCAGTGTTTGTTTGTTTGTTTGTATACTGTTCTGGGTAACTCTATGCCGGTACTCAAAACAAAATCAGAGCAGGTCTGCTCAAAGTTTATACAGGGCTCGAAATTAAAAAGAAATGAAGTTCCCACCTGGCACCTAAGTGGTGAGAAACGTTGCTAAATTGTGAAAACAAACAGATACTAGTTCACAAGTGTTTAAAAATCATTTGTACTAGTAGAATTTAATTAATAAAGGACAGACTATGTTAATATTAGAAAAGAAACTATCAAACAAGTAAGTGTTCTATTGCTAGAACTCCATGTTTAGCCTCGATTTAGCCTGGTTATAAATTGTCAGTATTCAAGGGTGTGCAAAGGATCATGGGGCGATTCAAACAAGGTCGGCCATTTGCAAGTTTTTCCGATGCAAGAGAATCTTTTACAGCTAAGGAAAAGGATGAATTTACTTCTTTTCTTATTTGAATGTTCTAGAAACAAAGATCTTCCAATGTAACTTTCTGGATGGGCAAAATGGCTGAGAAAGTGACTGTTATTAATCTTCAACACAAAGAAAAATAGTCGCCATTTCGGCGACTAAACCAAAACTTTTAGTCGCCAAGGATGAAATGTTTATCGCACTGGAAACCATATCAGTCAAAACTTCGAGCCCTGAGTAAAACAGACAATACAAGCTTCTTCATACCACTGGTGTCAGCTTCTTTGCTTCCAGTTTTCGGATTCCAAATCACTTCAATCCAAGGTTTCATTGTCTTTTTCGACACTCCAAATGTTGTCTAAATGTCCTCTTCATTTTTGCGTTAGGTGGGGAAAGATAGTTTTCATATTAAAAATGCACCTTCGTTGTGCCTTCGGATTAACTCTCCTTTCCAGAGGAAGAAGAACTGGAATAATTTCGCCGTCACTCCATCTCCATATTGTATTTTGTAAAACTTGACAAGAACTTAGTAACCCCTCGTTTATGCGACCACGACAAAAGTACAGCGGTGTTCTTAAAAGCATGCTCAGTTGGGGTGGCAGCCGCGTTTTTTGGCGGGCTTTTTACCGCCAAATCGTGAAGAGAATCAACTCATCTCTTCAAGCTGTTTTGCCGGATTCTTGCTAAGGATGGGCCGATACTGGTTTATCAAAACGATACATATCGATACGATATTTGCCTTTTCTCGTCGAATCCAGGTCCCCCTGTCAGTTGTCTGACCTACAAAGAACAGACCTGCATATAAATGTTAGCAGTGCTGATTTTCGTCTTTTTGTTTCACTTTGCTCAGCTGTGTGGACATAGACGGGCTTGGATTTTGGCAAATGTATTCCGGTGCTGACAGACCGCAGGCTCAGGTCACGTGTGCAGTATCGAGCGTATCGAAAGTGCGATATTTTTCGAAAGTATCGATACTTTTCAAAATTGTCAAAATATCGATGTATCGATATTTGGTATCGAGTATCGGCCCATCCTTAATTCTTGCTGCCTTGAAAATGAAAAATGTAGTGCACAAAATCTCACCCACGGAGTTCAAGAAATATCGGGAAAGGAATTCTTGGTATAAAGATGAAGGTAAGCGACTTTTCTTGTATAGATACAGGCCAGTAGGCTAGCGCTGGGAACACCTTTGCGCTCGGACTGTGAGCTTTTTATAAATGCAAATAAGCTTAAGTTAACCTTAACTTTCAAGCTGATTTTTTTTAACAACCTGTACAAATAATACTTTGTTTTTTTACCCTATCAAATGTTTATCCATTGGCAGTGCGTGTACTGAGAATGTACATGTGTATAATTTGCCCTGCTACTCATGATCAGTCAGTACAGCCTGGGGATTAGTTTTACGAGCAAAATCGTTGCACCTTATTCGATTGTATTTTACATTGTAATCCTAGCAAGGGCACTGCAGTTTTAAGATCTTTTATAATTCTTTTCAGCAAAGATCAACGAAGCACCACGGCTGAACAAAAAATCGGCAAATTCTGCAGTGTTATAATCTGGGAAGCGGTTTCACTGTTGCGAGGACAACAATAACTAGCTGAATGAAAAATTTGTGGTGTATTTTATTGTATGCCAGATGAAAACTTTGCACTATATTAACACAAATAAATATCATGGCGCCTGATTTTCAATGTGAAATAGTTGAATAATTCTAAAACAGATGTATGTCTTCCATTGTTAACACTACGGTTTTTATATCCCTGAGCACATTGTTACACATGTTTATGTGTATGTACAAGCTTTTCCTTAAATGAAGTTTTTGTAGAACAAGCTTTATTTAGTTGATTTCAATCAATCTAGTTTTTTTATTCCATTTGTTTAGAAATCACCCCTAGTCCAGTTCTTGAAAGATGGAATTTGGAAGACTTACTTCCATATTAATGTTATGGCTAAAGACAATGAGAAAGTTGATAAATATAAAGACAGCATCACTTCAAGCACAGTTCGCAAAACAACAACAGCAATCAAAAGACCAAGCCAGCAACCATGTGAACTGAATATCAACGAGTCTGAAGATGATGAAGCTAGCTTTAACAAGACAATGATGAGTTAAAAAGAAACCCAGAGGAAATTTGACAAACTAAAGGTAAGCTTATGTGTACTGCTGCAGTAGCTACTGCATGTAATTAGTACCAGTACCTCCAACCCAGCATTTGTACATCAAGTATAAGCCCACAGTGAGTCAAACAAGTCCAGTGATGCAGACTCAACTGAATCAACCATTTTTTTAAACTCGCCCGCACTAAAAAGGGATTCTTAAACAGTTGAATTGATTTGCTAGGCTTCGAGTTATCTTCAAGATGCATTTTGTTAAAAAACAATCACATCACATGATGTTCTAGAACCACCATGAACTAAGAGGAGGGGCAGGTGGCTATGCACACAAGAATGGCTTTCTCTATCTTATTAACATGGGGCAAAAGCATTCCTGCTTATCAGGCCAGCTGGGGATAATTGGAAGAATTCTGAGCCCAAGATGCACTTGTTAAGTGGTACATTGGCTGTCTAAATGTACGATTGATGGGGATCCTCTTATGTAATAAGCTAAGTACATAGTCATATTAATAATAAAAAAAATGATTTTATTTTTTTATAGGTTGCATTTCTACCTGCTATTTGTAATTTAGTAGTTATTAATGATTAACTTTTCATCAACTGTCCATAATTTGTATAATTGCTTTATTTGTAGATGGTAGAACTCATCCCAGGTTCACATGGGTATGTTTATGCCAACATGTTTTGGCCATGCTGGCCTCCAGATGAGCATAAGGTTCTGGCTGTACAGTATTCCTGCTGAATGCTTTTTACACAAATGAGGAATTAAATGGAGCAAATGGCAAATTGTTAATAATTACTGATCCACACATTTTAAATAAGCATCTGGTAAGCATAAATTTAGAGATCTACAAGTTTATAACTTAGTCTGATTGCCATTAATTAACTTAATACCCTAATGAATGCTGCATTCAATCGATTTGTCACTTTGTTTTTACCCATTTTCTATGCCACTCGATTTACAAGCAGTACAGAAAAATATAAGCACCATTGAACATTTGCAAGACCATTACAGCATTGCAATAACATTAACACAATGATGAGTGATGAGTGTCAAAAGTACATGTAGTTTGAAAAGCTTTGATTTATACTTAGTAACTTGTTTTAATGTCTGTTTTATTGATTTAAAATAGGATTTACATTAAAGAGGACAGGGATGCACTAAATCTACCATCAAGATAAGTCTCTGAAACAAACTTACCACACTTGACTGCCATAAAGGAATTTTATATGGAACTAGCTGAGCTCTTTATTCTTTTGAAAACCTCACCTGGCCATATACAGCCTATAGTGTTAGAAGATACTTAGTTTTCTCTTTATGTACTTAACTTTCTCTTTTTAAAACATCTGGTGTTGAAAAGGTTTCTACTTGACTTTTCCATTACTGGTTATAATAAATCATTGAATATTGTTGAATCTAGATGTTTATTTATTTCTAATACTTATCACCGAGGCTGACGATGTATACTTTTAAGTCTGTTCTCCCAGTGGAATACATAATGGATTGTCCTAACTCCCGAAATGCCAGAAACCCGAAATGCCGGAAATCCAGATAAGAAAGCCCGGAATCCTAAAACCCGGAATGACCTTTTTGCGTACGCCTTTTTCAAGATAAATACGTGGAAATATGTTATATTTTTGGGAAATTGGAAGTTTGTTACGAGTTGCCATTTACGTTGCGAGTTATTGAATCAAATTGTCAATTTCGATACAATTAGTTCTCAACTTCGGCCCAGCTGAAATTCGCAATTCGCTAGTTGAGGAGAAACAAAACATGTTGTTTCAAAGTCATGGCGATATCTGAACTCCATAATTTTAAAGGAAACAAGTTGCGGCGGGAATATTCCAGCGATTCTTGCCGCTCAAGTTGAAAATCGAAAATCACAGTCCGGCTGTATTTTATTTACTGCGCCTCAGCTGTATTATTAAATTTGCTGTGCATTTTCGTTGTTAGTTTTAAAATTTGTTTCTTTTCACACTTTCTTCAATAATCATCTTTAAAACTGGTTCCTTGTTTCTCAGATTTTGCCAAGGTACATCGACAAAATTTTAAAAACTCAAAATCACAGCGCGCTGTAATCACAACATTACAGGATAATATCCTAGCATTCCGCTGAAGTAATTACAGTTGATGCCGCTTGACTGATCCCCTCATGATTTTCGTTTGTTTTTTTTACAGGTTCTGGCCCTGTAAAAGTGCCCGTTAATTTTTAGGTTTTCAGATCTTCAGAATAAGTTCTGTGAAAAGCTCCAAAACAAAATTATTTTTCACAGGTTTTCTTATGTAGGAACTGCATTCACATGTTTTTTCACAGGTTTTGACCCTGTGAAACGTTCCCTGTTCACAGGTTTTGAGATTTTAGACCCTTTGAAAAACCCTGTGAAAAAGCTCCCCAAACGCTATTCTTTTTCACAGGGTTTTTCATAGGTTTTTTCACAGGTTGTATTTCACAGGGTTTTTCATAGGTTTTTTCACAGGTTTTGACCCTCTGAAACGTTCCCTGTTCACAGGTTTTCAAAATTTCACACCCTGTGAAAAACCTGTGAAAAACCTGTGAAGAAACATGTGAAAACTTGTAGTTCACAGGTTTCTTCACAGGGTAATTCACAGGTTTTTCACAGGTTTTCAGGTTCTCGTCCAATATGTCCAAATGTTTAATCGTTTCTGCTTTTACGGACAATACGGAAGAAGTGACTCCTGTTCATACTTTAAATTTTGTGAAGCATATAACATTTATGACTGTTTCGTTTTCATCCATAATCATCCACGATGCCCCTAGCTTGCTATAAGCATTTTAAATTAAACTCCCGAACACAAACCTCTAACCAATTTTAACCGGCTTACGAAAACCGCGCAATCTGTATCACTATGTCATACGGCATTAGACTCATGTCACCCTTGGTGACCTATTTTCTTTTATTAGTGTACCAAATTTAATGATTATTATTTTAGTATAAAGCCAGAGCTTAATCAATGTCGGAAGACGTTTAAATTACTTATTACTGACAAAGAGGTTTTAATGTCCGTGACATGTCTATTTCAGCAAGATGTATATAAACAATTTTCAACGCCGTACATTATTCACATGAACGAAAAATAATTTTTTTGAAAGGCTCCACATCTGAATTAAAAAAATGGCTAAAGGCATTGAAATTTAGCAGGAGAATTCTACGTAGTAGCCGGAGAATTCTCCGATCCCCGATGCCTAATGAACACCCTGCAAACTCCTGCTCAGCTAATTAGTATTCATTAACTTTTGATACAGATCTCTACTGATTCACATAACAATACTTTGCATTCAATTTATTGTTTTCATTTCACAAGTAGAATAAAATATTCGCGTCCGATCTGTATGGGCATTTACAATGGCTCGCCTAACGGCTCGCCATTGTAAATGCCCATACAGATCTCCCGCTCATATTTTATTTACTACGTGTAATTCTTGGTTAACTCAAATGTAAAGCAATATTAACACCTAATTACTTTTGTATGAAAGTTAATCACCAACAAAAAAGATTATCTTACCTTCACAGAATGTCAGCCCTCGTCACAAGCTCCTGCTCTGCATCATGTAAAGAATCTGGCTGTAAATTTCACAGCAAAAGGCCCCATTCATGTTACATGGGAAGCCATGGACCCTGCAAAAACAGGTAAATAGAATTTTTTGTCAACTGAAGATAGTATTATTCTTAGTAATTTTATGTAATGTGTATATATGCTTACTGACAGAAGAATTACTGGGTATAATTATAATAAGTAAGCTGTTGTGTTTTATGGCAAACAAATACCGAATGCAGGCTCAGGTGACCACATTAGTTCAGCAGTGAAACTAAAATTAATAATGAGTCTCATGAAAAGCCTGGTTAAAGTTTGTGGGAAGTAGTGAAATATAAAAAAAGATACCTTATTACATGAAATTTTCGCGACACTTTAATTTCGCGATTCTAAAAAAAATCGCGAAATTAAAGTGACGCGAACAATAAGTGTCGCGAACATAACATGACGCGAATATTAAGTGACTCGCATATGTCAGTAATCAATGTAAATGGATTTTGACGTCAATTGACTCACTTGTAGACATTCTGAGAACTGCTCTATTGAGATTAAGTCCCCTCTTGCATTTTTGTTAATTTTGACGTTATTGTTCCTTTGATGAAGCATGTCAATATATATTGCTAAGAAAATGTAAATTGTGTCACTCAAAAATGATTCAAAATACAAAAATTTTGCAAAATCGTGAAATTTAAGTATCGCGAAATATGTGCACCTCAAAATCGCGAAATTAACGTGTCGCGAAAATTTCATGTAATAAGGTGTATAATTATAACAAAATACTGTATTATCTTGCAGTGATGGATAAGTATCACCCTTTGCAAGACCCCTCTTGTGTAGATGTAGATGTACGTTATAGATATACATGTACAGTGTAGATAGGAAAACAAGTAACCTGAACCAGTTTAATATATAATTACACATTATATAGAACTGTGGATTTTCCTAATTGTATATGTAATTAATTCACTGGCTCTCTATTTTTCAAATATCCAAAAGAACACAAGTCTAGATAAACAGCAAGTAAAGAGTGTGAGTTTGAAGCGTGAGGGGCAAGTTTGCGGTCAAGCTTGTTGAAGCAATTTAAGACTTATTCATTGTGACAATTATTCTTAAGAAAAACATTCTTGGGGGTAATTTTCTCTGGCAGATTATAACTGGACAGGTTATGCATTAATATACCATGGTGAACCAGAGGGTGAGGAAAAAACTAATGCCCCATCGTGCAGAGTTGTTCCAAAGGTAAGTTTACAGAAGTCAATGTTCAATTGTTGTAGGAATGTTGATTTTAGCAGCTGATGGAAAAAACATTGAGGGGATATCATTAGGGATGATTGATATTGATTATTTTTTCATTTTTGTTTCAAAGAACTACAATATTCAATACTATTGCTGAATTATATGTTTGTTTGGGTTAAGAATTAATTTCATTATCTAGAAACATAAATAAATCACATTTTTATACTTACATAATTTTGGCAACATTTCATATATTTTTTTCCTAATTTTTGAGATCCAACAGTAAGTTTTAAATGGGTTGGTTTGTAACTTTGTTGGTTTGTTTTTGTCCAAATTGAATGCATGTTTGCCACAGGCCTAACATATTTTTTAGAGACAGTCCTATAAACTAAAAATAAAAGTCCAACAATCTAATGAATATCATCCCTCATTCCTTATGGTAAGTGAAGACTGTATAATGTTTAAGTAATGACAATTACCAAGTATCTGGAATAATTGTATACATTCTTTCCTGAAAATTTTCAGAACCGAACAGACTATTTGTTGATGCAAGTGAATGACTGGAAATACCCACAAACCTTCCACATTGCGGTATGTATTTATGACACTTACATGTATGTACCTACATCGTTGATCTAGTGTAAAAATTTTACTATTTTACTATAAATTTTACTATTTACTACCTTTCACTATTACTCTGGAAATTTTAATATGTAAATATTGTAATTTAAAATTCATTTTTACTGTGTAACTTTTTTAATTTAGTTTAATAATAATTATTGTAATGCGCTTTTGAATATTTTTATAGAAAAAGCGCAATATAAGTATTAAATATTATTATTATTATTATAACAATAAATGTACATTTAATTTTTTCACATGCATACAGGATGTCATTACTACAATAAAGCTCTCTAGCACCCCGCCCCCCTTGAAACCATTTTTTAACTAAAAATACAACTGTACAACCTGAAGATTACTAAGGTAGAGCATTTTTAATTTACGCAAATAGTGTAAAATGTTCTTTTAGTACTTGTAATCTGTGTACCCCGGTAGTTGTTCGTGGTTAGTTTCTGTCTACAGTATTATCCCAAATTAAAGCTTGTGTAAAGGCAAATACACCATGAAGACATGACCAAGGCCATAGCCTAGATTGTGTTTGTGGAGTGCCTAGCTATCCCATTCTGTTATGTGTGCGCTTGCATGGTATTGTCATCATTGTGGTCAAACAACATCACCACAAAGAGTTAAATTTTAATTGAACTCTGTTGACTGGTTGGGAAGTATTAAAATGCTTCCCGACCAGTCAACAGTACAGGGCTCAAAAATGGGTCCCGCTCAGTCATTCAGGACAAGAAGTTTTTCCAGTTGGGCAAGTGAGTTTTCATGCCAAAGATGTCACTAATGGCACAACTGACTAAATTACAATTTTAAAACAAAGTGAATTTAGGCAAAAAATAATAATATGCAGGCAAGCAAAATTCAAGAGTTCATTGCCCATGCAATTGGCCGGCAACCTAGAATTCATGTCTTTTTTTTCTCCAAACCGTGAAGTTGCATGAATTAGATTAGCAATTGATTCTCTGATTGCAATTGACTATTTTTAAAAATGACAAATATGCTAAAAATTATAGAGAAATGTAGAACATTAAAAAAAGTCATTTACATGCTGGTTGATTGGCATACTGCACACACCTAGCTGAAAAATGCAATTCACATGAAACCAATCTGGTCACTTGAATATGCCTTTCCCCTACTGTAGCTTTCTGACTACCTTGTTTAAAGTGACTAATTTGTACATGTTTGTGTGCATTTCCTTTTTAGGTTATTACATACCCTTATAACCGGGAGGGTGAAATTAAACTCAGAGGTTTTACCCCAAAAGGTAATAGTTAAAAGGTCATTGCTTTAGATTTGGCACAATAGGTCAATTGAATAGCTTGATGCATAGCTATATGCTAAGTGACTTTTAAGATGAAAAATCGTTTTTTCCTTCAAACGCGCCTGAATTTTTGCTCAAACGTGCCAGAATGTTTGCGTGTGGTCTTGGATTAAATAGAAAATCGTTGTCCTTTTTTTTTTTTTTTTTTTTGGGGGGGGGGGGGGGAAATTTATTCGCTCGCTCAAAAACGGGATCTGGAAATGAATTTCTTAAACTACTTTGTGACGTAAGCTTACGTTTGAATTATTTTGGTGCGCGAAGCCGAGGCAACGAGACTTTCAATCAGACCAGTTGAAAACTCACCTTACGCATTAGAAGTCCGCTTATTTTCGCTCATTTGACACATATTTGCGCCCGTCTGGTGGTGAAAGGACATCATCAAGTCTGGAAACCCGTAAGCCACTAGCATATCTCAAAGAAGCGAGATGTGTTGCTGCCTGAAGATTGCTAAGCCCTGCCAAGACTGGCGATAAACTTGGCTTTCGAAGGCGCATTGAGCCAGGCGAGGTCTAGAAGCAACTTCTGTTCCAAAAAACGTTATTTTCTCGAAGTTTTGGCTCATTTGCCTTGTGTTGCCGCGTTGAACGTTTGGAAATAAGGAGGTGCTTTTAGACTTATAAAAATTCTCTTAGATTTGGCGATAGGACTTCCCGTATTTCAGCTACTCAGGGATATCCCATAATAATCTTTAATGGATACGTCATTCGATACGCATTGTCACAATAAACAAAGTTCGTTCGGCACGGCAAAGACGGAAAACGCTCACTCAATCAACAGAACACAACAGAATCGACAGAAAAGGATAATTTTTACCAAGAAAAGCAACAAATTGCTTCATTTCGACAAAAAATAGCCTTTAGCTGCGATCCTTTCCTGGAATAAAAGGCCTGAATGTTTAAAAGAACGATCGTTGCTTGTGAGTCAAGATCAAATTGCGTTACGCGTGACTACGGAGAGAAACTGGGGAAAAGCGAAAACATATTATGGATTAACCTTTAGCAGCCTAAATTTGCTGACTGAAAACGAAACATTGAACATTTGGCGAGTGCATTTGTGGTTAGAAGCTGGCGAGAGGAAAGGGCAACGGCGTAAGTCGTTTTTGTTTAAGTATTTCTCGTTCATTTTGCTATATATTTTTCACTTCTTTTCACTGTTCAGTCGCTCAAGTTTGTCGATCGGTCAAGTTCAATGTTAATATAACATTCGTGACACTTAACCCTAACCTTAACACTAGCTGACCCTAACTTTACTTTACTGTAACTGCTAAGTTTAATCCTCTTTCTCTCTTTGCCGCGTGTTATTGTTTTAAAGTGACCATAGTTCTAGTTTTTCTCAAAGACAAGGTGCAAACCAGAAATTTTAATTCGAGGACAATGTTTTTCCATTAAATTGAAGACCACATGAAAAAATTCGGGCACGTTTGAAGGAAAAAACGATTTTTCATCTTAAAAGTCACTTAGCATAGTTATGCATCAAGCTATTCAATTTATTATATTAATTAATAATTTACTGACAGGTTACCACCACCTAATTAGAGTTTACAAATGAATGTAGATGCCTCACTTCATTACCATAGCTTTAATGTTATTACCTCAGCCCAAATACAGCACATTTTTAAGGCTCTGCTGAGATTCTCTTATGTTATTTTTAGTCAAATGTCATTCAGCACTGTTTAATTTGTCTACTTTGTCACTAAGGATGATAATGTTGTGCCACTCTAAAATTGACTGTTTCAAGATGTCAGTCACAATCTCTCGCGTGAATATGAATGCACAATTCAAGATAGCAAGATTGATAACTAAAAAATAGACAGATAAGCAAATAAATTATTCTCTGGAGAATTTGACAGTATTGGTCAAAGTGGAAAACTAATCTAGAAAGCTGAATGTTTCAATTTGGCAGGAAATGTTTTCTTATTTTTTTCCTCTTAATTTATTCCGTTATTGTGTTCACAGTTTCCAGACCACCAATCTCTATTCCAACTGCTTCTAATAAAGGTAAGCCTAATAGTATTTTTTTTTTTTGGAATTAAGTGAAAACCAAGAGGGTAATAAACATGTAATTAATGACCAAAAAAGTACATACTTTTATTAATTACATATATTTTATTATATAAACATCAGTGAAATACCAGGAAATCTTTTACGCGAAAAAATCATATCTTCACACGTGAAAATAACATGTTATTTTTACATGTGAAGATATCGATTTCGAAACATTTTCTGACAAGTTTGCCCTGTTTCAATGCTGAATAAGCCAAAGTAAATCGATATTAAGTCGAAACATCTTCGGATCTTCCTCAGCAATCTTCGGCAATCTTCGGATATCTTCGGCAATTTTTGGAAAAGTTCAGAAAATGTTCGGAAACATTTGTACGACCTCCCAGGGGGGGTACTTGCAGTATACATGACGGGGAGGTCCAACGTATTTTTTTGGGTTGAAAATTTACACCCTCGGTATTTTTTTGGGTCAAGAGATCTGTCATGTATTTTTTTAGGTCTTAAAGTCTGTTTGATTGAATAAATCAGTATCGAGGTGCTAGGTCTTGTACTTTTTGGGGTAGAAAATTTTGATGCCAGGTATTTTTTTGGGTGTAAAATTTCAGGCTCATGTATTTTTTTGGGTTCCCAATATGAAGCTCCGTCGGACCCCCCCCCCCCCCGTCATGTATACTGCAAGTACCCCCCCTGGGTACGACCTTCGGACAACATTTTGCCAATCTTCGGAAATCTTCGGAAAATAGTCGGCAATCTTCAGAAAATCGTCAAAAACATCCTAATTAGTAGGTTTATATAATAAACGGAATATTACATGGTTGCGCCACAGGCAGACAAGTCTCTGTGTTTGAGGCCGCGTGACGTAAGCGTCACGGTATGCGCTATTTGATCCCATACATTTACTGTAATTTGTAACGATTGACCTCCGCTTGAGTCAACTGATCGTTAGAAATGCTCCATAAAATACTGAATTTCGCATCTTTTCATCCTAAACTTTGATCTACAGTAAGCCAGATAAATAAAGTTCACTTACCTTTCATTTTTTGTGTGATCTTTTGTGTTTTAATGGGGTTTTTGGGCCGTTAATTCCTCCATGGTCGTCACCGCCCCGAGCTAAAGTAAGAAAAAATGACAAGGCTGGCAACTTCGATGGCTCGCCGAGATCGACAACCTCCCAGTTTTCGGCCAATTTCTCCAATTCCACGCGTCGCTCGCCATCCAGCCTCTCGCAAGTTAAAGGTAGGTAATTTTCAAAGATCTGTGCCAAAAATCACCGCAATCGATCGGTTCTAACACGCTTAAAAGCCGCCGCAAATTTCCAAGTTCGCTGCGAAATCGCCATCGTCAAAGGATGTGAGAAAGAGAGGTCAATCATAACGCCGATATCAAATTCAAATTAATCGAAAACAACGGTCAGATTACGCCCACCAGCGACAAAATTAACCCTTGCCCCATCCCACAGCGCAAGGCATGTCTGTGATAACAGCAAACTGCATAACCTTTTTTGCTAGCTCTACATCTTGTTTTCCTAAAAAAGAGGCACAATTTTAATTAATAGGCTATTGAAAAAGTGAATGCTTAAAGCATAACTATAGAAAACGCAAATTCTGCGTTGTGCGCTGTGGGATGGGGAAAGCGTTAATTTTGTCGCTGGCGGGCGTAATCTGACCGTTGTTTTCGATTAATTTGAATTTGATATCGGCGTTATGATTGACCTCTCTTTCTCACATCCTTTGACGATGGCGATTTCGCAGCGAACTTGGAAATTCGCGGCGGCTTTTAAGCGTGTTAGAACTGATCGATTGCGGTGATTTTTGGCACAGATCTTTAAAAATTACCTACCTTTAACTTGCCAGAGGCTGGATGGCGAGCGACGCGTGGAATTGGAGAAATTGGCCAAAAACTGGGAGGCTGTCGATCTCGGTGGGCCATCGAAGTTGCCAGCCTTGTCATTTTTTCTTACTTTAGCTCGGGGCGGTGACGACCATGGAAGAATTAACGGCCCAAAAACCCCATAAAAACACAAAAGATCACACAAAAAATGAAAGGTAAGTGAACTTTATTTATCTGGCTTACAGTAGATCAAAGTTTAGGATGAAAAGATGCGAAATTCAGTATTTTATGGAGCATTTCTAACGATCAGTTGACTCAAGCGGAGGTCAATCGTTACAAATTACAGTAAATGTATGGGATCAAATAGCGCATACCGTGACGCTTACGTCACGCGGCCTCAAACACAGAGACTTGTCTGCCTGTGGTTGCGCGAACGAGTGGGATATCGATTTGAACACGAGAAGATAAATTTCATATCTCTGCGCAACCATGTAATATCCTCTAATCTATATATCTTCTAACGAAAAGGAAGATCTATACAAAATTAAAATTATAAAATTACAACTGATGTTGTTTGAGCTATATCGGTACTCTGATATCACTTTACATGAATACCAGTTGAAATAGTACTCCTTGTACAATATATTGAATAACTGAATTAGAACATTGAAATGTGTACAGTGTGAGTGTTCAGTTATTTGTGCAAATGTGCTTCTATCATAATTCCTTGGTAAATTATTTTTGTTAATTAAAATATATTGCTTATTGTGGTAAGCAGTAATGCCATTTTTTGTGTATTTATCATTGCTTGGAAGTGCTTTGGATTTTAATTTTTGTCTTTACTCTGATAGAGACAGCAAAGTTCGTAAGTTCCATAGTTGGAGGGTTAATAGCTGGAGTGACACTGCTGTTGATTTTGTATGCTGCAGTTAAATGGAAAAGGAATAGGCTGTGTCCAGGTAAGCAGTAAATATTATGATGGGGATTAAGGATTCATTAATTTGTGGCTGCAGACAGGGCATTTTTACAGTAAATATGCTTCATTAATGTTCACTTCAGAGGCTGTAACTTGTGCATGCATGTAACTCTTGTATTTGTGGCTAGGGGGGGGGGGGACAGGGGGGTCTGAACCTCCCGCCTCCCGTACTTTTTACTCCCGCTTCCCGTACCTTTTACTCCTGCTTCCCGTCCCTTTCTGTAGCTGTTCTCTCCTGTGTGTTCCATGTCCATTGCGAAAAATAACAAAATGTTGCAAAATTTTACTCGTTTTCTCCCGGTTCCCGCCACCTTAAGAATCCCGCTTCCCGCCCTCTCTCCTCCCGCTTCCTGCCCCTTTTCTCCCTGGTTCCCACCCCCCTGTCCCCCTCCACTGGCTAGGTGTGCATGCGCAACATAGCCACTAATGCAGGAGCAACTGTTAAGTTCTAGTGTTTCTAAAAATAGATTATTTTTTCTTTAAATGTGGCATGAAATTACTACCTGTACAGAATTCCACATTGAAGTCCATCGACGGCTACCTCACAGCACTTTTACACTTTTCCCCTAATTAATTCAACGGCATTCATTTATAATTCACCTTGGTGATCATAAAGAGAAGTACTTTTTAGTCAAAATTAATTTGTTGCCTTTGAACACAAAGAGTCAGAAATAATAGATCATGGCTTTAGCTGCCAACCTTTACTCCCAAATGACAATTCTGGCATCTTTCATTCCAGCATGCCAATGTGTAGTGTGTAAGGTTGCTCTCTAGCAAAACTACATGTAATGGGTAGCCCAAATTTAAATCATAATTCAAATAATATTAATTTAGCTCTTTATGCAAAGTTGAAATATTTAATACCAGGTTAACAGTGACTTATAGGTGGTATTTATCATTATATTATAATGATAAATATCACTGAAAAATAATTATCAATAATTTATCCACAACATGACATTTAACATATTATGTAAAATGTCATGTTGTGGAAAAATTATGTTGTGGATAAATTATTGATTAATTATCCACAACATGACATTTTACATGTACATATTATGTAAAATGTCATGTTGTGGATAAGTCAAGTAGAGCCTTCTTTTGAAACTATTTATTATTAACTTGTTTATTTATTTGTTATCGGTTTAATTTTAACCATTACTAACCTTTCTACAGTATAATTGCTTTGTCATGTTTGTTCTTTTCCATTGCTATTGTTGATTTTTTTTTTTTTTTGCTATTGTTGATGCCACTGTTTTAAATAATTATTATTATAACTATTTTTTGTTTTTAAAGTAGTGGACGACCAGAGAATGCCTCCACCAGTACCAGCTAGGCCACATAACACCAAAGCTACCAAAGGTAAGTTGAATGGCATTAATCCAATTTAACCCACCCCCTCCCCTTAAGTAGGACAACCCACCCCCCCCCCCACACACACACACACCCCGGGGGGGACTTCCATATTAAAGAGACGGGGATGCTCGTCGAAAATGTTTAAAAGAACCCCTAAAAGAGACCAATTTGGGCGTGGCTCAAGCTTTTTTAGACCCCAAAAAGATACTAAAATTCGGAAAAAAGAACTTAAATTTGTATTTTTCTTCAGGTGCGACCCTAGACGAGACCCTAGCGACTAAAAATATTGCCATTTTCCCCACAACACCCTAAGCGAGACCCACAGTCCGAAATGTATACCCCTAAGCGAGACGACGAGCATCCCCGTCACTTTCATATCGGAGTCCCCCCCCCCCCCGGGACACACACACACCCCGGCAACTGAAACATCACTTAGAAGTTTGAATAGGATCGAAATTTTCCTCTTCCTATAAATGCTCGTTTACCGGTGGAAAGTGGTACTTATCAAAAAGTAGTATTTTTAGGAAGTCGCAAAGATATATGTGTTTCTTTTATTTCGGATAGCAAAGGTTCTTACCTGAGCAAACATTCAAACTAAGCATATTTGCGAAGTCCATTGCATCAATTTCCGTTCACGAATAGAATCCTTGTTCGTCGCTTCTTCTCTTGTCAACCTTTCGTCAGTTCGAACTGGAATTGTTCACTGTTATAACTGTCGCAGACCTCGCCGTTTTTTCTATCCATTAAACCACCAAGCAAGATAAACGGCGAATTTTTTGCGTGCTCTATTTATCTCGGCTTTATCTCGTGGTTTGTGAATATATGGCGCCCGCGACATCGGATGGACATCCCCGCGACATGTATTTCCCGCGCTTTTCATTCACGACCTAATCACGTGAGCAAATACAATAACTTTTGTCCCAGGCCCTACTCGTTTGTCGCGAAAATGGTTTCTTCAAGCAAGCTAGGAGCAGCTCTACCGCGGCCAAACGTCTCAGGCAGCTAATCTTTTTATCAGATAAAATAATCGCTGAGTGTAAACATATTCCCATATTCTCAGGTAAACGATTGTTTTTGACAAATGACGCCGACAAGTCTAGTCTACAAACATAAAGAACTTTTTTAGTAAAGCTCCAAAAAAACTTGGTAAATCGCCAGGATACCGGTTATGTATCGAGCTCTGAACTGTGAAAATTAAATCCTTATCTTTCAAGTCTTTTTGTGTGTTTTTTTTGTTTTTTCTTTGTTCTTGTTTTTTTGCATATTTCTGTCGTTTGACCGCGGTCGGAGGGGCAGCGAACATATAGTGAGGCAAGATAAGCAAGGCTGACACTACGTAGAAATGAAAAAACCTTAACGGGACAACGACATGATAGAGTCCAAACTGAAAGTCAAAAATGCAAACTCTGGACAGCTGTTTCGACCTGATTGGGTCTCTTCAGCAGAGTGTATGCCGCACAGAATAGAACAACCAGCGCAAAGACAGTTGTCTATAAAGTGCTCGTGGTAATGACAATCCGGATGGGCTCAAATTCAAACACTCGCCCATTGATCACAGCCGCGTGACTATTACTCAATAGGTCAAGAATTCGAAATATCATGTCGTTGTCTCGATAAGGAAAGTGAGAATAGACAGAACTATCCTTACACTGAAAACATGGACAAAACCATGTGAAAAACAACACTGCAAACATGGACAAAACCATGTGAAAACAGTGAAAATGTACAGCATATCGGATCTAAAAGATCTACGGTCCAAATAAAACTAAAAGTGACAATAGAAAGCAAGGGACCGCGGACGAAAATGCTGCTGTGTACGTAGGAGCTCCTACGTACACAGCAGCATTTTCGTCCGCGGTCCCTTGCTTTCTATTGTCACATATAGTGAGGGCCTCCCAGGGGAGAAGGAGTGTCCATGTTCTTCGATTTTGGTGTTCCCTGTTTCTGCGGAAACTACGCTTTTGTTTCCGTGTTCCCAGTTTTATTTTATTTTTGCTCCCATGTTCACAAAAGGGTAATGTCCGTGTTCCTTGTTCCCTCAATTGAAACCCCTGGGGGCCTCAAAAGTAAAATTTTGCGTAGAACAATAAGCACTAAATGGTAACTGAAAAAAACCGGTGATTCTTATAGTAAAATCCACATTAATTATAGCTACAATAAATGCAAATAAAAAAAATCGATTCCGAAGTTGATCAATTATAAATAAAACAGCCCTCGCCTGCATTACTCATAAAAACAATTCAAAACTGAAACGTGGCGTTGTATTGAGTCAAAAAAGAAATACCGTAGTTTCTCGATTAAACGCCGGGCCCCGAATAAACGCCGGGTCTCCGAGCTAGAGTTGTAAGTAAGCCGTCCAGGCATTTATTTGAGGTGTAATATGCTTTAGGCATGATGGCAAATTACGTTCGTGTCACAAAAATAATGATTTAAAACCCTTGTGTAATAAACATTTTGCTCCAATAAACTGCACCATTCAAATAAACGCCGGATCCACGAAGCCAAGTTTGAAATAAACGCCGGGGGCGTTTAATTGAGAAAATACGGTATGTAACATTTCACGAAACAAAATACCGGGGGTACTCCCTATGGAATACCCTAGAAAAATGTAATTCTGGTGTCTTGCGGCTTATTCATTAAGTATTTAATTGGTTACTCAAGTGAAAAGTTTTCGTGAAAAATAAAGGGTACCGGCGGAGGGTATGATAAGGGTCCCGTATGAAACTTTGTTGAGTGCCACCCGCCCCCTGGGGTACATAGTTAATGAGCCCCGTTTGTTTTCTTCTCTTAGAACGGTACTACTGTTGCTACTACCCAGAGAGTGAAGAATTCCGCGAGAGAGTAGCATCGATTGTGAACTACTTTCGTGAGAACGGTTACAACGTCATCATGGACCGCATGGTGTCCGAAGAGATTACTTCCCAGGGCCCAACGCGGTGGGGAGAGAATCAAATTAGAAAGGCCAAAAAGGTGTTGATTTTCTTGTCTCCTGGTTTGGTAAACCTCGCTTTAGATGGTCGGGAGGATTCGCAATGTCAGGTATTTATTTGTTTGTTTTTACTTTGTTTTTGATTTTTTTTTTACTTCGTTTGTCATAGAGAGCAGGGATGGCGCAGTGGTGAGAGCGCTCGCCTCCCACCAATGTGGCGTGGGTTCGATTCTGAGTTTGTTGTTGACTCTTGCTTTGCTCCGAGGGATTTTCTCCCTTCTTAAACACCAACATATTTTCAAACTCTAATTCGATCTGGATAGAGGACCCGCATGCAAACCATCTAGAGAAGATGTGGCTTCACCTATAAATACTGTAACTGTTTTATTTGTGTGGCTGCTCATTTTTTTCCCCAGAGCTGCTTGTCCCTCTTAGCCGGTAAATCTTGGGGCCCGAGCAACAATTGGCTCTGGGGACACACGATTTGAGTGGCCAGATTTTTAACGAAGAAAACTTGAATCTAGCCAATCAAATCAAACGTTTTAAAATCGCTTACAACAAAGCGATTTTAAAGCGGTTCATCCGATTGGCCTAATGTAAATTTCCTTTGTCAAAATGTAGCCAATCGAATCATGTGTCCCGGCCAGAGCCACTTGTTTCTTGTGCACAGGCTCAGCCGGCTAAGAGGGACAAGCGGTGGGATGAAAATGCTTTCTGCTGCAAAATCATTCTCGTCCCCATAGCCCTTTCGTTTCTCTTAGCCGGCTTGGCACGAGAAAACGAGGGCTCTGGGGACAGGATTTTTTTGATTGGCTGTTTGGAACAAAGAATTCCTAAACGAAAGTCGAAAACGTAACGACTCTCTCATACATTCTTTTGAAACGTCAAGGCTGCGTACATGAAGACCGGAAGTCGTAGAATCTAATGACTGGAAATCCTGTGTCCCCAGAGCCCTTCGTTTTCTCGTGCCAAGGCCCAGTCGGCTTAGAGAAACGAAAGGGTTATGGAGACGAGAATGCTGCAAAATATTGCAAACGCGCCCCAAGACCTCTCGGCTTTCCAAATCGATCCAAACGTTAAGTGGCAATGTAATGTATCATTTCAGGATATTAACCGAGTATGGATTGAGCTTGAAGTACTTAGAGATCTTTACACTCGAAATCGCTCAGCCGCTAAGATGGTGTGCATAACACTCCCTGACGTGCCAGTTACGTCTGAAGTCCTTCCACTGTGGGCTAAAGTCAGCTACAAATGGCCTGAGGATGCTCTGGAAATCTTGAAGCGGCTAAACGACAGACCGATGATATTGCCTGTATAGTGGCCCATCAGTGGCTGTATAAAAGTTCTTGAAGATGTTCGAGCCAAGAGAGGATAGACTACTGAGAGAGACTTTGGCAGTCTAAAAATAGATTTTGAAGGGCTCACCCGAGTCAGGACACTTGATTCTCTCTCTGTTATCCTCTCTTGACCAAATTTAAAGAGGCTCTGTCAAGTAAGTTCAGTTGTTTTGCTAGGAAAAATGTCATTGTTTTAAACGAACAGAAGATAGAAAACCACCACTTTAGCTTAGTTAGGTTAAATCGTCCACGATCTAGCAAAAAGCGCTGAACTAACAAGGTGATTTAGCTGAGGTCAAAAAAGAGCAAGATCGAGTAACGTTTTAAAAACCGGGTTTGTTGTAATAACAGTCGAACCCCTATTAAGCGGCCACCCTTGGGGAAATGGTTTCGTCGGAAATAACCATAAAGCGCGGTAGATATATAAAAATTATTATGTTTTAGTGGTAGTTATTATGTAATGAAATTTGGATTATGCAAGCTTTATCTATACGTCAACCAAGTGGACGTACTCTGTACGTTCAGTATTTAATATCTAAAATATTATTTATGAAATATTGTTATTTACTTAAACCTTTAAGTTACTTGAGGGATGTGTTTACAGTTATGGCATATAAGTCTTATTAAACCGGAATGATTTTTGCCGTGTTTTCCACGCTAGAGCAAATTAAAAAGAGAGCTTTGTATATATTTACCGGTTGTACAATATTTAACTTGGTCGAACGAACTGCGCACGCACTCCGTTCGCGCCAAAACTTAATTGTAAAATAATCCACTGTGTACGGCGCATATGCATAGTCAATATCGCCGCTTTGGTTGTTGCTGCATGTTTCGATACGCTTTCTTACAAACTTCAATTGCACGTTACCCTTAGCTTAGCAGAAATAATAAAGGTTAAAAAAAGAGTCTGCATTCGAGCCTATTGGCTTATCAGGCCGGAGCTTGTCCTAGCCTGTGTACAGCCGTCCCGTCGGGAATGGGGCCAGGGCTCGAACCCGGGCTGCTCGGTGTGGAGTCCAGCGCATTAAGGGATGAACCATTATTTTCCAGGAGGAAAAACTTTTTTTCGAACAATTGCAACATTTTTTGTACATATCGTGTTTGCAAGCAATCTATTTTGTCTTTTTAGGCCCTGCAAACATTTTTTTTTTCAATATTTTCATTCTCCCCTCCAGGAAATTAATTGTCCGTCCCTAACTAATCTTGCCTCTTAGCAAAAATAGTAGTACTTGCATAATGGCATCCCGAATGTGGACGACTTCGTCTTGAAGGTTTTTGCAGTTCTAACGTACCATCTTAGCTTTAGCTTAACGTTGGTCGTACCTGCTTTCCGTGATTGTTTAGTTGCTTGATTTTGTACCACTATTGTGAAATAAATCAATCTAAAAGATGACACTGCAGGAATGAGTTTTGAACTTGTCATGATTGATTTCTTCCCATCTCGCTCACGAGACGTTCTTTTAGTCAGCACCAAGAAAGCGTACTCTTGCAAACTCCAGTTGCGGGTTAATTCCGCTCAAATCTGATTGGCTGACGGTACCTTATTGTTACTTATTTTCGCGAGACTTAATTTTCGCGATATTCGCGAAATTTCAAAAAATCGCGAAATTAAAGACCAGCGAAAATTCATTTCTATCGTTTTCCATTGTAATTTTAAAGTTTTAACGTATTTTTTGGCCAAATCGCGAAATCTAAGTTCTCGCGAAATATGCCCATTCCATTTTCGCGAAATTAAGTTCCCGCGAAAATAACTAACAATAAGGTAATATATGAGAAGGGAGAAGACTGCACGGCCAGCCGCCCGTGTTCTTGGTTGCTGACCAAATTAAACAAAATGGAGGGCTCTGGGGACTACATTCTGACCCCTATTGAGGATTAAAGCTGTGTTTACACTACATGTACAACTCGAACATAAACATAAGCACAAAAAGCCCAGAGCGAAGAAAGCCCAAGTACATGAAAAGGAAATCTTTACTTTTCTGTGTGTACTTGCGCCCGCCCGTATAAACCGGGATAACTCACACACATGCAGTCTCCTTTATTAATACTCTCGGCGGACTCTAAAGGCTAGGCTGGTAGGATAACGAGGTTGCTAAAGCTGACGATCAAGGAAAACTGACGTTCGATCTTATCTTGGGTACGGTTGTCAAAAGGGTGGATAGCACTACCCAACGGATTATTGCTATCCAGTAGATATGTGTAAACAAAATATACTACGCAATCCACTGGACGGTAATTTATCCTGTGGATAGCGTTATCCATCCTTGAACAACCGGGGCTTGAACATTAAAGATGAATTCCAGTTCGTACTGCGCAATCTCGGCTGCAATGTTTATGTGAGCCCACACGAAGGAATGTTTACAAGCAAAACTAAAAATTCCGCGACAAACTTACCTTTTTCTTCATAATTAACGCCAGATATCCTTGCAAAACAAATAATTACGAGTAGAGGAACCTTGACGCAATTTCAAACCGACGTTTCAGCTCATCGGAAATTCTTGAACGAAACGAACTGTAATGGCGGACTAAAAAACTTCGTGTAAGCTGTCACCGAAGTGTAACGTTTCAACGAATTCAAAACAAAAACGAAAACAAACCCCGAGTCTGCGCAGTACGGACTGGAAATCAGCTTTAAGCGATAAAGCTTCAGCGCTAACTAGGAGCTCTGACGAATAGTAATACAAATTGATTCCATTCTTCCGTCCGACCGTTCTCACTTCAACAAATCATTATCATGGGGGAAGGAAACCAGTTCACTGAACAGTGAAGACTCCTTAAGAGCATTCACTGGGATTTAATTCGGTGCGCTTTCGCGGTAATATGGCGACTATAATAATTTTCCACTGACATATTTTATATTCATTTAACTTTTGACTGTTCCAATTTAGTGGATTGGGGAAGCCAAGTGGCTTATCATGATTTCTGTAGCACGGTGCTTTATGTCATTTGCATTTGATACGTTCTGTCGCAATAGCCTCCACTACAAGCTACAACCGATTTTAAAATACAGTTGAATCCCGATATCTCGAACCCTCAGTAACTCGAACTCCCGATAACTCGAACCTTTTTCGATTCCCCTTAAGGTCATTTTCTTACTAATTTTACCCTCGATAACTCGAACTCCCGATATCTCGAACCTTTTTAGATTTCCCTTGAAGGTTTGAGTTATCGGGATTTGACTGTAGTCGATTTTTCTAAAAAAAAAAAATGCCTTCCCTGAAAACTAAACGGATAATTGTCATCCTGGCACGAGGTATCATTGTAATTTTTAAAAAATGCCCTTCATCAAGATTGTGTCAACTCATTTGGCAAATGGTTGTACGTATCCAAATTACCCTAGACTTGGGTGATCAGATTCTGATCCAGTCCAATACCGAGAGTAAGTGAAAGCCGAGCTACAGGCGAGTTTTTTTCAAAAGTACTCTCTATATGTAAAAAAAGAAGTCTATGACTGCTTACTGTTCCTTCTATAAAATAAACCCAACAAAAACCAATGAGAAGTCATAACCAGTAACCAATCAGAGCGCCAGTTATTTGATCAAAATTAAACAAAGTAAAATAATACCTCGCAGGTGTAACAAGAGTGACCAACGTTTAATTTCTCCTCAAAAATATATCAATTTATTGTCAAGCACAGTTGACAAAGACACTCACAATTATTAACTTGGCTAAGTGGTATTGTCTTGATGAAGTACTACCACCAATTTTCAGAACCAACCTGGTATTATTGTTTGTTAATCAGTGTGGAGAAGAATAAAATGGATATTGATGTAAGAGAAGGAGCCCAAAATACCTGTTTGAATCACATGCACTTTTTTTGCACTATTTGTTTTATGTTTTTTTTTTTTCAGCTATCGATGTGAATACTACGCTACGATAGAGCAGGTTTCAATTGAGTGTCGTAAAACCAAAACCAAAGTAATTACTCCGGCCAATCACAAAGGACACAGAAAAACCAGTGAACCAATCAAAACTCCAAGCAAATACATGCAGCCGGCACGAAGCACGGGAAAACGTGCGCAAGCGAGTCATGATTGGTTTTGGTTTTAGTTCTGATTGGCTGAGAAAGTGGCGCGAGATTTTTAAGCCAATCACTAAGCGTAGCAATGCAAAACCAAAGCAAACGCAATTAACTCTCGACACTCAAGTGAAAACTGCTCTATGTGCCAAATGATTCTTTTAAATAATTGTTTTGGTTTCACTAAGGCCCGAGCCAGACGTCACGAATTTCACATGAGTCGAACCTAATGCAAATGAGCCTGAAAACCTTTTGTTTTTGGTCATTTGCATTAGGTTCGGCTCATGTGAAATTCGACGTTTGGCCCGGGCCTAAGTTTCAGTACATTACTACCACTTTAAAAAAAGCTATGCATTGTGTCGTAATCATCCAGTGAGCTCTCCATAACGGCTTATTCAATTGTAACCATGGGTGCTCGAAGAAATGTCTATTCATTCGCGACTTGTTTATAACAAGAGGCAATGTTCACTTTTTCTACATCTGATCAGCAACTAGGGCAGGGCCGTAACCAGTCCTTTGCCAAAGTAAAGAGAGGCAAGATCGTGCAAGTGGGTTCTGGGGCATGCCCCTTCAGAAAAATTTGAAATCTGGAAGCTATAAATCTCTTTCAGAGACATTTTTCATGAGGTATTTCTAGAGAAAAATCAGTCTTTTTCCAACAAAACATATTTTATTTTTAATTTTGGGTAAACAATTAGACGAGGCAAGTACTTTGTCTTGCCTCTTGCTAGTTACGGCCCTGCAGGCTTTCTGACAGCGTTGCACGCTATACACTGTAGGAGCTAAGCTCCGTCACGGAAGATTCATTTAGGTCAGGGAATGCTAAAACGGATTTCTTGTGCTGCCACTACAGAACCAATACTAAAGCTAGTCAGTTCAATTCTCTGAAAGTACCGCCAAGATCCTCCGCGGTCCAGTGAAGCTCATTCTCGCATGCTGAGCCGCAAGGTTGTCAACAACGAGTACGTCACCATTACGCCAGCGAAAACCAACAGCGCATGACCAAGTGACGGCTCTTATGTGCTGAAGCACTGCGGGCTCGATTTCGCTGCCGTCGCCGTAGTAAGTCTGGCAAGAGTAGTGATGGGTAGGCAAATCAGAGCCCTTGAATCTAAAGAAGTAACAAAAAGAGTTACATAGCGTAAAAATATTCTAACAAATGAATATAAATAGAGAATCGTAACTAATTACTCTACAAAACTCTTTTTTCACATTAAACTCGGTGTGAGGAGTACTCCCTCAAATAAGCTATATAGAGTATGTGATGCGCCAAAAGGTATGATACTTTGAGCCGCTTTGGTCTAAGATAGGTATTTTTAACGTTTTTGTTTATCAGTCTCTTGGAAAGTGCGACTCAATTACATGGATTATTAAAAGCTACTCTCATTTGTTTACGCAAAGCGAAGAAGTTCCCCGATAGTAACTGGTCTGAAATAGGCGATCGACTTTTGGATCAGGTTAGAAGTAGGGTAGGGAATCACATATTTTGAACGGATTTAAGGTAAGGGGTTTCAAAAACCCCATTGCACACCCCGACCCAAGTTTTTTTTTTCTTTTTTGACTCGGCATTGACAAACTTTATGCCGTCGCGAGAATGCTCTTTAGAGGGACAGCATTTCGAAATTTACGACGGCGCAACCAAGCAGGATGCAAAACCCAGTATTTTTACTCTATTAGTCGACTTTGCTGCCAAAGTTGAGTTTATTCTTCATTTAATCGAAATTTTAGCAAAAAGAGGGGTTACTACAACACTGCAAATGACGCAAGCGATTCTCTAATAAGCCGACAAACGTTGCGTGACGAGCCAAAATATTGCATAGTAGGAGACTGGTGACTAATTGGTCACAACCCAACACAAATGGACTAAGCGGGACAAAAGAACCAACCTTGGCATCCCTTGTAAGTGCGAAGCATGATGGGATTGAATCTGGTTAAACCAGACAGTCTCCCCAGTCTCCGGGTGCTCGAGGAAGGCCGGCAGAACTTGCCAATAAAACAAAGCTCCGGAAGGCTCCCACTTATAACTGAAACCCTTCTGCTGCAGAAAATGTTCCGCTGTCTGAAATAATAAAAAGAAAATGTCCATGAGTAGTTCACTATATAGCGAATCTAGAAGCAGGGAAGCAGGGTTGGTGCAGTGGCGAGAGCGCTCGCCTCCCACCAATGTGGCCCGGGTTCGATTCCGGCCCGGTAACATATGTGGGTTGAGTTTGTTGTTGGTTCTCGCCTTGCTACGAGGAATTTTCTCCAGGTTCTCCGGTTTTCCTTCCTCCCGAAGAAAACAACATTTCCAAATTGCAATTCGACCTGGATATACGGGACCCACATGAAAACCAGCGCTGCTAGCTTGCGCTGATATGGCCATCTTAAATATAGCCATCTTTTTTAAGAAGGCATCATGCTTTATACGAATTAGCTCCAAACGTTTTATGAGCCTTCGAGACCCAAAATGAGATACCGGTAACTTAAATATTATAAGTAAATCAGTTTATTCAAGTGTCAGTGTTTTAAGCACTGTTGTGCTAATTGAGAACACTGTAAATCTGTGGAAACAAATATTGTAAATCAAACAGAAACTTGTTTAAAAAAATCCCAAATGGCAGGAGGCTGGTAGTCTACATACCTTTGGATCCTCTGTCATAAACACATCCTGCCAGGGAAGGTACGCACCAGGCCCTCGCGGAGGAGCGTAACGTACGTAACGCACCTTCTTGTCGGCGAACGTTTGAAGAACTTTTGGATCCAAACGAGAAAGTATGTCGGAGCTTTTAACCAGCGGCGTCTCTCCTCCACAGTCCTCTTCCGGTTCTTGTTGGCAGAAGAATAAAAGCTAATACATTAACAGAAAGTGTCAAAACTCAAAAGAAGAATGTCAAGACCTCAATTAACTTCTGATATGCATTTTCTTGATAAACCGACTCGGCGAATATTTCAAATTTGATCTGGTGGACAAAGGTAGGCAATAGTTGGTGGAGGGGGATGTGCGAGATCAACCTCGTCTCCAGGGCCTACTTCGCTTTCAAGATGGCGGCTGGACGATCCGCCGTTTTGTAAACTCGTAGCCGAGAAAACAGTGGGACGAGGTTGGTGCTAGGTTGTTTAGTGGTAGAACCTCTATGATTTTAAAATAACTTCCCCCTTCCCGGCCAACCCAATTCAACAAGTAACTGTTTTAGCAAAATTGTCTAGTTCTCTCTTTTTTGTTTAGAACGTTCAGACAAACTTTCTAAGAACACTATGGAATGCCGAGTCGTTGAAGACATAACTGGTTTCAACACATGGTAATGTAACCGTTTCTAAAAGATTTACAGTTAAGTTCTACTCGATTCTGATTGGATGAGAACAGCACGGTTAATCCCAAATTGTACTCGTAGGAGTAAAAGAAAAGTCTGTGTTCGAGCCTAGTGGCCCATCGTTTTGGAGCTTATTTTGGTTTCTTTAGCATGAAGCGACTACGAGTATTTCTATTTTCTCACTGCATGGGATGCTATTCCATCGCCGGGTTATCCCAAGCGTTATATTCGCCGGTACCCATTTTGCATACACCTTGGTGGAGAGAGGCACTATGAGAATATAGTTTCTTGCCCAAGAACACAACGCAGTGTCCCAGCCAGGGCTTGAACTCGGACCGCTCGATCCGAAGTACAGCGCACTAACCATTAGGGACGGATCATTATTTTTTGGAGGGGGGGGGGGGGGGGGTGAAAAATATTGAAAAAAATTGTCTGCAGGGCCTGGAAAGCAAAATAAATTGTTTGCAAACACGATATGTATAACAAAAAATAGTAAGAATTTCGAAAAAAAATGTTTGCAGAATTGCATAAACTAAAAAAAAGTATGCAGAGGAAAATTTTTCATCCCCCTCCCCCCTCCAAGAAATAATGGTCCGTCCCTTAGGCCACCGTGTTTCCCATACTCCGTAGGAGTACCAATAACTTTTTTTACCTTTGGTGGATACACTGGACTATAGGCCATCTCATTATGAGGTTCTATCACAGCTTGGGGCGGCTCGTCACTGGCTGTGTATGTCCCAGATTTGCTATCGAGTTCCTCCCGTTCCACCGCGCCACCTTGATACGTCATCCCTTTGTAACCGAGCCCTTGAGTCATTCTAGAAAAGTCAGCGGCAGTTTTCAGTGGGAGGTTTCGAAGCAAAACAGCACCGTAGTGCGAAAGGTTCTCTTGCAGATATTGCCTGCAGCTGATAATACAATCATCCATAGAGTGAAGACCGGGATTATCGACTCTGACGGCGTGCGGGAATGTTTCCGTAGGGGGTGATAACACTTCCGGGAAGCCTTCCCCGGTGGATCCCGGTAAAAACTCTTTGCCCGCCAGTCTTGAAGGTGTGTTAGGTTGGATTTCTGCTGGTTTTAACGTGGTGAGCTGCGGGCTCACATTGCTAAGTTCCTGTGCCCTTGTTGCTAGGGAACATGTTGGTGTGGTGCCCAGAAGAGAGGACTGGAACTGCAACCTCCGAAGGGATCTCAGCAGCATTTCTTGCAATCAGCTACGACAAACTACATTGAACAACGAAATACTCCAGTTAGATGAAAAAATGACACCATTGTCATCTTATCAGCATCTGCATTCTTCATATTGTTATATTGCGAATTATTTCCAGGGCAAAAATTTCCCATGCAAATTTTATTTATTTATTTATTCTAAAATAAAGAAGATTTAATAAAATTACTTTTTATTACGGAGAAAATGTATGGGACGCGAGATGTCGTAAAGGGATGATCTGAAACAAATCAATTAACAGAAAAATAACTAAATAAATAAATACAACAAATCCGCTTATTTTTTGGCTTTCACTCTCGAAGCCCGATACCTAACATTCGCTTAATATCGGATCAATATATCTCAGTGTGAACAAGCTTTAAAATAATGCAAGGCTGAACAAACAGCCGAGAATTTTTTCTTTTCAATTTTTTACATGTTGTAATACGGCCCAATATTTCGGTTAACAAAACTGCCTGATCAAAACGTTAACCAGAGGGCCCTTCTCACGATATATCCGTCGTCAGAACAGCCAAGTCGTTTCCTGTATTAAACCTTATATTTTTCAAAGGAATTTTTATGCCGCCAATAAGCCCCCTTGGCTATGAGATCCCCCAGTTTAGCCCACACAAAACCTCTTACAGAGTTGCCTAAGCACCAGCAATTTACGGTATTATTATTACTGACCCTTGACTTCCGATAGACTGATCAAAACAACCGGGGCTGATCACGATAAATAAAAGAAAGAATCTGGCACACGGGGGAAATCAATTACGCATACAATTTCTTTCACGCTGTTCTTCATGCGCGAACGGCAGTCATGAATAAAGAACGAGACTAACAAAATTGCTTGCATAATAAAAATCTGGGGTTCGATTTCCATGAACAGTCTCTAAGATTGAATGTTTAAAGGCATTTCCTTAAGGAACTAACGTGTGCCGGCGACGGCGCTCCGCCGCTTATGCACCCGCGAGCTTGTTAAAATTGCAAGACGAAATTAAACACCTCCCAGGCTAAGGTTTATTTTCGTCGCTACCGTGCGCGAAATGTCTTGTAGCAGTAGGTGTACACAAAATAAGTTCCCATTTCTTCAGTCGGTAATTTTAACAACAAAGAATTTTTCCGCCGCCGTTCCATCGTCAAAATTTGTGTACAAATGTACACTGGCAATAAAACCTTTCGGGAGCAGACTGGTCGATGGGATTCGTCGCTAGAAATGCAGATTTTATAAAATATCACGGTGCACAATGCAACAAAGCATAATACTGTACTTCCCTAGTAATATGTCACACGGCTGAAGTTACCTGAATTTCGTATTACGCAAAACTTACCTCCGAATTGATGCTCACTCGCAGCCAGCTGGGAATTTGATCAAGCTCAGGTAAAAAACGAAGATACCTTGTAAGAGGTTTCGAAATTGCACCGGTTTTGTTGCGCAATGCGAGCGTTCCACATCATGTTTTTCGTACAAACCGGTTTTTGTTTTGATGTGTGAAATGCTTTGTTAACTGGATTATGCATGTTACATATTCATAGAATACCCATATCATTAATTACATCAATTTATTTTGCAATACTTTTTGTCTGTGCAGACGTCTATAAGTATAGGCGGTTAGCACACTGCTTAATTTGGTATTGCAAGGAAATAAGAAGGTATCAATTACCCCGGTCAATTACCAAGAAGTGATGAAATATTCTTTGTCATCTATTAATAAGTTTTGAATGTCCAACCAAGGTTGAATCACGCGACTCAAACCGGAAAGCAGCCAGTCGTGATATTTTGAAATTGCAAAATTGCCCTTGAAACGAACCCGAAAGTTTCTTTATGTTGGCGCGTTTCTCACTGTGAAGGGTGTAAGCCAGAAGTGTTGAAGCACGTATTAAAAAAAAGCAAAAATTGTTTCGGCTGGTAGAGTATCGACGATCTTATTTAATATCCACGAACTAACTAGCCTGCGTTGCAGACGAACAAAACCCTGGGGCTTTGTTCGTCTACAACTCAGGCTACGATCTAACCGGACTTGAATTGCTCACCAGTTTTTGTTCGAAGACTGTTCTTTTGACGACCGGGAGCCCTGACGAAAGCGAATCAGGGAAATAATTTTGCCAGATTCTTCGTTCAAGAATTGTTCTATGCCTTGTGTAAATTAATCCCGGGATTAATGCATACCAGTCTCTGGTCTCGGGATTGGTTTCCTCTGCACAAAGTCTCGGGCTCGGATTTTCTAAAATCATTCGACACAAGTCTCGGTCTTGGATTATCAAATAAGAGCCTAGCTCAGAATTTTACCATTTGATACCCTGGTGTTTTTCTATGTTTTTCAAAGTAACTTCTCTCGTAAGTGATCACTCAAGTGTCACTTAAATAAAAAATATACAATTGCTCACATTACCGTGATATAACATTGCCTTATCATGACAAAGATCTCGAATAGAAATTCCAGCGATGATATATGGTTGGCGAGAACTGAAATAATTAGCTTTATGCGGCCACGTTATGCTAATAGCTCTGGAAAGCGACTAGCCGGCTACTAGCTTCTACAGGAAATACTGTTTTGGCGAGCGTTTGGTCGCTTACGAACGCCAATTCACGTAAACGACCAGCTCTACTTACGACTACTTTTTCAAATTTTCGAGGTGGTCGCTTCGGGAAACTTCGACTGTAGGATTCGTCGCTTGAAATACAGATTTAAAATAGCTCAGTGCACAGCTAAGCACAATATCACTAATATCGTGATTAAATTCTCACCGCAGCAATCACCTGATTTCCAAAGTTTACTTATTAATATTACGGGTTGCAAAACTTACGTATTTAACTTTGATACCAACTCAAGGCCAGAGAATCTCGTGAAGGTCGCTGTAGTATCACCAAGATACCTTGCTAACGATTTCGAAATTTGACCACTTTTATTGCGCAAAGCGGTCGATGCATATCGTGTAATTCGAACAAACCGGTTGTTTTGATGCCCGGAATGCTTTGTAACTCGATTACAATTATGCATGATACATACATGTATTCATTTCATACCGGCGGGCAGTTTTTTTTACGCCCACTTCAAGATGGCCGCCACTTACGGTCGTCGACTGGTAACTAGTACTGGTTAGCCTGCTATGCACTCCGGTTAGCCTACTATTCCGCATTTCGGTTAGCCTACTATGAACTCTGGTTAGCCTACTATTCACTTCGGTTAGCCTACAATGCACTCTGGTTAGCCTACTATTCACTTCGGTTAGCCTACTATGCACATCGGTTAGCCTAATATGCACTTTGGTTAGCCTGTTTACGGTTAGCTATCGATATTTGTAAGGGAAACACGATATATAGTTAAAATTTACGAATTCTGGGAGCCGGCTCCCGGTGGCGTAGCGGTATCACACTCGCTCTTCACGCTCTTCAGGCAGACGACCCGAGTTCGATTCCACCCCGAATTTCATAAAATTCGAAAAAAAGGGCGGGCGGTGGCATTATTCGTTTGCGCAAAAACGTCTAATTTTAATTAGGAGTGCGTGGACAGGCTGTCAGTTTGCATGCTGTTTGGTATTGCGAGGAAGTAAGAAGTCAGTATAAGAACTGGGGTCTTTTGCTTGCTTGTTTAAAACATTTGAGAAATAATTTGATAGTCAAACAGACTATAAATCCACCTTTCATTCCGATTTATCTGCAATAATCCACATAAATGTTCACCGAAATGAAACAACGGGCACAGCCCGGGGCGACGGGCTGACTTAAGTGAAACAGCAAGCATTTATGGCATAAAAACAACGGATTATCGTGCCTTGATCACCGGAAATCAATCACAACCAAGTTATATGCGGGGTTGATTAGCCTGCCACTGAGGAGTGCCACACAAGACAGCTGGGGAGGGGTGGTGGGGGGGGGGGGGGTTGACAAAGACAGCTGGGAAACTTGGGGCTGGGGGACATGGAGCCTGGACTTACCACTCCCCGTTCCTTTTACTCCCGGATTCCTCCCCCTCCCCCCCCCCCCCCACTTCTTAAATGGTAATGGTTCCCGCAATTTCTCTATTGCAAAATATTAAGCAATATTACAATTTAATTGTGTAGTTCTCCCGCTTGCCGGCACCTTGGGAATGCCTTGAGTCAGTGTACCATTCTCACTCTAATTGTAATTATGCCGCGTGTATAAGATATGGGAAAAGGTTGTGGACAAGGCAATGAACAGCTGGGTACGAAAGCTGTGTGTAACGTCGCCGTAGGGGAGGTGGGTGGGTCGAAAATTCGTCCGGTCTTCCCGGCTCACCTTTGGGTCATAAGCACGAGCTGCCAAAACCCCGAGAACGAGTCGGCGAGCCGGAGCTTCGCTAGCCGACTCGTTCTCGACAAACAGGGTTATGTAAACAACGCAACGTACACTCCGGAATTCCACGTCATTATTAAGGATGAGAACAGCACCCCTATACCCCAAGAATACCACCCCTCTTCCCACCTCGTCTCCTGCTACAACGTCTACTGCTACTCCCATTTTATTACTCCTACCTTTTTCTTCAGTCACATGATAAAGCATTCCCCTTAGCGTGCTTTGGAAGAGGACGAATTCTGAGAGTTAGTCAGCATCCAGTAAGACAATCAGGAGGGCAGGCTTTGACCAACTGACGGGGGGTTGAAAAATCCTTTGCAAATTCACAGTAGACAATTTTTTGCATCTTTTAGGTATCTCTGACGATTCTTGTGGGGTAGCTATTTCAGATTTTATCTCCCACCCATTCTTATCAGAGTTATAGCATTCAACTCTTATATGTCGCAGTTTGCAATTTTGCCAGGCCTCACAAATCATAAAGCCAACAGCATACAGAATGTCATCAACGGACACGAGGTTCTTTAAAGCTTCTGGTCTTACGTTAAAGCACTTTTAAGAAAATAAACTGGCATTCATTTAATACTTCATCGTACCTCACACGCCGATAGAGCAGGTTTCAATTGAGTGTCGTACCAACCAAAGTAATTACTCCGGCCAATCACGGACACAGACAAACCAGTGAACCAATCAAAACTCCAAGCAAATACATCAGCCGCACGGCACGGAACGTGCGCAACGAGTCACGATTGGTTTTGGTTTTAGTTCTGATTGGCTGAGAAAGGGCGCGAGATTTTTACCAATCACTAAGCGTAACAATGCAAAACCAAGGCAAACGCAATTAACTCTCGACACTCGTGAAAACTGCTCTATGTGCCATGTCTTTTAAATTTTTTGGTTTCACTAGGCTCGGGCCAAACGTCAATTTCATGAGTCGAACCTAATGAAATGAGCTGAAAACCTTTTGTTTTTGGTATTTGCATTGGTTCGACTCATGTGTCGTCGTTTGGCCCGGGCCTAAGTTTCAGTACATTACTACCACTTTACACAAAGCTATGCATTGTGTCCTAATCATCCAGTGAGCTCTCCATAACGGCTTATTCAATTGTAACCATGGATGCTCGAAGAAATATCTTTCATTCGCGACTTGTTTATACAGGGCAAGTTCACTTTTTCTACATCTGATCAGCAACTAGGGCAGGGCTGTAACCAGACCTTTCTCATATGACGGGTCTTCTTGGTTCTGGGGATGCCTCCAGAAAAATTTGAAATCTAGAAGCTGTAAATCTCTTTCAGAGACATTTTTCTGAGTATTTCTTGGAATATCTTTTTCCAACAAAATATTTATTTTTTTATTTTATTTTGGTCCGCTCCTTGTCTTCCTCTTCTTTCGGCCCTGCAGGCTTTCTGACAGCGTTCACGCTATACACTGTAGGAGCTAGCTCCGTCACGAGATTCATTTGTCGGGGTGCAAAACTGTCTTGTGTGCCACTACAGAAAATACTAAAGCTATCCTTCAATTCTCTGAGTACTGCTCTGGCCTTTCTCGCATGCTGAGCAGCAAGGTTGTCAACAAAAGTACGTCACTACGCCAGCGAAACACAGCGCTGCAGTGCGCTCTTGTGCTGGCACTCGGGCTCGTCCGCGTCGCCGTAGTGGTCTGAGAGTAGTGTGGGTGGTAATCGGCCCTTGAATCTAAGTACGAGTTATAGCGAAATTCTACATGGTCGTAACTAATTACTCTACAAACTCTTCTTTTTTACATTAACTCGGTGCGAGGGTACTCCCTCAATACTATTGGTTGTGGGCGCCAAGGTTGTTTTGGCCGCTTTGGTCTAGATGGTATTTTTAACGGTTTTGTTTATAGTCTCTTGGGTGCCACTCATACTCGTTATTGCTACTCTCATTTTTTACGCGCGAAGAGTTCCCGTAGACTGGTCTGAATGGCGTCGACTTTTGGATAGGTTAGAGTAGGGTAGGGAATCACATATTTTGAACGGATTTTAGGTAAGGGGTTTCAGAACCCATTACACACCCCGACCCATTTTCGGGGAGACCCCCTCCCCCGTTTTTTTCTTTTTTGACTCGGCATTGACAAACTTTATGCTATTAATGTTCGCGTCGCGAGAATGCTTTTAGAGGGACAGCATTTCCAATTTACGACGGCGCAACCAAGAGGTGATAAAAACCAGATTTTTACTCTTTATCGACTTTGCTGTCTGGTTTGTTCTTCATTTATCGTTTTCAGGGGGACTACAACACTGCAACGGCATGATTCTCTTAGCCGACAAACGTTGCGTGACGAGCCAATTGGCAGCGTAGGAGACTAGTATCTTGGTCCAGTCAACCCAACACAAATGACTAAAGCGGGACAAAAGAACAACCTTGGCATCCCTTGTAGTGCGAGCATGTGGGATTGAATCTGGTTAAACCAGACAGTCTCCCCAGTCTCCGGGTGCTCGAGGAAGGCCGGCAGAACTTGCCAATAAAACAAAGCTCCGGAGGCTCCCACTATAATGCCCTTCTGCTCGAATGTTCCGCTGTCTGAAAAATGTCCATGGTAGTTCACTATATAGCGAATCTAGAGCAGGGAAGCAGGGTTGGTGCAGTGGCGAGGCGCTCGCCTCCCACCAATGTGGCCCGGGTTCGATTCCGGCCAGGTAACATATGTGGGTTGAGTTTTTTGTTCGTTCTCGCCTTGCTACGGGTTTTTCTCCAGGTTCTCCGGTTTTCTTCCTCCCGCTTTCCATTCTTCGCCTGGATTCGGGACCCACTCAGCGCTGCTCTTCGCTGGTTTTACATCTTTTTTCTCTTTTACTCTCTCGTTTCGCCTGCGAGACTCAAGTACCGGTAAGTATTTTTGTCTTTTTTCACTTTTGCTTGCATGTTCTGTCATTTAAGAAACTTTTACACGGCAGGAGGCTGGTAGTCTACTCCTTTGATCCTCTTCATCCTCCTCGTCCACGCCCTCGCGGAGGAGCGTAACGTACGTACGCACCTTCTTTCGGCGAAGTTTAGAACTTTTGATCAAACAGAAATTGTCGGAGCTTTTACACGGCGTCTCTCCTCCACATCCTCTTCCGTTCTTGTTGGCAGGAAGCTAAGACATAACAGAAAGTGTAAAATCAAGAGATGTACTCTTTTCTTTCTTTTCTTGTCTCGGCGTTTTTGATCTGGTCCAGGTAGTTTGGTGGAGGGGGATGTGCGAGATCAACTCTCTCCGCCTCTCGCTTTCGTGGCGGCTGGACGATCCGCCTTTTGTAAACTCGTAGCCGAGAAAACAGTGGGACGAGGTTGGTGCTGGTGAGTGGTGAACCTTATATTTTATACTTCCCCCTTCCCGGCCAACCCATTAACAGTAACTGTTTTAGCATTGTCTTTCTCTTTTTTTTTTGAACGTTCAAAAACTTTCTAGAACACTATGATGCGTCGTTGAAGACAGGTAATGTAACCGTTTCTTAAGATTTACAGTTTTCTACTCGATTCTGATTGTGGAAGCACGCTTATCCAATTTATCGTAGGGTAGATCTGTGTCGGCCTAGTGGCCCATATTGGCTATCTGGTTATTTAGCTGGGTCGAGTATTTCTATTTTCCCACTGATGGGTGCTATTTCATCGCCGGGTTATCCCAAGCGTTATATTCGCCGGTATCCATTTTGTATACACCTGGGTGGAGAGAGGCACTATGAGAGTAAAGTGTCTTGCCCAAGAACACAACGCAGTGTCCCACCAGGGCTTGAACCGGACCGCTCGATCCAGAGTACAGCGCACTAACCATTAGGGACGGATCATTATTTTTTGGAGGGGGGGGGGGGGTGTAACATATTGAAAAAAATTGTTTGCAGGGCCTGGAAAGCAAAATAAATGTTTGCAAACACGATATGTAAACAAAAATAGTAGATTGAAAAAATGTTTGCAGTTGCATAAAAAAAAAGTAGAGGAATCTCCAGGAAATCTCCCCCCCCCCCTCCAGAATAATGTCCGTCCCTTAGGCCACCGTGTTTCCCACTCCGTAGGAGTACAATAACTTTTTTACCTTTGGTGGATACATGGACTATAGGCCATCTCATTGTGGGTTCTATCACAGCTTGGGGCGGCTCGTCACTGGCTGTGTATGTCCCAGATTTGCTTCGGTTCCTCCCTTCCACCCGCCACCTTGATACGTCATCCCTTTGTAACCGAGCCCTTGAGTCATTCTCGAAAAGTCAGCGGCAGTTTTCAGTGGGAGGTTTCGAAGCAAAACAGCACCGTAGTGCGAGGTTCTCCTGCAGATATTGCCTGCAGCTGATAATACAATCATCCATAGAGTGAAGTCCGGGATTATCGACTCTGACGGCGTGTGGAAATGTTTCCGTAGGGGGTGATAAGACTTCCGGGAAGCCTTCCCCGGTGGATCCCGGTAAAAACTCTTTGCCCGCCAGTCTTGAAGGTGTGTTTGGTTGGATTTCTGCTGGTTTTAACGTGGTGAGCTGCGGGCTCACATTGCTTTGCTCCTGTGCCCTTGTTGCTAGGGAACATGTTGGTGTGGTGCCCAGAAGAGAGGACTGGAACTGCAACCTCCGAAGGGATCTCAGCAGCATTTCTTGCAATCAGCTACGACAAACTACATTGAACAACGAAATACTCCAGTTAGATAAAAAAAATGAACTATTGTCATCTTATCAGCATCTGCATTCTTCATATTGTTATATTGCAAATTATTTCAGGGCAAAAATTTCCATGCAAATTTTATTTATTTATTTATTCTAAAATAAAGAAGATTTAATAAAATTACTTTTTATTACGGAGAAAATGTATGGGACGCGAGATGTCGTAAAGGGATGATCTGAAACAAATCAATTAACAGAAAAATAACTAAATAAATAAATACAACAAATCCGCTTATTTTTTGGCTTTCACTCTCGAGCCCGTTACCTAACATTCGCTTAATATCGGATCAATATATCTCAGTGTAAACAAGCTTTAAAATAATGCAAGGCGAAAAAAGCCGAATTTTTTCTTTTCATTTTTTAATTTGTAACGGCCCAATATTTCGGTTAACAAAACTGCCTGATAAATTAACAGAGGGCCCTTCTCACGATATAAGTCGTCAGGGAGCCAGTCGTTCCTGTATTAAACTCATATTTTTCAAAGGAATTTTTATGCCGCCAATAAGCCCCCTTGGCTATGGTCCCCCAGCCCACAAAACCTCTTAATTGCTAAGCACCAGCAATTTACGGTATTATTATACTGACCCTTGACTTCCGTGACTGATAAAAACCGGGGCTGATATCGATAAAAAAAGAAAGAATCTAAACGGGGAAAAAAACGCAAAAATTTCTATACACTTTCTTCATGCGCGAACGGCAGTCATGTGAAGAACGAGACTAAAATGCTTGATATAAAAATCTGGGTCGATTTCGTCTCTTTGTGTTTAGGCAAGAACTAACGTGTGCCGGCGACGGCGCTGCCGCTATCACCGGAGCTCAGAATGCAAGACGAAATTAAAATCTCCCAGGCTAAGGTTTATTTTCGTCGCTATCGTGCGCGAATGTCTTGTAGCAGTAGGTATACACAAAATAAGTTCCCATTTCTTCAGTCGGTAATTTTAACAAAAAGAACTTCTCCGTCGCCGTTTCTTCAAAATTTGTGTACAAATGTACACTGGCAATAAACTTCTCGGGAGCAGACTCATCGATGGGATTCGTCGCTAGAAATGCAGATTTTTTAAAATATCACGGTGCACAATGCAACAAGATAATACTTACTTCCCTAGTAATTGTAACGCTGAAGTACCTGAATTTCGTATTACGCAAAATACCTCCGAATTGATGCTCACTCGCAGCCAGCTGGGAATTTGATCAAGCTCAGGTAAAAAAAAGAAGATACCTTGTAAGAGGTTTCGAAATTGCACCGGTTTTGTTGCGCAATGCGAGCGTTCCACATCATGTTTTTCGTACAAACCGGTTTTTGTTTTGATGTGTGAAATGCTTTGTTAACTGGATTATGCATGTTACATATTCATAGAATACCCATATCATTAATTACATCAATTTATTTTGCAATACTTTTTGTCTGTGCAGACGTCTATAAGTATAGGCGGTTAGCACACTGCTTAATTTGGTATTGTAAGGAAATAAGAAGGTATCAATTACCCCGGTCAATTACCAAGAAGTGATGAAATATTCTTTGTCATCTATTAATAAGTTTTGAATGTCCAACCAAGGTTGAATCACGCGACTTCAAACGGGAAAGCAGCCAGTCGTGATATTTTGAAAATTGCAAAATTGCCCTTGAAACGAACCCGAAAGTTTCTTTATGTTGGCGCGTTTCTCACTGTGAAGGGTGTAAGCCAGAAGTGTTGAAGCACGTATTAAAAAAAAGCAAAAATTGTTTCGGCTGGTGAGTATCACGATCTATACTTGTGCAGACGAACAAAACCCTGGGGTTTGTTCGTCTGCAACTCAGGCACGATCTACCGGACTTGATGGCTCACAGATTGTAGTCGAAGACTGTTCTTTTGACGACCGGGAGCCCTGACGAAAGCGAATAGGGAAATAATTTTGCCAGATTCTTCGTTCAAGAATTGTTCTATGCCTTGTGTAAATTATCCCGGGATAATGCATACCAGTCTCTGGTCTCGGGATTGGTTTCCTCTGCACAAAGTCTCGGGCTCGGTTTTTCTAAAATCATTCGACACAAGTCTCGGTCCGTGGATTATCAATGAGCCTAGCAGATTTTACCATTTGAACCCTGGTGTTTTTCTATGTTTTCAGAACTTCTCTGTAAGTGATCACTCAGGTCACTAAATAAAAAATATAAATTCTCACATTACCGTGATATAAATTGCCTTATCATAAAATCTCGACACGTGATATATGGTTGGCGAGAGAGTGACCCTAAAATTTTTATGCGGCCACGATGTATTCTGGAAAGCGACTAGCCGGCTACTAGCTTCTACAGGAAATACTTTTTGGCGAGCGTTTGGTCGCTTACGAACGCCATTCACGTAAACGACCAGCTCTACTTACGACACTTTTTAAATTTTCGAGGTGGTCGCTTCGACTTCACTGTAGGATTCTCGCTTGAAAAGTAATAGCTCAGTGACAGCTAAGACATAACTATTCGTGTTATACCGTGTCACCTGATAAACTTATTATTACGGGTTGCAACTTACTATTTAACTTTGATACACTCAGGCCAGAGAATCTCTGGTCGCTGAGTCACAAACCTTGCTAACGAATAACTTTTATTGCGCAGCGGTCGTGCAATCTCAAACCGGTTGTTTTGATGCCCGGGCTTGTAACTCGATTAATTGCTGATACATACATTATTCATTTCATACCGCGGGCAGTTTTTTTTTACGCCCACTTCTGGCCGCCACTACGGTCGTCGACTGGAACTAGTCTGGTTAGCCTGCTTGCCTCCGGTAGCCTACTATTCCGCCGGTTAGCCTACTATGAACTCTGGTTAGCCTACTATTCACTTCGGTTAGCCTACATCACTCTGGTTAGCCTACTATTCACTTCGGTTAGCCTACTATGCACATCGGTTAGCCTAATATGCACTTTGGTTAGCCTGTTTACGGTTAGCTATCGATATTTGTAAGGGAAACACGATATATAGTTAAAATTTACGAATTCTGGGAGCCGGCTCCCGGTGGCGTAGCGGTATCACACTCGCTCTTCACGCTCTTCAGGCAGACGACCCGAGTTCGATTCCACCCCGAATTTCATAAAATTCGAAAAAGGGCGGGCGGTGGCATTATTCGTTTGCGCAAAGACGTCTAATTTTAGGAGTGCGTGGACAGGCTGTCAGTTTGCATGCTGTTTGGTATTGCGAGGAAGTAAGAAGTCAGTATAAGAACTGGGGTCTTTTGCTTGCTTGTTTAAAACATTTGAGAAATAATTTGATAGTCAAACAGACTATAAATCCACCTTCTCATTCCGATTTATCTGCAATAATCCACATAAATGTTCACCGAAATGAAACAACGGGCACAGCCCGGGGCGACGGGCTGACTTAAGTGAAACAGCAAGCATTTATGGCATAAAAACAACGGATTATCGTGCCTTGATCACCGGAAATCAATCACAAGATCACAACCAAGTTATATGCGGGGTTGATTAGCCTGCCACTGAGGAGTGCCACACAAGACAGCTGGGGAGGGGTGGTTGACAAAGACAGCTGGGAAACTTGGGGCTGGGGGACATGGAGCCTGGACTTACGACTCCCCGTTTCTTTTACTCCCGGATTCCTCCCCTCCCCCCCCCCCCACTTCGTAATGGTAATGGTTCCCGCAATTTCTCTATTGTAAAATATTAAGCAATATTACAATTTAATCGTGTAGTTCTCCCGCTTGCCGGCACCTTGGGAATGCCTTGAGTCAGTATACCATTCTCACTCTAATTGTAATTATGCCGCGTGTATAAGATATGGGAAATGGTTGTGGACAAGGCAATTAACAGCTGGGTACGAACAGCCGTGTGAAACGTCGCCGAAGGGGAGGTGGGTGGGTCGAAAATTCGTCCGGTCTTCCCGGCTCACCTTTGGGTCATAAGCACGAGCTGTCGAAACCCCCAGAACGAGTCGGCGAGCCGGAGCTTCGCTAGCCGACTCGTTCTCGACAAACAGGGTTATGTAAACAACGCAACGTACACTCCGGAATTCCACGTCATTATTAAGGATGAGAACAGCGCCCCTATACCCCAAGAATGCCACCCCGTCTCCTGCTACTACGTCTACTGCTACTCCCATTTTATTACTCCTACCTTTTTCTTCAGTCACATGATAAAGCATTCCCCTTAGCGTGCTTTGGAAAAGGACGACTTCTGAGTGTTAGTCAGCATCCAGTAAGACAATCAGGAGGGCAGGCTTTGACCAACTGACGGGGGGTTGAAAAATCCTTTGCAAATTCACAGTAGACAATTTTTTGCATCTTTTAGGTATCTCTGACGATTCTTGTGGGGTAGCTATTTCAGATTTTATCTCCCACCCATTCTTATCAGAGTTATAGCATTCAACTCTTATATGTCGCAGTTTGCCATTTTGCCAGGCCTCACAAATCATAAAGCCAACAGCATACAGAATGTCATCAACGGACACGAGGTTCTTTAAAGCTTCTGGTCTTACGTTAAAGCACTTTTAAGAAAATAAACTGGCATTCATTTAATACTTCATGGAACAGAGAGATTATCACAGTTTTTAGAGTCAATTGAGTCTATAGCATCCTTTACAAGATCCAAACAACTTTCACTGTCCTTCGCCAGATCATTTGTCACGACATCACTTATCAAAAAGTCACGCGATAAATAAAGGGAGTCGAACGTGACGAAATATTAAACTCGACAACTTTTTCTTTTACTTCTTTTTGTCGTGATCAATCCATGCCAGAATTTAAACACGTCTTCCTCGGAGCTGATTTCATCACTTGAAATTCACATTTCAAATTCCTTGCTTGACATATTCAAAACATCTTCCCAGTTCACTGCGTACACGGCGGTGAAATTTGCAAGGATGTACAATTTCTTGGTCTTGAAAAGAAATTCCCCCCATTGATATTTTTCACAGAAATGATAAGTTGAAATTTAATTTGAAATATTTCAACTTCTGTGCTAAAACTCCCTCAGCGAGAGGTTTTAGTTTCTGAAGTAACAAGTAATCACCCATATTTTACGATCAGGTCTTGGGTAGTGTAAATAAACTCCAGTGTAGGCCACAACAGACTCGCCAATCGCACTACTCCTTCGTTAGACTCTTTCATGTCGCTGTTTCGCAGCTTTTCAAAAGAAAAGACTTGCTTCTAAAAGAACTTTTCTGTGAGCTATGAACTCCTTGCCATCTCCGGCCACCAAAACAACGTCGCATGGCTGATCGAGTGTGCCTTTGCTTGGACTTGGGGTATAGATTTGCTAAGAATTATCCAGTTGTATAAGCCTGTCATCTTGTCCAAATGATAGAAGTGTATCTATCAAAACTTTACGGGAGTCGTTGCTCTGTCATGATATTGTGCACGGTGTTGCTAACAATCAGAGACGAGATCAGAAACCACCATGTATATCTGTACGATGTTATCATACACACTGTTGTGTGTGTGTAAGTGTTGTTTTGTGCGCGGTGCGCTCGTGAATCTCTTCTTACACGCGCACGTGTGAGATTGCATGTACCTGTGTTTATGTTGTAAGAGTGTGTTACATGTAACACGAAAAAAAAATCGTGCAGAAAAACATGGTGGTTTCTGATCTCGTCTCTGATTGGTAGCAACACCGTGTACAATAACAAGACAAGGCAACGACTTGCATAAATAAAAGTTTTGGGCATTACATATAAGATGGCAGGCTTCAAAAGTTATGACAACTTTGAGCAGATTTATACTTCAAGTCCAAGCATAAAAGAGCGCTAAATGAATGAAGTATGTTTATGCCGGGAGACAAACTCGATCAGCCATGCGACGTTGTTTTGGTGGTCGAAGATGGCAAGGAATTCAAAGCTCACCGAAATGTTCTTAGAGAGGCAAGTCCTTTCTTCGAAAAGCTGCTGAACAGCGATTTAAAGGAGTCTTCAAAAGAAGGAGTAGTTCGGTTGGAGATGTTCAGCGAGTCTGTTATGGCGGCTACACTGGAGTTTATTTACACTGGTCATGTTCAGATTTTGGCTGAAGACAATGCCCGAGACCTGATCGTAATGGCCGATTACTTGTCACTTGAGAGGCTAAAAACTCTTGTTGAGGAAGTTTTAGAACAGAAGTTGAATGTTTCCAATTGTATTTCAACTTATTATTTTTCTGAAAGATATCAATGCCAAGTACTTCTTTCCAAGAGTAAGAAATTCATTTTTGCAAATTTCACCGCCGTGTACGCAGCGAACCGGGAAGATGTCTTGAATATGTCGAGCAAGGAAGTTGAAATGTGGATTTCAAGTGATGAAATAGATGTAAGAGCCGAGGAAGATGTGTTTAAGATCATCCTAGCATGGATTGATCATGACAAGAACAAACGAAAGAAATATTTTGCCGAGTTATTTTGTCACGTTCGACTCGTTTATGTATCGCGTGACTTTTTGATCAGTGATGTCGTGACAAATGATCTGGTGAAAGAGAATGGAGGCTGTTTCGGTCTTGTAAAGGATGCTATACATTCAATAGACTCCAAAAACTATGATTATCTCTCTGTTTCACCCAGAAAGTCCCTTGAGACTCCAATCATATTAACGCTTACGGATGACGAGATGTTTTGCTATTATCCTGAGGAGGATTGCTTGTATTGCTTCGGCAAGATGAACCAACGTATCAATCCAGTCCTCTTTCACAGAGTAGTTGCTTGCCACGGTAAACTTTATGCTTTTAAATCTTCTTTTCGGTTAAAAGAGAGCAGACAGCAGGTATTAAAATGCTACAATCCATACTCAAACAGATGGATGGTATTACCATTCTTGCAAGAAAACAGAGCTTTGCAAGACATATTTGTTAGAAATAAAGAAGATGAATTGTATGCTTTGTTGTCGGAACGATCCACGAACTTGAATGTTTCTATCATCTCAAAGTACAATCCCCTATCGAACTCATGGGAAGATGTGTCAACATTTGATTCTTTTGAGTTAAGGCGAGATATTTGCATTGTAGCCAAAGGCAATTTTATTTATTTTATTGGCGGCGCAAAAGAGTTTCATGAGTCAATGAGCGATGTTTGTGATGTCGATAGATACGACTTTAGCAAAAACCAGTGGGACAAAGTAGCTGACATTCGAGTAGCGAGAAGTAACGCTTATGGAGTTGCGGCGAGAGGGAAAATTTTCATTGCTGGTGGAAAATATAATGGGCAAATCCTGCATGGAGGCATTGAATGTGAAGTGTACGATGAAACATTAAATGAATGGCAGTTTATTAAATACTTTAACAATTTTCTGCACTCACTCAAGAACCTCTTGTCCATTGATGACATGCTGTATGCTTTGGACATTATATCGTGTGGGGCCAGCTTGCAGAAAGAGGGCGGATGCAAACGGCGACATATTATAGTTGATTGCTATAACTTTGAAAAGAATGAATTCGAGATAAAATATATAAACTCTATATCCGACGGCAGGAGAATGTTGTCAACAGATGCTAAGGCTTGTTCGTTGAGAATTTTTAAAGGATTTTTCAACTCTCGTCATCTGGTCAAAACCTACACTCCCAAATGCAAATGTCCTCGTTGGATTCAGACTTCTTTCTCTCCCGGACACGTGGTACGCCAACGGCATTGCTCCATTTTGTAACTGAAAAAGATGCAACCAGGCCTCCTGAAACTCATATTCTTTGTAATTATTTTTGTAATCCAGTTGTTATTAAAACCCTTCCTCTCGAAAGAAGGTCACTGTTTTCTTTTAACCAGGTGGGGTCTGGTGCCCCCGGTTCATAATCTACCTTCGTTTTTTTTTTTGTTGTTGTTGTTGTTTTTTTTTTTGTTTGTTTTTTTTTGTCGGTAGGTTATTGAAGCCCACGTATGTTGATTGGCTTAAAACTGGTCATCTATTATCACCCACTTGAAAATGCCTCGATGGGGGAAGGGGAATGGGACAGAGGATGTGCTTTAAATTCCTTGCCACTTGAGGGATTAAAATTACATGCGTTATACGCGTTTTCCATGTGTTTAACTCAACAAGGGATCCTCGCTTAGACCACTTAGCAAAATAGAATTGCTGGGCAGTTAGCAATTACCAGTAGGAGATATAAATGAAAGAGAAACGCTATATTTTATGAGTTTTAGTAGAAGAAAGAAAACAACTATGAGATCTCTACCTTCAAAGTCTTCAAAAGCGATCAAAGCGCCTTTGACCTTTAATACTGACAGCCGAGTATTGCATATCGGATGTCACGCTTCAACATATAACGCACTTCTTGTTGAACAACAACAAAAGTAATATATAAAACCCTGCTGGGTGCGTCTAAAAGCCTTAGGCTTTCTTGTTAGCCAAAGGAGTGGTTAAACATTAACCACCCGGTTTAAAGCTATTTTCAGTAGCTTCTTGTTTAATTTTGGAATGTCGCCAACACGTCACAATAATAAGGAAATTTATTTTGCTATTTTTCCTATTTTATTTCTGTCTTGATTTAATAAAAGGTGTCTAAAGAATTCGACACAGCTCTAGTTCTAAAGGCATATTTTTGCAAGGAGCTTTGAATGAATCGACTAGTTATAGCTCATGTTCAACGTAAATTACTCTAATAAATCTCTTTATGAACCAAAAAGACTGCATTTACGGCATTTTGTTCAAATCCTGAATTCTACCAATTTAATTAACTTGTTTACAACATGAAATAACATCAAATGAAAACAAATTTTTAAAGCGCCAAAGCGAGAGATGGACTGAAGCTTTCTAAATCCATGCATGGTCTAAAATGAACTATCAGAAAGCATTTTACATCGACGATCGCTTCATTTTCAAGGAATTCGGGATTAAAATAACTAAACAATTCATGACTCAGCGAGACAACCTCGTTCCCAGGGCTTTTCCCTTGGCGATTTGGAACGGGCGGGAAATCGCCAAGGGAAAAGCCCTGTGAACAAGGTTGTCAGCGAGACCATTCGGTCATAGTTCATGTCAATTCACGGCCGGAAACCCCGCATATCGAATTGCTGCTGACTATCGAATCACAGGCCGCTCTAATTGCTTGCTCAGCCAAACGGCAAAATAATCATCAAATGAAGAGAATTCTACTCACATATGGGTTTGAAGTGATTTCCTTTCGACCATCAGCTGCGCTCTTTGTAACCTTTCCATCTTATTCACAATGTAATACCCCGGATGTGGAAAAAATCGTTATAAAGGGAACCAATACCTCCGGACATTACAACAGAAGTCTCCAGCCAAGGAAGCCGAATATCGCCATGACCGACTTCAAATCGGCCCTAAAGTCTAGTTCCGAGTCCTAGTTGATGTGACTGAAGACCTTTGCCGTCTAAAGCAAGCACAATGCTATTTGTACCAAGCAAAACTGTACCGAGTCAAGAGTTCAACCCGTTAAAGCTTTGTTCTAAGGTACAATAACAGCCGACGCAAAACTTGCAAATCGTTAGACTTCCACCTTCATAGGACTTAATGATGTCCTCCGGCAAACTTCCTTTAGACAGCAAAATGAAAAACTAGATCACCTCTGTTCTACAAGTCAGCGCGCGCCATTAGAATTTAAAGTTCGGTAGATAAGGCGAGTTGGAGCCCCCGGGGGGGGGGGGAGGCACTCCCATATATGAGCCATATGGGTATGTGCCGCTGTGAAGGGTAGGGTTTTCAAGCAGTTTAGTCTGGGATAGGGTTAAGAAATCAGAAAGGTTTGGTCTAGAAAAGGGTAGCATTTGCCGGAAAACTGATCTGTGTTATGACGAATTTAGTCCAGAATAGGAATAGAAACTCAGAAGAGAAAGAGGCTTTCCTAAACGTAAATAAAATCATCGCAGCATCGTTGTTGACAGATGGTTTTCCATTAAAACACTGATAGTGATACAGTTCTAAATAATGCAAGTCTGGGATAGGGTAGGGATTTACCATGTCAAGTCCGGTATAGGGTTGCAAAAATCAGCTGAACATGGTCTGGTATAGGGCAAGGGCTTCAAATTCCCAGCGGCACACCCCCACCCAAAAATATACAGGGGGTGCCCCCCGGGGTTGGAGCCTGGGTAAACTAACCAAAAGTAAACGGAAGAGGGGGGGGGGGGTAGGTAGGTAGAAGGGATAAAAGCTATGAGTATAAAATTGAAAGCACTTCATTTCCATTGAAAGTAAGCCAAATAAAAAAAAACGGCGAAGGACGGGGAAAAAGGAAAAAAAAAAAAAGAAAAAAAAAAGGAGAAAAAAAAAAAAAAAAAGGAACAGAAAAAAAAATATAATTGGTTACACCCTGAAATAATCTCCATCATCTTGATTTGGAAAAATCTAATTTACATTTACTTTCTACAATAATAATAATCTCCCATGTCTTTAAAAAAAAAGAATTCTCAACCCCATTCATTTTCTTGACAGCCAGACTGTAGCCACCTTTTATTAAATCAAGACAGAATTTGTTCTATTTAGTTTTAATTAATGTGTATTTTTTTATGTACGCGACAAGCTTCACGCTATGAGATATCATCGATCGCGTGAAAATAAAAGTTTTGCTTGCTTGCTTACTTGCTTGCCATCTTAATTGCTTCGCCTTACTTGCTTACTCCTTGCTTATATTTTTTTATACACTGTATGCTGAAATATTTTTAACCTTGTTTAAATAAAGTTATCTGAAATTTTTCCTTATTGCTTGCTTACTTACGGTACTTGCTTACTTGTCCTCTTGCTTACTTACTTACTTACTTGGTTAATTAGACTTTAAAACAATATTGGAAAAGAGGGCTTATATCTGGGGGGGGGGGGGGGGGGATTATAATTGAATATATTATATTTTTTCATCTCGTAGCTTTCCCGTAAATCCTGAACTAGAACAGCTTATAATTAGAAGTGGGGTGGGGGTTGGGTGGGGAATATATGCGGAATTGTTAAGAATACGCATCTTACAGGCATGATTTACATCACTCCAAAATAACGCATAAAAAATTGACTAATACCCCAAAACCGCAAACTTCAATGCAATGTCCCCTGTACAGTGGAACCCCGATACAACGATCAACCAAAACACTATAAACAATTCCCGGTAAAACGATGGATATTTTATGTCCTGGCAAACTGTTACAATCAAATGTATGGGACAAAACCCCGATATAACGATCTTTGATATAACGACATTCCCGATATAACAACGGGAGTTTAGCGGACCGTAAGTGAAATCTTTCCCGATATAACGATCTTTGATATAACGATATCATCAGAACACTGACAGTCACAATTTAAGCAAAGCATTGAATTTAATGCAATAACATTACAGTAATTAATTAATCTTTAACGTTTCTGTAAACAGCTTTGTACGATGATATACGAAAACAATAATGTGTTATAAGCCTCTTTATCAACTTTATCCTCTTTATCCTCCTTTAATTAAAGTTATTGTTAGGTTTTCCCTGATATTACGATATTTTCGGTTATTTCACGGACATACTAACGGGAGTTTCGATCTAACGATTCCTTGATATCAAAATATAATTTTACTGCTCCTTTGGCCTATCGTTATATCGGGGTTCCACTGTATAACACTGGGTTACAGCACGTAAAAATGGGAAATAAATAGTGGCTTCTGATCTTGTCTCTGATTGGTAGCAAGACCGTGCACAATAACATGACAAAGCAACGACTCATAAAAGTTTTGATAGCTACGCATCGATCATTGCATTTATGTAAGATGGCAGGCTTCGTAAAATGTGACTTTACCGAGCAAGTTTATACTCCAAGTCTAAGTAAAGAAAGCATAATGAATCAAGAGGTATTCATGCCGAAATACACACTCGATCAGCCATGCGACGTTGTTTTGGTGTCCGGAGATGGCAAGGAGTTCAAAGCTCACAGAAAAGTTCTTTCAGAGGCAAGTCCCTTCTTTGAAAAGCTGCTGAACAGCAACATGAAAGAGTCTAAAGAAGGAGTAATTCGGTTGGAGTTATTTAGCGGGACTGTTATGGCGGCTACACTGAATTTTATTTACACTGGTCATTTTCCCCAGATATTGGCTGAAGACGAGGCCCGAGAGTTGGTCCTTATGGCTGATTATTTGAATATTCAGAAACTAAAATCTCTCGCTGAGGAAATTTTAGCACAAAGAACGATGTTGAATGCTTCAAATTTTATGTCAATTTATAATTTTTCTGAAAGATTGCAATGCGAAGAACTTTTTTCCAAGACCAAGGAATTTATCCTTACAAATTTCATTGCTTTGTACACTGGCACAGGAAGCCGGGAAGGTGTTAAAGATATTTTGAAAAATATGTCAAGCAAGGAAGTGGAAATGTGGATTTCAAGTGATAAAATTAGTGTGAGCGTCGAGGAAGATGTGTTTAATATCATTCTAGCATGGATTAATCATGACAAAAGCAAGCGGAAGAAATATTTCGCCGAGCTATTTCGTCACGTTCGACTCGTGTATGTATCGCGTGACGTTTTGATCAGTGATGTCGTGACAAATGAACTGGTGAAAGACAATGAAGGCTGCTTGGATCTTGTAAAGGATGCTATACACTCAATTGACGCTAAAAAATGTGAAAATCTCTCTGTTCCACCAAGGAAGTCTCTTGAGACCCCTGCTATAGTAATGTGCATGGATGCAGATTTTGTGTGTTATTTTCCTGATGAGGAAACTTGGTGTAGGTTAGGAAAGATTCCATTCAACTATGGGCTTGACAAAATTTCTTCTTTCGTGACGTATACCTGAGCAATAATGTTGACAGGTACGACTTCAGCAAAGGCCGATGGGACAAAATGGCTTACATTCAAGTAGCGAGAAGTGACGCGCAAGGAGCTGCAGCGAACGGAAAGATTTTTATCGCTGGTGGGAATTACAAGGGTCAACATCCTTTGTATGTTCTTCCGTATGAAGTGTACGATGAAACAACAAATGAATGGCAGTTTATCGGAAGCTTCGATAAACCAGAAGCAGTATTTCACAGCCTCTTGGCTGCTGATGGCAAAGTGTATGCTGTGTGCTGTAAGCCTCCAAGTCTGGCTGCGGGATGTAATTCGCGACAAATAAGTGTTGAAAGTTACAACCCTGGAAAAGATGAATGGGAGACGAAAACTGAAAAGGCGTTCCTCGTAAATATATTTCGTTTACCAATTTGTGTAATGAGAATTTTCAAAGGATTATCCCACATCCGTCCGCTGGAGATCAGCACTTAAGATAACACTTCAGATAGCCTTTCTGCGGCAACAACCACGCAGACTTCGTGAAGCTACTACCACGCATGAGCAGGCTTCCCTGTCTCACATAGGAGGGCAGCAGAAATGCTTTATGTTTTGACAAAAAACGTCCCGTACGCAAGTAAAATGCTCGGCCCCATCAGCACTTGTGTTAGTTCAGTTACCGAGGGTAAACAAATGTCATTTCATTTACAAATGTCATTTTAGTTACGCAGTTGGTACTTATTTCGTGACAACAGGGTCATGAAACCTACCAGATCCTTGGTTGTTTAGGATCAATAGTCGTTTCTGGGAAACTGCCTACCTACCCCTCCCCTAACCTAACATTAACACTTACTTCTTTCTTTGGGCAAAATGTTAGGTTTGGGGAGGGGTAGGTGGGCCGTTGTTGATAACTCGTGGAACGCTTAAGCTTTAATCAGTTGCTTTGTTATAATTACGTGTACGTTTGAATTTGTATTAATATTGTGAGGAGTAACCAGATATTGATCAGTGTAAGTGGATCAATAAGACTTTGTAAGAAGTATATATATCTATCTTTATCAATAAAAATACCGCCGGTAACTAGCTAGTTGTCTTCAAGTCCACAGGACTCTGAAGTGACTTGTTTAATGTAGTGTCCCCCCGACGGCAAACACTTGAAACATAAATGCGCAATAAGAACCTTTTTATTATTATTCTATTTTTAAACCGATTAAGGGGGGAGACCCTTAACTACAGAATGGTTACTATGTGAACTATGGATGGCTTCTAACCGTCATATCTTTGGTTCCCTTAGTATCCGTTGTAGGTTTAGTTTTGGCCATGTTTGTTGCATTGGAGATTGCCTTCATTTTCGGTACTCATGACTATATTTGGTAAGACACGTGACCAGAACACAAAAACCCCCAAAACTCACACAGCTTACATTTTTCTCCATTGAAATCAACACCCTGGGTAGAGTGCATTAAAAAGCAAAATCTATAGCATGGATTTGTTAAAATTCGCGTTACTGAAAAAACTATGACGTCATAAAGTTTTTGTGATGCCATAACTTTTAAAATAATGTAAATTACAACAAATCCATCCTCAACCCGTGGAGTTGATTTAAGCGGAGAAAATGTAAGCTGTGTGAGTTTTTCAATCACGTTATTTAAATATTCAAAATTTCCGCTTCGTTTCCCGAACGAAATTGCAAAAAAATCACCAATCGGAGCGCTAAAATATGAAATAACATCGACACAAATACCTTTTAGGTAACGACTGAGTTTTTCGAGAAGAAACCACCAACAGTTTCCCCATAGGCGTACGGGCCGGGGGGGGGGGGGGGCAGGGAGGGGCTGCAGCCCCCCCCCAAATTTTGGGCAACTCAGATTTTTTGGGCAGCAGGAGAAAATTTGGGCAAAGCCAGTTTTTAAGAAGTTTTTTTTTCGAAGAGATAGATATTTTCTATTTTAACCTGAAGACGGCGTGTTAAAGCCAGTTAACTAAATTCACATGAGACAGTGGCTCCTTAGCACCTGATGAGCTTCTGGTTAATAATGAATTTTTTTTTTTTTTTTTTTTTTTACTGTTGGGCACTGTACTGCAAACATCTTTCACAGTTAAACACCTGATGAAGAAAGCTTCTCTACGTTGCTAAATTTTACAAAATCGACGGCGAGATTCTGGAAGCCGAGCAGAAAATGTGCGCGAGTTTTCGTCGTGTGCGTGGATTAGGCTACATACATTGTAACTGTTTCAGAAAAGCTGGAGACAATACAAGGGAGTGATCTATTTGATAAGTTTTCAGAGTCCTTAATTACGTGGTTCATATCCATGCAGTGATACCTGCTACATCGTGTTCTGCAGAACGATCATTCAGTGCGTTGCGCAGATTGAAAACTTACCTCGGCAGCACCTGATGGGGCGACAACGTTTCAGTATGGCCAAGTAAAAAAACAAAACAGATGTTTTTGTCCCCGCCCGCTTTATTTTTTGGGGCCGCCTCTCTTTTTTTATTATTTGTTTTTGGAAAAGTTAGAAAGAACTAAAAAAAAAACTTTAAACCCGTGTTACGCTAGGTCCGTTCTGGATAGGTCAATTACCTCGCAGGATTTATTTTCTGGCCTAGAGAATTTGACGATGGAGGATAAAACATCGATATTAATTTGAACAACATAGATATGGAATGCAACAAAATAATAATAAAAAAAAAATAACAAAAAATGGGCCCGCCCGCTCTCTCTTTTATAGAAATCAGGAAGAGAAACATTTGTTTTTGACTTGGCCTAAATTATTACTTGTCATCGCACTTATCAGCATTAAATGGGCATATTCCAACTCTGTAGTCAACAGTGACATGGATCGTATTGCTGACATCTTCGGCCGTCAAAATGGTAGAGACAGCTATTTCTTTGAACATGTTTTATGAGCTGATATGATAGATTCTTATGTAACAATTTTTCACTTCATTTGTAAGCCTATGTTAGTTCATCGTATGACCCCTATTTCTTCTTTACTGTTTCGTAGAAATTTGGGCAACTTGCGAGAATTTTTTGGGCAAATGTCTCACCGCCCCCCTGGCAAAAGATTGCCCGTACGCCTATGAGTTTCCCTGTTTGGTGCCTTTAAAGAACTTGCTCATTAGCTCATTCTCAAGAATGAGGTATTAGAGTCATACAGATGTTGACGGAAGTTGTTTTGCACGCGTGTGCGTGTACAAAAATTGTGTGGACGGAAGTTGTAGAACGGAAGTAATTTTACATGCTACCCCTCCCCCCTTAGTAACGTCAAAAATAACTTCAATGAAGCGCAGATGCAAATGTGAAAAGAAATTAAATCCTTGCATAGGGTAATAAATAAATTTAGATGAAATCACAATTTCGGAACTGTCTACAATGAACCAAAGATAAAGCTACGTCAACTCTTTTAATTGTAGTAATGCACGACCCGCACGCGTCGTTATTACAAAAATTTATCAATTGTATATTTTCATTTTTTTTTCTAAGACCCCTCAACATGTCCTCGACCCTGACCCCGATCTGTCTACGTCCAAGAGAAAGTATAAAGAGCGATCTAAAAAAAATATTCAATGGAATTTATTTGGTACGTTTGAAGTAGAGTTGGTTTTGGCTCGTGACGTGACGCAGCTGATGTTCACCTGCACGCGACCCTGCACGCATTTCTGTGCATGCACAATGAACCAAAAATAAAGATACGTCAACTCTTTTTTTTAGCTCTTTCTCAAAGAATGAGTATTATAGTGGATCAGATGTGGACGGAAGCGGAAGTCGTCCAGCGCGAGGGCAAAAAATGTGTGGACAAAAAAATGTGTGGATGGAAGTTGCAGAACGGAAGTAATTTTACATGCTACCCCTCCCCCCCTAAGTAACGTCATAAATAACTTCAATGAAGCTCAGATACAAATGTCAAAAGAAATGAAATCCTTTTATAAAGTAATAAATAAATTTACATCAAATCACAATTTCGGAACTTTTAAAAAGGGAAACGTGTATCACAAAGTCGAAATGTTGACAACCTGGGGGTTCATTTTAACGTGCGCTGTTACACGCAATGAAGTCCCGCCAGGCATCCGAGCAGCACGTTTTTGTCTCCTGTCACGTCATCTCATTTCCCGTGACTCACGTCATCCGTTTTACACGACGTGTTCATGCGCATCTTTCTCTCAAATCTCATTCGCTGCTCAATCCATGAACAATGATTGTCACTGCCCAGTAGATGCGTGCTGACAGAAAGGTAATCTAAAACGGTAACAAATATTCATTTCATTTCTTTTCACATGTGTATCTGAGCTTCGTGGAAGATGTGAACTATTTACACACTATCCAACCAGAAGAAAGCTCGTAACCACAATGTCCACACGTTTTAGCAGTAAAAACATGGTCTTCAAATATCGAAAATATATTTGTCAGAAGGACGAAAAGCTATGAAGTTTAATTACAAATAGAAATACCAAACGGATGCGACCCTACGATCGATTATTAAAAGCGATGTATTGGTGAAAATATTGTGAAAGCCCTTTCCGTGTTTAATTGTTATGTAAATATTCTAGCTTTTCTGTCTATGTTGTTGTTGACTTTGTACATTTTCCATCAATAATAGCGCTAAGAAGAGCAAACAAGACAGGATGTCTTCGGATGTCTCGTGTTTGCTGGCACAGAAGGGTAAAGTAATGTGCATGCATGCAAAAAACTTGACTGTTTCGCACTTCCTCCCCGCGTAATACTGATTCTCGACCTAGAATCTTCTCTTCTTATCATTTATAGCTTTATTATGCTTATCGTACCGCGATCCGGAAACGAAATACTATTTCTTTTTTAAATAACTGCTTGTGGACTTTTACGTAGCGGGGAATGGGGCCATGTAAAATTACTTCCGGCTGCCTCAATGGACTTGATCGCTTGTGTCAGCGCGTGTTAAAATACGTGAAAATACGTTTAGGGTCCCTAAGGTCTAAACAGCTCGGCAACTTGATTCACGTTGCACCATTTTTAGAAGTTGTGAAATTGTGATTTCATTTCTTTTCACATGCGTATCTCATTTTGACTTTACAGGGGACTGTACTTGACTTAAGTGGACTGTACCAGTACATTTTCATTACCCACCACCACTCCCAAGCCCTACCCCCCCCCCCCCCCCCGAAAAAGGCAGAAGAATGAGCTGGCTCTAAGTGCCCTTTGATTTTCATTATGTGGCCCTCTCTCTTAGTCCAGGCATTTTGTAATCAGACCTGCTAGTAATTGCAACAGAAGCTTTCTCATCGTAAACCAGTGAGAAATAACCTTTACATTAACATACTAAAAGTCTCTGAAGATTCAAACATGGAAACACCTTCGAATACAATCAACGTCTAACTTGCTTTCTGCTGCAACATGAAATCGAGGCTATAAACAGGAAATTGCTGTTTACAGCTGTTTTATTAGGATAAATCATGCATTCTCTTCAAAACTAAGAAGATACTCTTGATATAATGTTTCCCGTACCTTAATCTTAAAATAAAGACCCATAAAATAGCAATTTTTAAAAATAATGCTGAGTTATTCAAAAGCGCGCATTGGCCAAAAACGTTTATACCTTATCTTCATGCTGGAGATAGAGTCATACTTGAATTGTAATCTAAACATGTTGTACAAGATAGTCTTCCGAATTTTCACTTTCGTATTCCAGGGCGTTGGTACAGTTAGTGCATAGTGAAGCAAGAAGGCCGTATAAAGGCGGCCGTATAAAGGCGGCCTTTAAAATTTAAAGAGGTTTGAAAAGAAAAACAAGAAGCAATGAAACAAAATGTGGCTTAAAATTACGTGTAGAAAGTAATCGACCGCCAAAAAAGTGGACATTGAGAGCCATAATCGATCGATGACTTTCGTGTCTATCTGTAAAGCCAGCATCGTACATGAAGGAGCATTCGAAAGCTAAATCGGGTTGATAGAATAAACAAACCATTTTATTGCTACGGGGTAAAAAAAAAAAAAAAAAAAAAAAAGGAAAAAAGAAAAAAAAAACTTGACCCTCTGGGATTTGCACTCACGACCTCCGGATCCGCAGACTGGCACCTTACCGATTGAGCTAATCCGACAGACTCTGTAATGCACGTTGAATATATCCTATATCAATGTAATAGATATTGTGGAGTCTACTAGACTGCTGCGAAACTTTTACAGGATCGCGAAACTATTTTCTATTGCTAGAAAGCAGATAATTTACTGTACTCTAAAGTAATTTTTCGTGCCATGAGTAATGATTTTGCCCCGCTTTAAGATTATTATTTTTGTCGTACTGCTGACATTCAGTATAACCGTGAGCTATTTAAATTTGTGTCGCACCTATAAACCGCCATAAACATTAGTACTTTGGCCGCTTATTCACTAGAATGAAAACATTGTAAGCTCCAGTGAAAATTAAATAAAAGGGGAGCTCCGCTTTTAGGCTTGCCTAAATCTATATATTATGTCTTCAGCGATAACGAATTTCAGGCAAATTTCTTGTGTTCAAAGCGTATTTATTGTTCGGATAAATTTTTATTTTAGAAAATTTTTTCATTCAGAGATTTCTAAGTTTTGAGAAAAAGACAATGCACGAAGCGCGAAGCGATGAGTGGAATGTCGGTTTTTCGTGCACTGAGTTGAAACTCAATTAATTTTGGGACTCACTATTCAGGTCACAATGAATTGTTTTTTGAACTGCATAACCTTAGCACATAACATACATGTTTCTTTTAGCTTAAAAACTTCTTTTTTTATATTTTAGCTTTGCTAGCGGAAGACAAACTTCTACGCTAAATACCACAAACTGGATAGGAACAGCGCAGACGCTTTCTACAAGCTTTGTGCATTTTTATAGATTTAAAAATCTTATTTAAGCAATTATCTGATCTAATCTGTATGTAATTGGACTTACCTATCAAGAAAACACGAGAAATTCATTCTCTCTCTGCTAGCCCAATGCATGTTGGATATGGCATTAAACGCATGCGACACAGCAGTTAGTGCAGGCAGCCTCGTTTCCATGCTGCATTTTAAAGGGTTCTTAAAAGGAAACGTTTTTAGTCACCTTCCCTTGCTCAGATTTTCAGAGACTTTTGATATTTAATAGAGGACATGTTCCTGGACTAAAAGGCGTTAACAAACCTAGCTTCTGTTGCAATTAGTAACAGGTTGACCTATTTTAGGCGATAAAATGCCTGGACTATCTCATCACAGAGTCGTAGCAAAACGAATCAACAATAAAACACTTCAGGGATATTTTAAGCGCAGTTTCCAGGGATCACATTAGTCAACAATAATTTGAGAATTAATCACTCATCATTTTGGCACCGTATGTAAGATGGCGGCCGAAATACAATCTGTTAATGAGCAAACTACCTCAAGTCCAAGTGAAGAGAGCCGAAAGACACACTCAATCAGCCATGCGACCTTGTTTTGGTGGTCGAAGATGGCAGACAGAGCTCACAGAAATATTCTTTCACTGAGACAAGTCCTTTCTTTGAAAAGCTGCTGAACAGCGACATGAAGGAGTCTAACGAAGGAGTAGTTCGGTTGGAGATGTCTAACGAGTCTGTTATGGCGGCTACACTGGAGTTCATTTACACTGGTCATGTTCAGATATTTGCTGCAGACAATGCCCGAGACCTGATTGTTATCGCCGATTATTTGTTTCTTCAGAAACTAAAATCTCTCGCTGAGGGAGTTTTAGCACAGACTAAGATGAATATTTCAAAATGTATTTCAATATATTATTTTTCCGAAAAATATCAATGCCAAGAACTTCATTCCAAGACCAACAAATTTCACCAACGTGTACGCAGCGAACCAGGAAGACGTTTTGAAAATGTCGAGTAAGAAAGTTGAAATGTGGATTTCAAGTTATTAAATAGATGTTAGCGCTGAGGAAGATGTGTTTAAGTTCATTCTAGCATGGATTGATCATGACAAAAGCAGGCGAAAGAAAAATTTCGCCGAGCTATTTCGTCACGTTCGGCTCGTTTATGTTTCGCGTGGCTACCTACGCAGTGATGTCATCACAAATGATCTCGTTAAAGAAAATGAAGGCTGTTTGGATCTTGTGAAGGATGCTACAGATTCAATTGACTCTACAAACTGTCCTAGCCACCTTGTTCCACCCCCCCCCCCCCGGGGGGTACTTAGGTAAATCTTTGTTGGGTATGTGCCGCTGGCCTCTCAAAACCCCTACCCCATTATAGTCATATTCTATGGCCAATTATAGACCCCATCTTTGTCACTTTTGGGTAAATGTAATTTTCACGACCCCAACTTAGTCACTTTCTGTTTTTGCGTCTATCGTATAAATTCTTTTAACTAAGTCATTCTAAAATGAATTGACACATTTACAGCAAGGTGCCCAAATGTGTGACCACTTTTAATTTATTCACATTCTTTCGTGCAGATTTAATCCAATCAGAAGTCAACTGCAAGCTATCCACGGCTTTTGATTGGATTAAATCTGCACGAAAGAATGTGAATAAATTAAAAGTGGTCACACATTTGGGCGCCTTGCTGTAATAAACTTAATGAAGAACACTTTACTTTACAACTACAAAATAGCCATTCAACCTTTTGCGACCAAATTAACTTTATATTACAAGTTAACCAATTTCCAGCTGTGAGAACAAATGTCTTATATTCGATTCGCATAAACACGTTTAAAAGTGGTTGTTCTTACCTTATTTTTCGTCGAGAGAAGATTAAGAGATTATTAATATGTTGCGGATTCTGATCGTTCTTCGTCGCCTTTAGTTTCAGTTACCGAATTGTATCAAGACGTCTGAGTCATTACTTCAGAAACTCAGAAACAGGTTAAACAGGCAGGGGGTACCAACACAACACTGGAGTCAGTGTTTTGTCTTAATCCAACCAGCCACTGTCAATCATGAATCACACTTTAGTCAACGAATTTAGTCTTGGCTTAACCCAAAGATGTCCACTCTCGAACGTATTGGGGACCTCGAGGTTTTTCGCAATTTTGGAATGGGTATTTACTATTTGATGCTGAAACCTTTAGTAGCTGCATTTTTCATACTTCCTTTATGAAAATTTGGTATGTCAAATATGTGTTCATGATTCTTAACGTTGCCATGGTAATGGTAATTATAAGCATATTTCACCAAAAATCGTTTTTTTAAAAAGTTCTTTATTTTTCTAGTTTTATAAAACAGGACTGTAAAGTTTGTTTAAGTTTACATTCCAGTAGTATTCCGTCTTGATTTTGTATCAATTTCCACTATTTTTTGACTTTTTAAGAAAATAGTTAAATCCAAGATAGCGGATCCAATTTGGCCACTTTAATGACGTCAAGTGACGTCACAGCCAACAAAACAACAAAAGAAAGTAGCTAAGCACTTTCTACTCAGTGCAAAATATTTTCGCTGCGCATTAATAGAACGGAAACCTTAGGGGGATTTCCCCACCCATCCCCCCCCCCCACCACCCTCCGTACTTCGGTGGGTTATTAATCTGCACGTACGTAGTTACGGTGATAAGATGTTTATGAAAAAGGAAATCCTTCATTAAGAGATTTTTAAAGAGGTAACAAATTGCCTTTTTATCAACTTTCTATTTTGTTAGTGAATCTCCGTATTTAATATTTAACAATTGGTTCATGCTTTAGCGTGCGCTATTAAATTATGGATACACGCGGGAAAGTTGGAGAGCACGAAAGAAGCGTAAGAGTAGTCGATAGTGCACAGCTAAAAGCATGAACCAATTGTTTTATAACATTGCCGGTGGAAATTTAGATTTAAACCCGCGCCAAAAACTTGCGCGCGAGAAAAATTTTTGCGAAGCGATTTTCTCACGCTATCAATGTGCACTATTGTTGGATGATGGTGCACGCTCACGTATATTGAATTTGATTGCGCGGCTCTTCTAGCTATGTTGTAAAGCATCATAGTTTCTTTCTTACATTACAGGCAGCGTAAGTGCCAACTACCCACCTTTTAAAAGGACGTTGGTGTACTATACATAAACGTTCGACGCCAACTGAGCCGTCCAACGTTTCTACTGTATGAACCCTAACACGATTCTTCTAACGCGAAATTTTTGTAAGCACAGTATTTGTAACGAAAAGGAAAGTTTACTTTTGAAAAGAACACCTGCTATGGTGAGCAAATGGACTAATGGGTCGAACTATTCATAAACATAATAGACTGTTCATTTCAAGGAAATCTTTTATTCCCGCTTTATATTCTCAAAGTAAACGTACAAAAGTTAAACTGGATTTTCAATAACTCAACCAATGAGAATATTATATTCTAGATAAACAATCAACCTTCCGCACGTAAAGCTAACGTACATTCGTGTCGAATAGATCTAATTTACAGTAGAAAGCAATAGCAAAAGACACCTGCATTCACCTCACGATATATACTGCAAATCGATCAATCACCCAAGTGTGTTCAGTACAACGAGGTCTACTCTGCAAGACATTTCGCTGAGCTCCAAAGACGTTCCTTGGTTTCTCTGCGGCGCTGTTACTAAGTAAGGCGAGGAGCAAGTTTCCTGTACCTCTAATTACCTCTGACATAGTGTAATGAGCGCCGGCTGCAAAGACCTTGGTCAACCGAGTTATTTCCCCGCTCCATAACGTATCTCAGTGAAGGTCACTGTTTGTCAAACCATTAGTTCGCTCGCCCCGTCAAGAAATTTTGCTGTTAGCAGAGATATTGGACAAGATCACAAGTACAGGACCCTCGTACAGGCAAATGCGCGTCTAAATAGCCATAAAACTGATCGTTAAATTCGTTAGATGAACTCGTGTTCCCTTGTCCAGTTCAAGATCAAGCAAACCTTCTAAGCTTATTAGGTCTTTCGAGACGGTAAGTTTTAGAGTTTTAAAGCAACAACACACTGGAACTTTAAAAGTTTCCAATACGTCCTAAACTGTTTCCTTTGCAGTCCGCAACATAAGATGGTGACGTCATAACACTTGCGAAGAATAGCGAACAGAAGTCGTATTTTTATCTTATTGTATCTCTATCCCAGAGAAAACGAGTCTTTTCTATTGCTCTTCAGATCAAAGAATTTTCAATCGAACGGCTTATGCCAAATCAGGAAAAAGGAATAGAACTGACTAGAATTGACACTGAGTTGACGGTGGACACGACATTTCAAACTCGAATACTTAGATTCAAACTTGTTTAAGAGTCGTCGGACATAAATCTCGTTTAATCGCGCCTAGGCAATAGGGAGGGTACAAAAAAAACGTTTCACTCAGCTCTGTCCACGGTCATGTTAGGTATTAAAAAGCAGTGCTGGTGCGAAACCGTTCATATGAGAATTTTTTCAGTGGCCTCGATCAAATATGCACTTTCGAGTAAAACTCATTGTCATTTGGGTACCTGGGCTAGTTTTAAGACAGATGCAAAAAACAACGTTGGAGATGACCTTACGGTTGGGAAATTGAAGAAACAGCTAACATCGAGCATCGATATGAGAGCAAATGTAGTTAAAGATCCTGGAATTAGACCAAATTGACCAGGGTCAATGGAGGACGATATTGCTCTTTTCAGTTCCTTTTCGATGTCGATGTCCTCAGCAATCTTTGAAAGAGTGGACATCAGGGAAATTGGCCTTAGATATTTATTAAAATCGCAGGTCCTAGGGCTTTTAAGTAGAGGTGGGGCATCAGCAAGCTTCCCCACACGAGGAACTCTGCACTCCAGGATTTTTTTTTGCTGGTGGACGTCATCACGACTCGGAATGGCTGTACCATTCTGAACAGACGTACGATGAAACAAGAAATGAATGGCAGTTTATCGCAAGCATCAAGAAACCGAAATCATTTGACACCCTCTTTATAGCCGCTGATGGCAAGCTGTATGCTGTAAGCTTTGACATTCAGCGTCTTACTAGCTGGATGTGAAAAGGCGTCCTTTAAAAGCTGAAAACAGGGCCGTGCATATCCGGGGGGGGCAGGGGGCAGTTGCTTTCGACAGGTAAACTAAAAAAAAGTTTGTTTGTTAGTTATAAGCCCTTAAAGCTAAAATTTAGGGTGTTTTTAATATGTTCTACTGTTGTTATGAGAAAAAGTAATGTCACGAAAATGACCACAATTTTTATTACCAATGATTGGGCACTTGTTTGATACCAGTACTGTATCGTCAGGAAAAGTGTATTGTGCATATTACCAAATGTGACTTCCATCAAGCAATTGTAAAGAGATCCTAGAGGAAAAAACTGCCACCCACCCAACTCCCCCTTCTACTAGCGCTTCGTATCATCAGAAGTCCATATTATGGATTATGGACTTAATACGTAAACTTCACAAGATTTCACTAACTAATATCACAGTTTGTTTGTGCTCGTGATATTGATATCAGGTACTGTTTTCAAATGCGCACTTTAACAGCTATGGCTGGTTTTCACTAGGCAGTATAGCACAAGCATAAGCACAATCACAACCATAAGTATAATGAAGCCTTCTTCACGAGCAAATTACTATTACTTCGAACCTCAATAAAGCGGGTAGTTTTATTTTGCTTGCCCGACGATTTGGAAGGAACCAGATTTTAAACAACGAACTGAAAAACACTCTGCTACCCCTCCCTCAGTACAGCAAATTGAAAAGCACCCAGATTTTGAGTGCCATGTGACCAGCCTCATGTAGGGCCTTTCTCCTCGACGACATCGACAAGGGAGGAAAAGGAAAGAGGCCCTGGGAACGAGGTTGGCAATCGACACGATCCAGGGTCTGGGAAGGATATCTTCGGGAACCGGGTTTCGGGAAAACGCAAAATATCCTGGCGGGGTTTGGGATTTGACTGCTCCCTGGGAAGTGAGAGGCGCCAAAATTTGGGCACGGGATGCGGGATTTTTTGTTGCCTGTCTGTCGGGAATTTGGAAAATAGTCATGATCCGAATAAATGTTCTAGCCCTTTAGATACCAAATTTCTGGAATTTTTAAAGCAGTTTTCTGGGCTTAGGCAATCTGTCGAATTTCGTGATTGCATATAAGAAGCTCAAGTAAAAATGTGTACTGTTTCAATACACTGAGGGCTCAAATTTTCATTGTGACGTTAGCATTCAGCTGTTGCTTTCTTGGTAAGCGAGCATGCGGGCTCGAATCTGTTAAAATCTGGTGGGTAGAGGCAAACTTCTAAAAGAAACCAGAGGTGAGAGATGATTTGACGATGGTTGGAATGCCCAAAACATTTTGTATCGAAACATGGCGGTTCATGAGTGAAGTTGTCTCTCTGGCCGTTCTGTAGATGGATTCCGAGACCTGCCAAGGCAATTTGGACAACTTTTGACTTCCAAAGAATGCGTTTGGTGCAGTATTTTGCCAATAGGATTGGGTGGCTCGACACTTATAAAAAATATAATAAATAGAGGTTGGTGGACTTGCATTTCACCGAAATGGCTGTATTACCCAGCAATTCCTTTTGGTCACCAATAAGGAAATAACGAGTTTGCAAGCATTGCTCTAATCGAATGGTAATTGCTCAGTCTGCTAAAAGATTGATGATAATTTTTTCTTGGTGAGCGGAAAGGAATAGTGTTGTTGACTCGATACCCAATTGCTCGAGCTCTTCGCATTTATTGTAATCTTTAAGACATTGTTTTAGATATAACATGTAGTGATACTGGCTCTGCTCCCTTGAATTGTTCTTTCTTGCAGCTACAGACGAGCCTTTTATCGTCGGCTACTCCTCTAAAATACCTTGGGACGGGGTCGTGATTTTGGGACGAACGGGTATCCGTTTTACAGACGATTCAGAAGAACGGGGTATGATATTTTGATCGCACGAAAGTTTCAACTTATCAACAGCCATAACGTGGTATTTCAAATTGATGTACTGTATTTCTAGAACGGGGTATCATTTTGAATGCAAATTCTTCCTTAAACGGGGTGCTTAATTGGAGACCCGGGGGAGGCAATACCCACCCAAAGCATACCCGAGTAACCCCCGGGGAAGTACCGCAGAAATCCACACAAAAGAATTCATTTTTCCGCTAAGCGACGAACACAAAGAGCTCTACAAAAATCCAGAGCTCTTTAAAACCTTCACTGGGTTTGAAGAGATCGCAAGGACTAAAGGACTCGGAAAAAAACCCCGAGGTTACGATTGCTAGAGTGCAAAAGGCAGGCAATGACATTGAGACTATTTCCCGAGGACACAAGATCCGTAGCAGTATCGTCCTCGTTTTTATTAGCTTTTGCAGAAATTAGTCTCTTTTAATGACCTTTAATGTATTTTTGAGGAAAGAAAAAACAGGATTCGGGATAGCGATGAAAGAAGTGCGTGATGCGGGATTAGCGTGACAAAGGATCGAAAATTCGGGACCAGGGCCCCCCTTCCAGGCCGTGAGAATTGAATCATTACGTTACTTTCACGCATGCCTGCACACAGGTACATGCGATTTCGCACGCGCGCGTGTAAAGTGTAAAATCGTGCAGATGTACATGGTTGTTTTCTCATCTCGTCTCTGATTGGTAGCAACACCGTGCACAATAACATGACACAGTAACGACTCTCATAAAGTTTTGATAGCTACGCATCTATCATTTGGGCAAAATGGCAGGCTTCATACAGCCTGATAATTTTCAGCAGATTTATACCCCAAATCCAAGCAAAGACACGCTCCATCAGCCATGCGACGTTGTTTTGGTGGTCGGAGATGGCAAGACATTCAAAGCTCACAGAAAAGTTCTTTCACAAGCAAGTCCTTTCTTTGAAAAGCTGCTGAACAGCGACATGAAGGAGTCTAAAGAAGGAGTAGTTCGGTTGGAGATGTTTAGCGAGTCTGTTATGGCGGCTACATTGGAGTTTATTTACACTGGTCATGTTCAGATATTGGCTGAAGACAATGCCCGAGACCTGATCGTCATGGCTGATTATTTTTTTCTTCATAAACTAAAACTTCTCGTAGAAGGAGTTTTAGCACAGAAGTTGAATACTTCAAATTGCATTTCAACGTATTATTTTTCTGAAAGATATCAATGCGAAGAACTTCTTTCCAAGACAAAGAGATTTATCCTTGTAAATTTCTCCGCCCTGTACGCAGTGAATCGGGAAGATGTTTTGCACATGTCAAACAAGGAAGTTGAAATGTGGATTTCAAGTGATGATATAGATGTTAGCGCAGAGGGAGATGTGTTTAAGTTCATTCTAGCATGGGTTGATCATGACAAAAACAAGCGAAAGAAATATTTCGCCGAGCTATTTCGTCACGTTCGACTTGTTTATGTATCGCGTGACTTTTTGATCAATGATGTCGTGACAAATGATCTCGTGAAAGAAAATGAAGGCTGTTTGGATCTTGTAAAGGACGCTTTAGTCTCAATTGACTCTAAAAACTGTGAGAATTTATCTGTTCCAGCCAGGAAGTCGCTTGAGACCCCTGCTATAGTAATACGTACGCGTGCAGAACTTCTGTGTTATTTTCCTCGTGAAGATAGCTGGTGTAGGTTAGGTAAGATACCAAAAGATAAATCTAGATCTGATAACAGGTATAAATTTTTGCCTTGTGGGGGTAAATTGTACGCTGTTAGAGGTGGAAGTTACTCAACGGATATGATTAGCTATAATCCATACACTAACAGTTGGACGAGATTACCACCTTTGGAGGAAGACAAATTTTTGTGGAAATTATTTGTTTCAAATGCAGAGGAAATGTACGCTTTATTGTGTAATGTCTCCTGTCCCTGTAGAGAGGCAGGAGGTTCTAAAACGATTTACATGCATTTCAGTGAGCATAATTTGTTTGTCTCGAAGTATAAACCGGAATCACACTCATGGAAAGATATATTTTTACTTGATCATTTCAATTCAAAAAGAAGACAACTTTTTTGCATTGTATTCAGTGACCACTTTATATATTTTATTAGCGGTGAGGATGTGCGCGGAGACCTAAGCGATGTAGACAGGTACGACTTAAGCAAAGGCCAGTGGGACAAAGTAACGGATATTCAAGTAGCGAGAAAAATGGCTCACGGAGCTGCAGTGAAAGGAAAAATCTTCATTGCTGGTGGATATATGGGATCGTTGCCACCAGACTTGTGCACTTGGACTCATGATTGTGAGATGTACAATGAAGAAACAAATGAATGGCAGTTTATCGCAAGTTTGAAGAAACCGTCAGCACTTGTCAACCTCGTAGAGACTGATGGGAAAATGTATGCTGTGAGTTCACCACAGATCGGTTTGGATCTGCAACAATTTAGTATTGAATGTTATAACCCTGAAGAGAATAAATGGGAGATGAAAAGTGAACCAGTATTCCCCGGGATAAGTTTCTGTATGACAGCTCTAAACGCTTGCTCGATGAGAATTTTCAAAGGAGTATCCCACATCCGTCCCCTAAAGTCCAGCACCTCAGATAGCCTTTCTGTAACTACTACCACGCATGCTTCTTCCTTTCACAAAACAGGCAAACGGAAATACGTTGACATGTGACAGAAACTTCCCGAACGCGGTTAATTCATTTTGTGAGAAAAGTGTAAACAGGGACCGTAAAAACTGAGATCTTTGGTAATTTTAGTTGATGATTTGGTTAAATTGTAGGGAAAGGTACAATAAGAATTGAAAGATCAATAAAGTGTGGTTTTAAAATCGTTGTACTGCCTACCACCAACACGTTGTTTAGTCAAGCAATTTTAAAGAGAACTGCGCCCTTCTCCCCCCCCCCCCCCCCCCCCTCCCCGAGCTGCAGTGAAAAGGAAAATCTTCATTGCTGGTGGATATATGGGATCGTTGCCACCAGACTTGTGCACTTGGACTCGTGATTGTGAGAAGTACGATGAAAAAACGAATGGCAGTTTATCGCAAGTTTGAAGAAACCGTCAGCACTTGTCAACCTCGTAGATCGGTTTGGATTTGCAACAATTTAGTATTGAATGTTATAACCCTGAAATGAATAAATGGGAGATGAAAAGTGAATCGGTATTCCCGAAAGTAAGTCCACCTCTAATTGCTTGCTCGATGAGAATTTTCAAGAGATTATCCCACATCCGTTCTCTGGAGACCAGCACATCGGATTACCTTTCTGAAACTATAAAAACATGATAAATGATAAATTGCCGAGTTGGCTTGAAGAAGCCAAGGATCTATTAAAAGTTAATTATACCAAAACAGAAGCAATGTGGATTGGTTCGTGTCGTGACTACACCGAAACACCTCTATCTTTAAAATGGTACAAAACTGTAAAAGCCGGCCTTGATGTGCACTTCAGTTATAACAGCGATCTCTGAGTCGCTCCAAAAGAACTTTTACGATAAGATTTCCCATATTAATAAACGAATACATCTTCGGAATTGGAGAGGTCTTTCTTTATAGGGTAGGGCATCCTTATTAAAACTCTTCTTCTCCCCAAATTCTCCCCATTTTTTCTATCCTCCCACCCCCTCGGAATTTGTTGCGCTAATACAAACGATAATTTATAAATTCTTGTGGAAAGGGCCTGACAAAATAGTAAGAAAAGCCGCAATTACTAGTTTCGATAATGGCGGGTTAAACCTTACTGATCTGGAGACTTCAATTAAGTATCTAAGATTACCGTGGATTTCGAAAATTCTCACTTCTGAATCAGGCGGTGTTGGACACGGTTCACGTGACATTTTTCGACCAATCATTTGTCACCTTGGTGGAAGCAATGGCGGACAATTTTGTCGCGGGATTTTAAGAAGGTCTCATCTTTTTCGTGCGATTCCGGCGAAACTTTAACGGTTGTTACGGATTATTTTATTGGAGCTGAAAGAATAATACCTAGGCCAGTCATCTGTCAAGTTCTGAATTAAGGGAAGCGATTTTTCTCTCAAAACTAGTCGATTGAAATCATGCTATATGGTAAAGGGTTGTTTGGCGCAAGCGTTCGACGTCGATGAACATTTGCTCATTTCTTTACAAACAAGGATCAGTACTGTAGATTATTTTTGCATAGAACTTAAGTTCGATAGTTGAACTTTAAGAAAAGTACGGTGGGCCCGGGCGGGCCCCGCCGTTTTAATGGTCAAATTTGGACTTGAAGTTGGGGTTTTTTCCTTGATATGTCACTCAGTTCTCTTCCATTTCGCGGCATTCTGCGGGAGTTGATGGTGTGATTTCTGTCGATGTTCTTACAGGACAAGGGCTTAATTTGGTACTCCCGTTCATGTGTATTTATATTTTAATGTTCACTTGCCATTTTTGTTATTGTAGTGTTTATATCATCCTTTAGTTTGGCCGATATTCGGCATGTCCGAGCGATTGCCCAGCCACAGGCAGTTGAACTATAATGCTCCCGCAGTCCCGCAGTCGACGAATAATTATCCTTCGCTCAACATGCTTTATGAATCACATTCGTGGAAAAGCTATCTTAGATATCTGCTCAAACCCTTCCGTGGATTTTTCTTTTTTCATTGCAACTATAACATTAATGATTATAATATCCAGTCGATTTTTTATTCAGAAATGCTGCAGTGGTGGTCTGAATTCCGCTCAAAACTTGCAACGGAAACTACATCTTTTGACTCGATAATTTGGAATAACTGCAATATAACTGAAGGATAGACGTTATGGCGGCAACACTGGAGTTTATTTACACTGGTCATGTTCAGATATTGGCTGAAGACAATGCCCGAGATCTGATCGTTATGGCCGATTATTTGATTCTTCAGAAACTAAAGCTTCTCGTAGAAGGAGTTTTAGCACAGAAGTTGAATACTTCAAATCGCATTTCAACTTATTATTTTTCTGAAAGATATCAATGTGAAGAACTTCTTTCCAAGACCAAGAAATTTATCCTTACGAATTTCTCCGCAGTGTACACAGCGAACCGGGAAGATGTTTTGCACATGTCAAACAAGGAAGTTGAAATGTGGATTCCAAGTGATGAAATAGATGTTAGCGCAGAGGAAGATGTGTTTCAGATCATTCTAGCATGGATTGATGATGACAAAAACAAGCGAAAGAAATATTTTGTCGAGCTATTTCGTCACGTTCGACTCGTCTATGTATCGCGTGACTTTTTGATCAGTGATGTCGTGACAAATGATCTGGTGAAAGACAATGAAAGCTGTTTGGATCTTGTAAAGGATTCAGTCGACATAATTGACTCGAAAAACTATGATAATCTTACTGTTCTACCAAGGAGGTCCCTTGAGACTCCTATTAGTTTAACGCTTACGTATCAAGATATTTTGTGCTATTTGCCTGGTGACAATGACTGGTATCGTTTGGAACTCGAAAGATATATACGCGGAGCCGGGCGCGGAACCAATTATAAGAGAGTTGTCTCTTGCCAGGGTAAATTGTATTTTTTCGAATCTCCACAATGGATCAGACGGCAGGTTTTCTTAGAAAGGTCACACATTCCTCTGACTCCTAGACAGTATAGAGAATGGTCGAATATGGTAAGCTACAATCCATATACTAACAGCTCGATGCAATTACCATCATACTTGGAGGAAAACAGTGCTTTGCTAGAAATATTTGTTTGGGTGGTGGGTTCCTGTTAAGGATACTAGCCAAAGGTAATCATTTTTTAACTCCGTTATTTATTATCTCGATACAACAATAGTTATACGTATTGATCCTAGCTACGAACCTAGTTACAGTGTTTATATGTGTTTATCTGCGTTTTCATTGGTTTTGTAATCGGACCTTTTAGCGTCCCCACGCGCATATATAAGCCGCGTTTAGCGTCCTTTTAAATAGAGTTTTGCAAGATTCGAGTTTATCACAAGTACTTTCGTTAGACGTATTCTTAACCTTTGGCACAAGCGGGACCGATATGTAAGTAACTTTTTAATTTGTTTAGTTTTTATCGCATAGTAATCGGGCGAAAGTACACGAATGAACTTTTATTGTACAGTTTTAATTGATTTATAATCGCAAAATGAGTAAATTGGATCAAACACTTTGTCGATCATGGAGTGAACGCCCACCATTGAAAATAGCAACTTAAGTACTTTGGGCTGTAAATCAGCCACACGTATCTATCGTGCATTTGTTATGTTAGTTTTTAAATGTAGTTTATTCTAGTTTGTTTGTAATTTTAGCCGCATTATTGTCGTTTAAAGTACGTAGTTTTTGGACACGCGTTTTGCCCATGTATTACGCAACATTTCAGCTAAATTGATTAGAATTTCGTTATATTGTTAATTTTCAGTTTACGATCGTTTATCCTTGATCGTTGATTCTTAAATCGAAGCAATAAATCGCCGTTAACCGTCAACTTTGGTTTTCCGTGGTTAATTTGCACCTTCGAAGACGACCCGTAAGATAGTCCCTAACACTTCGTTACCACACGCCTTAAAGCGACACGCCTAGAAGTTTGTTTTGTTTTTGATTTCGTTTTGGCACAGTCGCTGCAAGCGCCACAGTAAAATATCGTGGTTACATTCGCCAATGGTTATGAACATTTCTTGAACTTTGCTTATTCGTTTGGAGCTTCGTTTCCTTGGCCAAACAATGAGCATTGCTAGCGCACCAGCATTCCTTGGTAACGACGCGTCACCTGATCCGGACTTCGAGGCGACGCCGCAACTTGAGCCACCCAAAAGCGTGACAGGCGTGGAGCCATTCCGCTTGAAAAAATCTAAAACAACAGGGCGAAGTAGAAAAATGACTGAAAGGGGAATGGCTTATCATTTAGAAATTAAACTGGCAAATCGAAACTCTGCCTATAGAAGATTGAAACAACAAATGGAGAAAATCAATGCGATGCGTGACTCGCCAGACGCGCCGATAGAACAATTAGAAGAACAGCGCTTTCATCTGGATCGTTTCAAAGATGAATTTGACGTCGCGCATAAAGAGCATGACGATCTGTTAGAATTTGAAGAAGAAAGAGAAGCCTCGTATCGATGGTTTGATGTCCGAGACCGAGAGTTCTTTGAGTGTAGAATGAGACTTTGTGAACGAATACAAGCATTAGAAAGAAAATCTAGCCGAGCACCATCAATGAAATCTGGCCACAGCAAGGGGTCCAAAGTGTCTGACAGGTCTAAAATAAGTTCGCGTGGTTCTTCTTCCACAAAACACCTTTCGCTTGCTTTAGTGGATGCGGCAGCTAAGGCTGCAAAGCTACAGGCTGAAATGGAATTTCTCGAAAAGGAAAAGGAATTAAGAAGATTGCAGCTTGAAAAAGAACTAGCTATCGCAAGCGCTGAAGAAAAAGCAATAAAGCGAATTCTCGAAAATGAAAGATTAGAGGCCGATAAAGAAGAGTTAAGTGTCAAAGGCGTCAAGCAGGAGTTGAAACCGGACGTAAGCGACCAAAACATTAAACAAGAAAGAAGTTTTACTCCCAACCCGCTTGCTCCTGCATTCGTTTCTACGCCATCTCTTGAGCCTCTGAGACCAAATTCAGCGCCGCACTTCCAGAACAGTGATGTTAATACAGCACTTCAAGAGCTAGTCACCTTACAAGCCAAGCAAACAGAGTTGAGCTCGTTAATAATCAATCAGCAGAAGATTACCAACCTTCCGGTAAAAGAGCCGCCTGTTTTTTCTGGAGACTACTTTGAATATCCAGCCTTTGTCGCCGCCTTCGAATCTATCATCTGCAGTAATGTGCCTTCGAACAAAGATCGCCTTTACTTCTTAGACAAATATACTAGAGGGAAAGCCAACCAAGTGGTAAAGGGATTCTTGGCTATGACTTCAGATAGCGCGTACGAAAAAGCTCGCAAGATGCTAGACGATCGCTTTGGCAACCCCGTCCATGTCGCAGAGGCATACAAGTCCAGACTCAGAAACTGGCCAAAAGTTATGGACGGAGACAGCAGTGGCATTCAGGACTTTGCAGATTTCCTCGTGCGCTGCGAAGAAGCAATGAAGAAAATGCAGTCCACGGGAGACCTGGATTCCACAGAAACCCTCCGCCTCGTAAGCAGCAAACTGCCTTCGTACTCTGGGGTGAAATGGTGCCGTCACGCCCACGATATACAGAAGAAAACAAAGAAAATTGTCACCTTCAGCGCCTTTGTTAAATTTGTCGGCGAGGAAGCAGATGTAGCAAACGACCCCGTGTTCTCGCCAAATGCTCTGAAGGCCGATAGAAAGAAACCCGATAATCAGATCAGGTCTGGGTGGAAAAACAGACAGAAGAAAAGAGACGATAGCAAGCAAAGTGCAAATACTTTCGCGACGTCCACTACTCCACCACCGAACAGTTTCGTCCCGCCGTCGCCAGCGAATCAGGAAGCTCAGGCCTGCCCCCTTTGCGATGGTCGACATGCTCTCGCCAAGTGTAACAAATTTTTGAAGAGTTCAGTAGATGAGCGCAGTGACATCATCCGCAGTAAAGGTCTTTGCTATGGATGCTTTAAGACAGGCCACTTGTCCTCTGGATGTATCAATCGATCTACTTGTGAAGAATGTGGAAGACGTCACCATACTCTACTTCATGGCGTGAAAAGGAGAACGACCGCAAGTAATCCGCAAGACACTCAGAACACTCAGCAAGCTTCCAGTGAGAAACCACCGGTCGCAGAGTCCGCTAGCTCAAACCTTATCAATGTAGCGCACAGTTCAGCTGCAGAACCCGCTGTGATCACCAACTGTCGAATCATTCAAGTCATTCTGTTTCACAAAGAGAACCCAGAGAAAGAAGTCAAGGTTTATGCTCTCCTAGACGACGCAAGCGATACAACCTTCGTCACCACCCAAGTTCAGCGTAAACTCGGCATTGAGGGTGTTGAAACCAGTCTTGATTTGAGTACAATGCTTGGTCATGAAAGGATAACAGTGAAGAGAATCGATGGTTTGGTAGTGCAGCGTCTCGATAAGCACACCGAAGTTGAGCTACCAAAGGCGTACGCAAGACAAAGTATTCCGTCCAGACGAGACCAAATACCAAGACCAGAAACCGTGAACAGATGGCCACACCTTAAGAAAATTCAAGATAAAATTCCACCCTACGATCAGAATGTTGAAATCGGCTTGTTAATTGGTTGTAACTGTCCCAAGGCGATCAAGCCAACAGAGGTGATACGGGGTAAGAGCGAAGAACCTTACGCAGTTCGCACCTTGCTGGGATGGAGCATCGTTGGACCAGTTGCGACGTCAGACACCCCTCTTGATGACCACGCCCTAGATTCCACCTGCAATCGAATCATAGCAAGAGAAGTTATCCCTGGAACTAGAGACAGCCAGTTTAGCTTCGTTTTCAACGGGAAAACAAAAGAAGTAATAAACCCTTCTGCAATCAGACAGATGTTTGAACTTGACTTCGTAGAGCACAAGAGCAATTCGAAGCATGGACTATCCAAGGAAGATAGAAAGTTTATTGAGATTGTTGAGCAGGGAGTTCACCAGTGTGAAGATGGCCACTACGAGCTTCCGCTACCTTTGAAGAATGAAAATATTAACCTTCCTAACAACAAGACTGCTGCGCTTCGCCGGCTTAGTCAACTTAAGAGAAGGTTCGAGGCTAAAAACGGCCAAAGATACTATGCAGACTATGTTGAATTTATGAAGAAACTGATAGACAGTGGATACGCTGAAAGGGTGCCGGAGATGTCTGATTCGGAGCATAAATCAAGCGATCAAGCTCAAACGAAGCATAATGTTTGGTACATTCCTCACCATGGCGTCTACCATCCCAAGAAACCTAACAAGATTCGTGTAGTCTTCGATTGTGCTGCTGAGTATGAAAGCGAATCGTTGAACAAGCATCTGCTTCAAGGCCCTGACTTGACGAATAACTTGACCGGTGTGTTGTGCAGATTTCGACAAGAAACAGTCGCTTTCATATGTGACATAGAGGCCATGTTTCACCAAGTGAAAGTGAATGAAGAGTACAGAGATTTGCTACGCTTCCTCTGGTGGGAAAACGGTGACCTCATGAAGCAACCTAAAGAGTACAGGATGACGGTGCATTTGTTCGGAGCGACCTCGTCCCCAGGCTGCGCAAATTTCGCCTTGAAGTCAACGGCAAACGATTTTGAAAAAGAGTTTGGAACCACTGCCGCAGATTTCCTTCGTAACGATTTCTATGTTGATGACGGCTTGAAGTCTGTGTCGTCGGTTGAGGAAGCCGTAAAGTTAGTCACAGATGTCAAGCAGATGTGCAACAGAGGGGGTTTCCGTCTCCACAAGTTTGTGTCTAACAGTAAAGAAGTCATCAGTAGAATCCCAGAGCCTGACAGAGCAGATGGCGTGAAGGAGTTGAATCTAGACCTTGACTCGCTTCCTTTAGAGCGCGCGCTTGGAGTTCAATGGTGTGTTGAGTCCGCTGCTTTCAGTTCTCCATCGTGCTACAAGACAAGCCGTGCACTAGAAGAGGAATTCTTTCAACTGTTAGTTCGATTTTCGACCCACTTGGATTCGTTGCTCCGCTGTTGTTGGATGGAAAGTCAATCCTTCAAGAATTGTGTCGTCATGAAGTAGGCTGGGACGATCCGATACCAGACGAAATTAAAGTGAAGTGGGAAAAGTGGAGAGCAGATTTGTTACAAGTACAGCGCGTCTCGATCCCCAGATGTTACAAGCCCGAGAACTTTGGTCGAGTAGTAAACGCACAACTCCATCATTTCTCGGACGCGAGCGTCAAAGGTTATGGTCAGTGTAGTTACTTGCGACTCACAGATGAACACCAGAGAATTCATTGTTCCTTTGTTATGGGCAAGTCGAGAGTTGCACCGCTGAAACCCGTGACCATACCTAGACTGGAGCTTACCGCCGCCGTGTGCTCAGTAAGGATCAGTCAGCAACTTCGCCAGGAGCTAGAGTATCACATCGACCAAGAATACTTTTGGACAGACAGCAGAGTGGTACTTGGATACATAAGCAATGAGAGTAGGAGATTCCACGTGTTTGTCGCTAACAGAGTGCAGGAAATTCAAGAAAACACTTCTGTTGATCAGTGGAAGTACGTTGAATCGAAACAGAATCCAGCAGACGAGGCTTCGCGTGGTATGAAAGCACAAGAACTACTAGATTCTCGATGGATTACCGGACCAGCCTTTCTTTGGGAGAGAGAAAACCAGTGGTTAGCCAGCAAAGAAGAAGACTACAAGCTCCAGGAAAGCGACCCTGAAGTTAAGAAGTCTGTCGTCATGGTAACCGCATCAACGATGCAGACTGCGCAGACCCATCCAGAGAAGTTAAGCCTTGCAGAAAGAATAGAGTATTTCTCTGACTGGTATCGTGCGAAACGAGCAGTTGCCCTGTGTCAACGCTACATCAGATGTTTGAGAGATCGCGTGCACAAGAAGCAGGGCAGCCAAGAAGAAACACGACAGCTAAAAGTCAGCGATTTGAAGAGCGCAGAGTGCGAAATTATCCGTACAACACAGAAGAAAGCCTTTAAAGAAGAGATAGCAATTTTACAGAAGATGAAGCAGGAGAGTACTGACCCCGACAGTAGAGACTTTGCCCAGCAGAGAAAGGTGAACATGAAAACATGCAGCTCGGTCTACAAACTTGATCCATTTATAGACGAAGATGGAATTTTGCGAGTCGGTGGTCGTCTCAGACGTGCAAGCCTGGCCGACAACATAAAGTTTCCCATTATCCTGCCGCGTGACAGTCATGCTACCAAGTTGATCATCAAGCATTTTCACGAACGTACACGGCATCAAGGCAAAGGGATGACCTTAAATGAGATCCGATCAAATGGATTCTGGGTGGTCAGCGGTTCGTCAGTAGTCGCCAGCCTGATTTCGTCCTGTGTCAAGTGCCAGAGACTACGCGGAGCAGTACAGGAGCAAAGGATGTCAGATCTACCTGAAGATCGCCTTGAGTCTACACCACCTTTCACTTACTGCGCCGTGGATTTTTTTGGACCGTTTATTGTTAAAGAGGGGCGCAAGGAGCTTAAGCGCTATGGTGTCCTCTTTACCTGTATGGCTTCGAGAGCTATACACCTTGAAATCGCCAACTCCCTCGAGACTGACTCCTTCATCAATGCCTTGAGGCGGTTTATCAATCGTCGAGGTCCCATCCGCCAGCTACGGAGTGACCGAGGAACAAACTTTGTGGGAGCTCGTAATGAACTGACCCAAGCCCTAGCCGAGATGGACCAGGAAAAGATCAAAACAGAGCTGCTAGAAGAGCAGTGCGATTGGTTCTCCTTCAAGATGAACGTTCCAGCTGCTAGCCACATGGGGGGCGTTTGGGAGCGACAAATAAGATCAGTGCGCAACGTCCTCTCATCGTTATTACAAGATAACGGAAAGCAGCTAGATAATGAGTCACTTAGTACTCTAATGAGTGAAGCAGAAGCGATAGTCAACAGTCGCCCCTTGACAGTCAACCAGCTTGCTGATCCAGATTCCTCAAGCCCATTGACCCCTAACCATCTTCTGACGATAAAATCGAAAGTCGTTCTTCCTCCACCGGGTTCATTTCAGCCAGCAGATATGTATTGCAGAAAGCGTTGGAGACGAGTACAACACCTTGCGAACGAGTTCTGGACCCGCTGGAGAAAGGAATTTCTACTTAGTCTTCAACAGCGTCAGAAGTGGACACGCCCTCGGAGAAATTTGCTTGTCGATGACGTAGTTTTGATCAAAGATGAAAATCTCCCTCGAAACGCATGGCAGCTCGCGAGAGTATCAGCCGTCTACCCCAGTTCTGATGGTCAAGTACGCAAGGTTCAAATAGCTCTTGCGGATAGCTGTTTGGACAACAAAGGAAAGAGGGTCAACTCAGTGCGGTATCTAGAGAGACCAGTCCAGAAGTTAGTGCTGTTGATGCCAGCGTCAAAGAATTGAAGAGATCCGGGGTAATTCCCGGCCGAGGAGCCTTTACAAACATTGAACTGAACTGTAAATAGAACTTGATTAAGTGATAATTTGAACATTGATAGGCTAATTAGTGAAATATGATTATTTCAGGGGAGCCATGTTAAGGATACTAGCCAAAGGTAATCATTTTTTAACTCCGTTATTTATTATCTCGATACAACAATAGTTATACGTATTGATCCTAGCTACGAACCTAGTTACAGTGTTTATATGTGTTTATCTGCGTTTTCATTGGTTTTGTAATCGGACCTTTTAGCGTCCCCACGCGCATATATAAGCCGCGTTTAGCGTCCTTTTAAATAGAGTTTTGCAAGATTCGAGTTTATCACAAGTACTTTCGTTAGACGTATTCTTAACCTTTGGCACAAGCGGGACCGATATGTAAGTAACTTTTTAATTTGTTTAGTTTTTATCGCATAGTAATCGGGCGAAAGTACACGAATGAACTTTTATTGTACAGTTTTAATTGATTTATAATCGCAAAATGAGTAAATTGGATCAAACACTTTGTCGATCATGGAGTGAACGCCCACCATTGAAAATAGCAACTTAAGTACTTTGGGCTGTAAATCAGCCACACGTATCTATCGTGCATTTGTTATGTTAGTTTTTAAATGTAGTTTATTCTAGTTTGTTTGTAATTTTAGCCGCATTATTGTCGTTTAAAGTACGTAGTTTTTGGACACGCGTTTTGCCCATGTATTACGCAACATTTCAGCTAAATTGATTAGAATTTCGTTATATTGTTAATTTTCAGTTTACGATCGTTTATCCTTGATCGTTGATTCTTAAATCGAAGCAATAAATCGCCGTTAACCGTCAACTTTGGTTTTCCGTGGTTAATTTGCACCTTCGAAGACGACCCGTAAGATAGTCCCTAACACTTCGTTACCACACGCCTTAAAGCGACACGCCTAGAAGTTTGTTTTGTTTTTGATTTCGTTTTGGCACAGTCGCTGCAAGCGCCACAGTTCCTTATAGAACTCATGTTATCTTAGAACAGTATATTGACATCGTGCTAGGTTATTCTGTCGAACTTTGGTGCTGAGTCCCTTATGGAACTTGAGAAACTCCGACAGGAACATTTAGCCGACTGGAATAGCAATTGCCGTTAAGTGTGACCCTTTGCTGTCTATCCTTTAATAAGTCGATGATGTAGTTGACGATAGTTGGCTTCACCCCAAGGTTGAACAGTTTTGCTATCAGCAAATGGTGATCCACCAAGTCCAATGCTTTCCCATAGACCAGGAGAGCAGTTCTAACAGTTAAGTGACTGCCGTCCGAAGTATGCAGCCAGTGGTGGAGCATCGATATGAGTGCAAATGTAGTTCAAGATCCTGGAATGAAACCAAATTGACCAGGGTCAATAGATGACGATATTGCTGGTTTCAGTTCCTTTATTATAATTTCGATGACGATGCTCTCAGCAATCTTTGATCGAGTGGACATCAGGGAAATCGGCCTCAAGCGCATTAGATCATAGAAATAATAAAGTTATGTTAGATCTTTATTACAGTCGCAGTTTGTAGAGGCCTTAAGTAAAGAGGGGGGGGGGGCATCAGCAAGTTTCCCCACACGAGGTACTCTGCACTCCATGAAAGAGGTGTTTAAAATATCGGAAATCGAAGGAGCGAGGATATCCCAGTTGGGAAGATTGTCTGGTCCCCCGGAACGTGAAGCGCTCACCGCCCTCAGTTTTCTCGTGACAGTTGATTCTGTGGCAGATAAAGGCTCATCGTCCTCCGAGTCTTCCAGGGCATCCTCTGACAAAGGTGAATACCTTTGCATTACGATGTATCCGGGGACCGTGAAAAACGGAGATCCTTGGAAATTTTAGTTGGTGATTTAGTTAAATTGTGATTGTCCTTCAAAAGAAACTTGCCCACTTAAGGAAAGGTCAATAAAGTGTGCAGTTTTAAAATTGTTGTATTGCAAATTGCTGTGTTGTTGTTAGTTTTATTATTTGAAGCAATGTATGAATGAGTGAATTTACAAAAATAAATACTGGACAATAAGATTACTACTGGACTGTATACATTGTTTTCTTTTTGTTGTTACTTAACATAATAGGAACGTATTTATGTTACAGGTATTAAACCACATATTTGTACTAACTTGATAATAATATGTATAAGATGTCCACCTTATTTTCCTGACATGAAATATCTGTGGAATTTGAATAAAAAGGTTTTTAATAATAATAGTTAACAATAGATTTTAAACTATCAAAGTATTAAAATACTTATAGTGCGCTAATGTTACATGTTAATTTGATTAAGAGGACAGGTCAAATTGCTTCCTAATGCGCTTTCTTCACGTAATTGCAATTTGTGGTGCAAAAGCAACCCGAATCGAGCAAAACTTCGCATGATTTAGAATTTTAGGTATTTTAGTTTAAATGCGCATGACATGAACTACATTAAAAAATACTAAGATACTTATGGTAAGCACTGTTCAATTTATTAATGAGCTATAAAAGTATATAAAAAATTGAAATATCTACCACGTGAGAACAAATAGGATACTAAATTATTAGTAAATATTAAGTTAAATAAAAACTAGTAAATGCTGTTTAAAGTTCTTACGTACAGTATTTGCTTGTTTGTCAATTTTCCTGAATAACTAAGTGTGAAACTTAAAATGTTAAAAAAAAAAATTAACAATCAAAGTGGAACGTGATATAGCAAAATAATATGTTGTTAAAAGGGGTTCAAAATGTTTTCAAACTCGGAGCGCAAATGAAATTTAAAAGCGTGAAATATTTCGTCTGGTATCATCCAGACTTCATCAGTCAATGAGGTGGTGTTTTTTTTAAGATGAATGTTAAGAAGACATTTCAATGCCTCGGGGGAGTTAAAATTCTGTCATAAATTTGTTGTTGTTACTGCGTCCTCCACAAAGACTGCGACCCAAAGATCGAGCAACCAACCGACCGACAGAGTGCGCTCACAAACGATACTCCTAAAAATACAAATTCAATAGGTATTCATTTGATTCATTTGATCAATCAGAGCATAGTATGATCAGAGAAAAGTCAGGAACTTTTTGTTATCTTTTGGGTTGAAAGCTTATAATGTGCTATTTTGAAAATCGTAGTCACTTGTCGATTTACGTAGTGGTTGCTGGGTTATTAAAAACCGCAAAATATGTTCAAAATTTCCGCGTCGTTTCCTAATACTCCCGAACGTAAGAGTCGGGGACTTTGATGACGATGAAAAAACATACAACTAGCGGAAAATGCACAGATTGGGGTGCTAAAATACCTTTTCGATAAAGATAAAGTTTTATTAGAGAAAAACCAGCAACAGTAATTCCTTGTCTAGTGCCTTAATATAGAAACTGCTTATTTTCATGCAGGTTTCATACGCCGGCCGATACGCCTTTGTGGTTCTGATTAGCAAGTAAAACAATGAATAGACAAGAAAACGCTTCAGGCATTTTTTTAGTGCATTTTCCATTGGTCAGCTATTCGAAGCTATTATCAAAAATGAGTCATCATAAAATTGCGAGAACTAAACTCCATTATTTAGGCATTAGTTAGTATATAACATGGCAGCCAAAATACGAGGTGTTGACGAGAAAACTACCCCAAGTCCAAGTAAAGAAAGCTTAATGTTGAATGAACTATTTATTCCGGAAGACTCGCTCGATCAGCCGTGCGACGTTGTTCTGGTGGTCGAAGATGGCAAGGAATTCAAAGCTCACAGAAAAGTTCTTTCAGAGGCAAGTCCCTTCTTTGAAAAGATGCTGAACAGCAACATGAAGGAGTCTAAAGAAGGAGTAGTTCGGTTGGAGATGTTTAGCGAGTCTGTTACGGCGACTACATTGGAGTTTATTTATACTGGTCATGTTCAGATATTGGCTGAAGAAATTGCCCGAGACCTGATCGTTATGGCCGATTATTTGTTTCTTCAGGAGTTAAAAACTCTCGTCGAGGGAGTTTTAGAACAGAAGTTGAATATATCAGATTGCATTTCAACTTATTATTTTTCTGATAGATATCATTGCGAAGTACTTCTTTCCAAGACACAGAAATTCATCCTTGCAAATTTCACCGCCGTGTACGCAGCGAACCGGGAAGAAGTTTTGAATATGTCGAACAAGGAATTTGAAATGTGGATTTCAAGTGATGAAATAGATGTCAGCGCTGAGGAAGAAGTGTTTAAGATCATTCTAGCATGGATTGATCATGACATCACCGAGCGGAAGAAATATTTTGCCGAGTTATTTTCTCACGTACGACTTGTTTATGCATCGCGTGACTATCTAAGCTGCGATATCGTGGCAAATGATCTGGTGAAAGAGAATGAAGGCTGTTTGAATCTTGTTAAGGATGCTATGAACTTGATTGACTTTAAAAACTGTGCTAGTCTCTCTTTTCCACCAAGGAATTCGCTTGAGACCCAGCCTGCTATAGTAATTAGTAATGGTGCAGAGTTTGTGTGTTATTTTCCTGATGAGGATAGGTGGTGTAAGTTGGCTGATATACCATCTGAATATAGCAAGTTGGACATATGTTTCCCTTGTGAAGGTATATTGTATCTCGGTACTAGATTACAGTTGTCATCATTGAATATAGTCAATTTGGTAAGCTTTGATCCATACACTAACCGTTGGATGCAGTTACCGCCTTTGAAAAACAGATATTTCAGGAGAGTATTTGTTGGTAATGGAGATACCTTGTACGCTTTGCTGTGTGATGTCTGCTTTCCGGTTGGGGACGTCGCAATTGGTTATCGGATCAGGAAACTGTGTGAGAGTCAGCATACCTTGTTCATCTCAAAGTATAAACCAGAATCACACTCATGGGAAGATATAGCATCTTTTAATCATTTTCGTCCAAATGCAAGAAGTCAATATTGCATTGTAGCCAGTGATCATTTTATATATTTTATTGGCGGTGAACAAGTACAATATGGAGAATTCCATCGTAAAATCGTAAAAAGAACAGCGATGAGCAATGTTGACAGGTACGACTTAAGCAAAAACCAGTGGGACAAAGTAGCTGATATTCAAAGAGCGAGAAGTGATGCTTGTGGAGCAGTAACGAACGGAAAAATCTTCATTGCTGGTGGACTTGATCAATGCGGAATCTGGCGGTTTATTGGATGTGAGATGTACAATGAAACAACAAATGAATGGCAGTATATCGCATTAATCAAGAAAACGTGGGATTTTAAAAACCTCTTGGCCGCTAATGGCAAGCTGTACGCTGTGTGCCAAAATCTTGAGCGTCGGGGTGGATATTTATGTTTGCAAGAAAGAAGTGTGGAATGTTATAACCCTGAAAAGATTCCCTTTTTTTTTTTTTTTTTTTTTTTTTTTCCCCCCCCCCCCTTCCCCCTTTTCCCTTCTTCTACCCATACGACGAAAAGAATAAATTTGATTTTACCGAGTGCCACCTACTACATTTCTCTTTGGGCTTCATCGAACCTTTTTTCCGAACTCAAAGGCTCACACATCCGTGTTGCAGGATTGATTGACCATTTAAGTCCATCTTTCCCTAAATATGAAGTACTTCGTGAGGCTTAATGGAACTCTCTACCTTATATGTATAAGGAAAGACCTGCTTAAATCTCTCAGCACAGAGAGAGTCTGCGTGGGAGGCTAATCTTAAGTAAAAAGAACACTCGAGGAGAGACTAAAAGGTAGTTCACACTTGTGACATAAGCACAAGTAAAACCTCGAGCATGTAAGGTATAGACGCCACTACTGACAAACCACCCGCAAAATTTACACTTTCTCTTTTTGAAAACAACGTTCAGGATTTTAGCTCTTATAATCACCAAAACCTCAGGGAAAACATGTCTAGAATGCTTTAATCTATAAAACTTTATGACTTGTGACGTCATAACATTGCTGAAAACGAATATTTTAATATACCAAGAATGGCAAACTCAAACTTAAGGCAAGACATCGAATCGTGTTTGATTGACCACGTAACGACTCTTTCTGTCCGGTATGGAACGCCACTAATAAAATTATTATTAAGATGTTATTAAGAAGCTATTTTTGTCACGTGACCTTTTTTGCTTTATATCCTTTTAACTTAAAATCGTAGTCCACCATGCTGGACAGATTCATAAAAAGTTTTTCATACAATGACAAACACACTTCATCTAATTTTCATCATATACCATTTCGGTGGCCCATAAAAATACCTATAACAGGTCACGTGACCATTTTTTACACGTTAGGCAAAAAATCAGTTAAAGTGCCTATGAAATGAAAATCAAGTTGAACTCATATAAAAGGCCTTTCAAAATGAAGAAAGATGGTGTTTTCCTAACGATTAACGATTTTGTATTATGCAAATTAGATAACTGATGACGTCATAAGTTTGACAGAAATTGATGTAAAAACACAAAATCAGTAATATCTCTGTAAATACTTAAGCAAAATAATTGAAACTTGGCACCAGTATTGTACCCCAAGAAATACACCACATGTTGCATATTTTGATGTTGCTATGGCAACAATCTCGGTTCCAGATCTCTTTCATGTGGATATAGCAATCCCGGGTTTTGATCCATTCCAAACCTTATCCTCCATCTTTAGGGTCATTTGGGTGCCTACCGCAATGAGCACATTACGTATGTTTGGAATGACACCATTTACTTCTCACTGTAAAGCCATAAATCGTGATATTTGATTCAAAGAAGAAAAAGACTGGGACCAAAAGTGTTGCCATAGCAACATAATTATATGTACCATGTGGTGTGATTCTTAGGGTACAATACTGGTGCCAAGTTTCATTTACTTTGCGTTAGTATTTACAGAGATATTACTGATTTTGTGTTTTTACACCAATTTCTGTCAAACTAATGACGTCATCAGCTATCTAATTTGCATAATACAAAATCGTTAATATCTCTGGAACGAGAAAAGATATCAGAAAAATGAAAACACCATCTTTCTTCATTTTGAAAGGCCTTTCATATGAGTTCAACTTGATTTTCATTTCATAGGCACTTTAAGATAAATACGTTTAATTAGGCTACAACGTTTTTCATGTTTTTTGCTTTATCTTTGCAAAATTATGACTGTTTTCAGAGCTATACAAATTTATTTTAGGTCTCCATGTTTAATATACAAACAATGACTGATTATGTTGGTCGCCTAGAAACCCTGACTCTCAAAACAAGAACGTGCACTAGCTAATAAAGAGATAACACTTAATCATAATAGCACTTAATTTCAATCGCACACAATACTTAGCTTATAAAACGATACAAGAATTAATAAACAATCAAATAATAATAATAACATCTTTTATTTAGACACGATAATTTTTTCAGCACAGCTGATGTGGTCGTGTATAAGTTAACTAAGAAATAATCATAACAAAATAACACTACGTGTTTGATGATAAAAGCAACTCCATAAAAGGACTCATGAGAAGTGAATGTATTACGCGAAAAATAAAATTGTTATGCAAAATAATAGTTCGAAAACATCGACTTTTTATGGTTTAATATAATTCGCATATTTAATAACCTGAAGACTAAGCCAGAAATAAAATAAAATTTACTTTCACAGGCCATAAGACAACTTTGTCACACCCAACATATTGACGTGGTATGTCACGTTAATTTATTACCACGCTTTATTACCAAAAAAAAAATTAGATTTGCAATTCAAACATATATTAAAACAAAAATTGGTTAATTTACTCAGAATAAAGGACGGACAATTTTTTTTTGGAGGGGGGGTGGGGGGGGGGGTGTTGATGAAAAATATTGAAAAAATTGTTTGCAAACACGATATGTATAACCAAAAATAGTATGCATTTCGAAAAAAAATGTTTGCAAAGATGCATAAACTAAACAAAAAAGTTTGCAGAGTAAAATTTTTCCATACCCTCCCTCCCCTCCTCCAAGAAAATAATGGTTCGTACCTAACTAAAAAGCTAATCAAGCTGAGTAAACCTAACCTACACCAGCTATCCTCGCCAGGAAAATAACACAGAAATCTACACTCCCATGCATTACAATAAAAGGTGATTCAAACAACTTACTAGTTGGTTGAACAGAGAGATAATTAAAGTTTCTAGAGTCAGTTGAGTCTATATAGCATCCTTCACAAGGCCCAAACAGCCTCAATTATGTCAAAATTTAAAAATGCAGTGGACCGCTTGACGCTTTGATAAATTTCGTGGTATCTTCAAGTTTATTTTCTGGATGTCCCGAAGAAAGGGATGCATGTACAAGACGTCACTTTCACTTTTTTCCACGAAATGGACGTTTGCCTTTCACTTGTTTGGATTTCCGCTTTCCTTTTCTGTGCGAGGACGAACCCTGCATGGCAGTAGCTTCAGCAAGGTTAACTGAAGTGCTGGTCTCCTGCAGCGGACGGATGTTGGAAAATCGTTTGGAAATTCTCACTTAACAGGGATAACAAGGAATTTCCTCTTCTACTTCGCCCCTCACAGAGAATGTTATTTCAGATTGAACCTTCCATTCATTCTCTCCTGGGTCATAACATTCAACACTGATGTGTCTCGATTGTTTCAAATCACATCTTTTAGTGCATCCAGCCAGACGCTGAACGTCACAGCTCACTGCATAAAGCTTGCCATCATCGGATATAGAGAGGGCGTCAAATGCTTTCGGGTTCTTGATGCTAGCGATAAACTGCCATTCATTAGTTGTTTCATCGTACATCTCACATGAAGGACACAGCCGTTCCGTGTAGTCCTGAAAACGACCACCAGCAATGAAGACTTTTCCGTTCGCTGCTGCTCCTCAGTTTAGCTTCGCCTCTCGCAACTTGAATGTCAGCTACTTTGTCCCACTGGTTTTTGCTAAAGTCGTACCTGTCAACATCGCTCGGGTACGCGAACTCGCTCGCGCCTACAGATCGTGCACCGCCAACAAAATATAAAAAATGGTCACTGGCTACAATGCAATAATCTCCTAACAAACAATTTGTTTGAAAATGATCAAATGATAATGTATCTTCCCATGAGTGTGATTCCGGTTTATACTTCGAGATAAACATACTGTGCTTCCTGAAAGAAAAATCAGCAAACCGAAACCGGCCTCTTCCGCGATCATTTTTATTTTCAACTACGGTAGCACGAATGCAGCCATCACACACCAAAGCATACATTTCATCTTTATTTCCAACAAATATTTACCACAAACACCTCTTTTTCAATGGCGGTAATTGCATCCAACTGTCAGTGTATGGACTATAGCTTATCATATTCAATGAACGACGCTGCACTCCAATACTATACAATTTTCCTTCACGAGGAAAGAATCGGTCATACCTGCAAAATTCATCTTCAGAGGGTATCTCACCTAACCTACACCAGGTATTCTCACCAGGAAAATAACACAGAAAATCTGCACCCTTCCGCATCACCATGGCAGGGGTCTCAAGCGACTTCCTTGGTGGAACAGAAAGATTAACACAGTTTTCAGAGTCAATTGACTCTATAGCAACCTTAACAAGATCCAAACAGCCTTCATTGAATCACCAGATCATTTGTCACGACAACACTGATCAAAAAGTCACGCGATACATAAACGAGTCGACTGTGATGAAACAGCTCGGCGAAATATTTCTTTCGCTTGCTTTTGTCATGATCAATCCATACTAGAATAATCTGAAACACGTCTTCCTCGGCGCTTACATCTATTTCATCACTTGAAATCCACATTTCAACTTCCGTGTGTGACATATTCAAAACATCTTCCCGGTTTGCTGCGTACACGGCGGTGAAATTTGCAAGGATAAATTCCTTTGTCGTGCAAAGAAGTTCTTCGCATTGATATCATTCGGAATAATAATAGGTTGCAATGCAATTTGAAATATTTAACTTCTGTGTTAAAACTTCCTCGGCGATAGTTTTTAGTTTGTGGAGTAGCAAATAATCCGCCATAACGATCAGGTCTCGGGCATTGTCTTCAGCCAATATCTGAACATGACCAGTGTAAATAAACTCCAGTGTAGCCGCCATAGCAGTCTCGCTAAATATCTCCAACCCAACTACTCCTTCGTTAGACTCCTTCATGTCGCTGTTCAGCAGCTTTTCAAAGAAAGGACATGCCTCCGAAAGAACTTTTCTGTTAGCTTTGAATTCCTTGCCATCTTTGACCACCAAAACAACGTCGCATGGCTGATCGAGTGTGACTTCCGGAATAAATAATTCATTCGTTAAGCTTATTTTGCTTAGACTTGTGGCAAATTGCTCAGAATTGTCAGTAGGTTGTAACGCTGCTGCCATCTTACTTGTTATGTCCAAATGTTTAGTTCTGAAAACTATAATTAATGGTGACTCATTGTGGCTGACTCATTGTGAAGTGTTTGCATTAGTGATTTGTTTTGTGACCAATCAGAAACGAGATAGAAAACCGGATAGACTAAGGCACGGACCATTATTTTTTGGTGGGGAGGGGGAGGGGGGATGAAAAATATTGAAAAAAATTGTTTGCAGGGCCTAGAAAGACAAAATAAATTGTTTGCAAACACGATATGTAAAACAGAAATAGTTTGCATTTATGAAAAAAATGTTTGGAGAGGTGCATAAACTAAAATAAAGTTTGCAGAGAAAAATTTTTCATACTCCGCCCCCATCCCCCTCCAAGAAAATAATAGTCCGTCCCTTAATGAGGCCTGTAAAAAAATAAACAAGGAAAATTGGTGGTTTCGACCCTTTGTTTCGATCCTCTGTATGTTGAAAACTAACGTGAATTTGCAAGGACCACCGTGACAAAATAGAAGTACCGGATCCTCTCACTGTAGAGGATCTAATCAGCTATAACTAAATAACGAATAAAGAAAAAATTGCAAGGCCGATATCTTCTTTAATTTCATGTTGTAACGTCTCTTTATCCTTTCAAATTTCAAATTTAACGTTTTTGTTTTTCTACCATTGTTATTTACGCGTTGTATCGTATTTCCCACATTTTATATCTGTAACGTTTAACCTTTAGAGTCATTCTTTGTAAGACCCTGAAGAAGGAAGGCCGTGCCTTCCGAAATATTGGAATTTCAATACAGTCCCAAACCGTTCAATCGGCCTTGCAATTTTTTCTTTACTCTGTATGTTGGTAGTTTCGATCCTCTGTAATAATCTAAATCAGTAAAGTGTATATGACATGAAAAATATTTTCCGCTTATTTGAAAGGCCTTTCGAAATACAAAAGAATGGCGTTTTTCTTTTTGAAATATCTTTTTTTGTTTCAGAGATATTGACATTTTTCTATTATGCAAATTAGATCAGTGATGACGTCATAAGATTTGACTCTAAAAAATGGTAAAATACTGAATAAAAAATATCTCTGGAAATATTGAAGCAGTGTTCTTGAAACTTGGCACCACAAATGTGCATCACAAAAGGAACAAAATGACACCCTTAGTATTGTTGCCATAGCAACTCTTTCAGCTCCAGTCTCTCTCTGTCAAAAAGACAAATATCCCCATATCTGACCTCTTAAGGGTCCTGCTTAGAACAGACATAGTTCCCATATTGTCTTAATTCCCACCATCGGTTTGGCTGCGCTAGATGTTTCTTGGTTTAAGACAAAAACTGGGAATTTCAGTTTTTATTGAGACAGCACCAGCGCCAAAACTGTTGTCATGGCAACAGCCCTAAGAGTGACATTTTGTTTCTTTTGTGATGCACATTTGTGGTGCCAAGTTCCAAGAACACTGCTTTTATAGTTTTAGAGATATTGTTTATTCAGTATTTTACCATTTTTTAGAGTCAAATCTTATGACGTCATCACTGATCTAATTTGCATAATAGAAAAATGTCAATATCTCTGAAACGAAAACAGATATTTCAAAAAGAAAAATGCCATTCTACTGAATTTTGAAAGGCCTTTCAAATAAGCAGGAAATATTTTTCATGTCATATACACTTTAATGTATTAATGGCTTGGGCATGTCTTTGAGCGAGTACTGTGAAGACATGCCATTCCATGCTCTGTCTTAGGTTTTTAAAAATGGCTCCAGTTATTAAATATAGTAAAGTTTGCCCTCAGGAAATAAGCTTAAAACAACAGTCCACTTTGTCGGCGGAAAACTTTGCAGAGTTGAGTCAGCAGGTCTTGCGGAAAAAATTGATTAGTTATCTTCTTTCAACCAAAGCCGCCATGACGTCATAAATGCAAAATTCTGGGGGCATCTCCCCCCCCCCCCCCCCGAAAATCTTGAAATTTCAAGGCTTGGAAATAGTATTTTAACATTCTCCATGAGGTAAAATCAGCAAGGAGAAAGTGCTTACTGCAATATTTTGGAGGTTTTGTTAACTCGATACATATTCACAGCCTTCCATGATCTACTGATCGCCGGCCTTAGTACACTGATCTGCATTTTTACACAAGCTCCCTTGTGTGGGAAGAAAACTGAAGGAAGAGCACGCTGGAAAGATATGCCCCAAGGGATTTCAGAGAGCAGGGAAAGATGGCTATGAACTTTATAGAAACAAAACGCTCCATCGGTTCAGTCTGTTCACATTGTTTATTGTTCAGAAAGAAATTCAAATAACGTTCTTCCTAAGCCACACTGGCTGCGGTCACATCAACGACGTCATTAAAGTTTAACTATAGTTAGTCTGAAGTTACGTGACGTCATACCTAACTATAGTTAGTGCTTTCGGTCGTCTTTGCGGTCACACCAATACAGTTAACTATAGTTAGTCTGTATTGTTTTGGATCAGCGAGGCGTAAATTTTCTAACTATAGTAAGGGTGAACAGAACAGCGGTCACATTACCGAAATAGTTAGCAGTCTAGATGTGACCGCTGCCACTGTCACTTCTGCGTGCAGCTTGCATGATATCATTTATTGATCGTGGTCAATGCTTATCAATTTCTTGTCAATATCAGGGAATTTTATTCAAGGTTACTTAAATTTTTCTGTGCAAAATACTGAGTAAAAGGAAATTAATGCGCTTATTTGACCAGACAGGATGAAGTTAAAAAGTTTTTTTCCTCTCAGTATGACTGCCAACCCTGCAATGCTTGTTAAGATTTCGTCGTCACTTGTCGATCTCATTATATTGCCACGTTAAAACACTGAACTGATTCAAAATTTCCCTTCGTTTCAAATTTTCTGAACGTAAGATGTCGGAGACGTTGATAATGGCGACAAAACTAGAAAAGAATTCACAAATCGGGGCGAATAAATATGAAACAACATCGACGATCGACGCGAATAGTTTTAAGGTGAAGGTTAAGATTCAACTTATTTTACAAGAAAATACAACATTCCTTGTTTAGTAGTGACTGTTCATTTTCATGCAGGCCTCATTAGGCATAATATGTGGCTTTCCATCTCGTCTCTGATTGGTAGGAAAACAAAGCAACAATAAAACACTTCAGGCAGAGATGAGCCAGCCGCAGAAGCTCGCAGACAATATGATGCGTAGCATAAAAAATTTGGACAATAAAATTTATTTGGACATTAAAAAGTGACCGGCTTAGCTATAGGTTCATTGTTGTTATGTCAAAAAAGCATACAAATTTATTTTGAACACAAAATGATTTTTTATTTGAGTAAAGAAAAAGGGTGAAGGTAACAAAAACTTGAGATCAATTGAGACTTGACTTTGAAAGGACTGGCTTCACAGCAATTGCTAATGCGAAAGGTTGTGTACAAAAATAGGTTGTTACTACCAATTTCTTCTCTAACATTATGTCATATCTTGTGGCTCAAAGCTTTGTCATGCACAACAAAGAAAACAACAACAATTTGCCAAGCCTAGATTATGGTGGGTGATTACCGTCATAATTAAACTTTGGATTATGTTACTTGTTATTGCATTTTGTTTTACAATAAGTTGCTTGTGTGTTTGAATTTTATGTTGGTTGTATCAATTTTCTGTCAGAATTCAGAAATTTTCGCCTAATCAAATTTTCGGTAACTCTAAACTTTCTAGTCATTTGAATTTTTCAGGTTGTGCCAGTTTTCGGGAACTATTCCAATCTCCGATTCGTTTTTCGTTTCTGGTGTATTTTTTGCCAGTAGTTCGAATTTTCGGACACATTCAATTTTCTGCTAGTAGTTCGAATTTTCGGACACATTCAATTTTCTGCTAGTTCCCGGCGCCATATTGGAATAGTAACCGCGCAGACATGATAGCGAGGCTACCGGTGACCCGTGGCTGAGCGTGAAGAGAGATTACAGTGAGGATTCGGCAATTAGCCCGTGTTTTTTCGCGTTTTTCGGAACATAAGCGAAAGTTTTGATTCTAATAATACTCCTTCGTCATCTTCTAAGATGAATGGAAAATATTGGGCCGCTTTTGGCTGTAAAAAAGGCGAGTAAACTTCTCAGGGGCTATCAGTAGTTTGCGTAACAAAACACAAGGAGATCCAGTGAAGAAATCGCATCCATGGTGTAATCTGATAAGACGCCAGCATGAGCATGGTGAGGACAATTTTCTTCGTCTTTAAAGCAATTTTTCTTTGTACTAATCATTACAAAAAAGGAAATATACACAGCTCTCCTGAGCAAGTCGTTGGGATCAGAAAAAAGGTTTTTAACATGCAATGTTTACAGAACTTTTGTTTACTTGCTCTCAATCACTGAAGTTGATGTTTAATAATACTTTACATTACACAATGCCCAATTCTTGAAAGTTTTCAGTAAAATAGTTATCCCAAATCAGGAATTATTCTCAATTTTGCAGACTTCTTTTTTATTTTATTTCTGAGTGTGGCAGTTTATTTTATATTGGTTAGAGCTGCTTTTAGGTGAAGTTATAAGCTTGGTTTAAATAAAGTTTTAATATTATCTCATAGGTAAAGAGAAACTCCCAGCAACATAGATTGTGAAACATTCTAAAAGGAGTCTGCCAGTTGAAAGAAGCTCAGAAAATCATCTATTCAAGTCAAGAAATGGAAAATAACACAAGCAGAGGGCAATTTTTTAAGAATAAAAAATGTTTTCAGTTGAAATGACTGCATCAGCTACTAAGTTTTGAAATAAATCATTTGCAGTGTTGAATCAAGGTGTTTCAAAAAGCCATTTAACAGTTCCTGTTACTATACAAAAGTATTACCAACCCAAACAGTATGGTAAGGATTATTATTATGAGATGCACAAAATGTGGACCATGTATAACTGACAATAATGCTTGCAAGTCTAAAGTTATATTTACAAAAATTGCCTGAGGGAATGATAAAATCATTGCTATACTTTACATGTCCAGGGACAACTGTATTTGTTCTTTGTCCTTACCTTATTCTGGCCTTAAAGGAATTTTATTGACTATTTTGGAGAGAAAAGGCTTCCTTTTTCAATTTTTTTTTTAACACCACATTCTCAGACAAAACAAATTCCACCCCTACACATTGACCTGGTGTGGGAGACGCGGTGGCCAATGGTTAGCGCACTCAACTCCCAGTCGAACGGCCCGGGTTCGAGTCCTGGTGGGGGAGCTGCGTTGTGTTCTTGGCCAAGACACTTTACTCTCAGTGCCTCTCTCCACCCAGGTGTATAAATGGGTAACAGCGAATTTACTGCTGGCATTCCATCCAGGGGGGAGTAGACCTAGTCGCTTAATGCTACGGAAACCGGGATAAGCTCCAGCTGTATGAGCCACTTGGCTCGGACACAGACTTTACCTTACCTTTTACAGATTGACCTGGAGGTTACAACAAGAGAAATTCCTCTTCCCCATTGATGGTAGAGTTTCATATGGACACCGAACTACAGCTAATCTAGCAGAGTTCCATCCAGCTTCATGATGAAGATTTTATTTATTTTTATTTTCTTTACTGTCTTATTTAAACAACACATTCATCTTAAACATTACATAAATATTTTCAATACTACATGCAGGACCTTAAATTTTATAGCTCCCCATTTGAGATAATAAACATTCAGAAAGTGTTTAAAGTATTGACATACTTTCTGGTTTCAGTGTAAAAGATTTATGGGTGGTTAACCCTTTACTGTCAAAGAATGAACAGCCCCAAAACTTTACCAGGTCAATACATACACATGTACACAAAAGGAGATGTAACAGTAATTAAAATGTTTCCCTGAATTTGACCAAATTCTCTCATCTAGAGCTGATAGAAAAGTTGATTTTTAACCTCTTCTGGAGAAATAATACCAAAATGATGGGTTATCACTGATGCACGATTAAACTACCCTGGCTGTAATGTGGTTGAGACCAAACTTTGCCTGAAATTCAACCAGTTTAAATTCAATGATGCATTATTCTCTTTGCAGATCAATCAGACTTTTCATCAGGTGATTTAATAGGGTGCAATAATACTCCTGGTTAATGAGAAAAAAGTTTTCCCTTTTCTTTTGCATTTTTATTTCTTGAGTAGATGTTTCTCTGTGCCTTCTTTTAAATAGTGACTTCCTTGTGTGATAATTTCACAATCCATGTTTACTGGGATAGTTTTCACCTATGAGACAATATTGAAAACGGATTTAAACTAAGCTTACAACTTTACCTAAAAGCAACTCTTTGTTATCAATAATCTATTTCTTTTAAATCTTATCAAAATACAATAAGCTTATATCAGACTCAAAATAAATACAGAAATAAAAAAAAAGGCAAAATTGGGAATAATTTCTGAATTGAGATATATATTTAAATGGAGACTTGTCAACAGAAGGGCTTTCCTGATATAAAATATTATCAAACAACTTCAGTGATTAGAGGTCATTAGAAGCAAGTATAAAACAAAAGTTCTGTAAACATTGCATGTTAAAAACCTTTTTTCTGATCCCAACGACTTGCTCAGGAGAGCTGTGTATATTTCCTTTTTTGTAATGATTAGTACAAAGAAAAATTGCTTTAAAGACGAAGAAAATTGTCCTCACCATGCTCATGCTGGCGTCTTATCAGATTACACCATGGATGCGATTTCTTCACTGGATCTCCTTGTGTTTTGTTACGCAAACTACTGATAGCCCCTGAGAAGTTTACTCGCCTTTTTTACAGCCAAAAGCGGCCCAATATTTTCCATTCATCTTAGAAGATGACGAAGGAGTATTATTAGAATCAAAACTTTCGCTTATGTTCCGAAAAACGCGAAAAAACACGGGCTAATTGCCGAATCCTCACTGTAATCTCTCTTCACGCTCAGCCACGGGTCACCGGTAGCCTCGCTATCATGTCTGCGCGGTTACTATTCCAATATGGCGCCGGGAACTAGCAGAAAATTGAATGTGTCCGAAAATTCGAACTACTAGCAGAAAATTGAATGTGTCCGAAAATTCGAACTACTGGCAAAAAATACACCAGAAACGAAAAACGAATCGGAGATTGGAATAGTTCCCGAAAACTGGCACAACCTGAAAAATTCAAATGACTAGAAAGTTTAGAGTTACCGAAAATTTGATTAAGCGAAAATTTCTGAATTCTGACAGAAAATTGATACAACCAACATAAAATTCAAACACACAAGCAACTTATTGTAAAACAAAATGCAATAACAAGTAACATAATCCAAAGTTTAATTATGACGGTAATCACCCACCATACTAGATTACAACATGCTTACAAGCTAAATGAAGCATTGAATGAAACAAGAGTTTTCTATTCACTAGACGTTCCTGTTTAGTTGGGAGGAAATGACTCAACATGACTCAATGACTGATATGCCCGGAAACGGGCTTTTACTGATGGTAAAATAACATTACTTGTGGTTTGTGTGACAGAAACCTGGCAACTGAAATGTATTTACATTCGGCGGAACTAAACTGTAAGTGGCAGTGACAGAGAATGTAAATAGTTTCTTATTGGTATGAACGCACGTGAGCCGTTATGGCGTTAATTGACTCTATTGTTGTAACGTGATATAAGGGCTGATGGTAATGTATTCATCTCAGCTCTCGAACTTTTCAACTTTTATTTTATACACTTTTTTTTATCTTTGTTCGCCCAAAGGTTCATGCGCCTGCATTTGGTTGGGGAGTACGTTCCCATTTTTCCCACTGGGTTTTTGGGTTTTCGTACCAGGCGGCGTATAGGTTTAATGTCCGAGTAGTGTTTCAGTTTTTGTACGTTTAAACAATGTATTTGATAAGGACGGCATTAAATACTCGGACTCATAGTTCGAGCTGCACACCCATTACGTCTGTTTCATAGTAGTGAATATAAATAAGAATATCAAATTGCTGTGTGACTAATAAGGAAAAGCACATGTACTAAAACACTATGCAAAAATTTATAACCTTTTCCTTGAGCGAAAAATAAAGAAATTGTGAACTTGATCACAAATACTGTACATATAAGATGACAACCAAAAAACAACCCGCTGACATTTCTGAGCAGATTACTCCAAATCCAAGTAAAGAAAGCTTAAAGAAGGGCTACCGCTCGAAACATCAGCTTTCCCAATTCGTTATGACTATTAGTTTTACTGACTTTATTAACTTCCAGTTGATAATCAAGTACGTGTTTTTCTTCCCCTTCAATGCAGCAAAACAGTTTCTTTAGAAAAAGGTTAGTTTCTTTATAGTTTATTTATATTATAAGTAAAGAGAATACTCCGACACTTAGCTATATTAATATTCATTCATTCATTCAAACAACAATTTTCCTTGTTTAGTGCCGTTATAATGCAACTGCTATTTGTGGTTTTCTATCTCGTCCCTAATATTGGTCGCAAAATAATTCAACATAAACAATAAAACACTTCAGGAATATTCTTAGCGCAGTTTCCATGACTGCCATGAGTCAGCAACAGTCAATATAATGAGTCATCATAAAATTTAAGAACTGAACATTCACGTTTTGGACCTTACGTACATGTAAGATGGCCATGGCAGCCGAAATACGACCTGTTGATGAGCAAACTACCCCAAGTAAAAGAAAAGAAAGCTTATCGCAGAATGAACTGTTTGTGCCGAAAGACACACTCGATCAGCCATGCGACGTTGTTTTGGTGGTCGAAGATGGCAAGGAATTCAAAGCTCACAGAAACGTTCTTTTAAAGGCAAGTCCTTTCTTTGAAAAGCTGCTGAACAGCGACATGAAGGAGTCTAAAGAAGGAGTAGTTCGCTTGGAGATGTTTGGAGAGTCTGTTATGGCGGCTACACTGGAGTTTATTTACACTGGTCATGTTCAGATATTGGCTGAAGACAATGCGCGAGACCTGATCGTTATGGCCGATTATTTGTTTCTTCAGAAACTAAAATCTCTCGTCGAGGGAATTATAGCGCAAAAGTTGAACACCTTTAACTGCATATCAACTTATTATTTTTCTGAAAGATATCAATGCGAAGAACTTCTTTCCAAGACAAAGAAATTTATCCTTGTAAATTTCTCCGCCGTATACGCAGCGAACCGGGAAGTTGTTTTGAATATGTCGAGTAAGGAAGTTGAAATGTGTATTTCAAGTGATGAAATAGATGTAAGCGCAGAGGAAGATGTGTTTAAGTTCATGCTAGCATGGATTGATCATGACATCACCGAGCGGAAGAAATATTTTGCCGAGCTATTTCGTCAAGTTCGACTTGTATATATATCGCGTGACTTTCTAAACAGTGATGTCGTGACAAATGATTTGGTGAAAGACAATGAAGGCTGTTTGGATCTTGTAAAGGATGCTTTAGACTCAATTGACTCTAAAAACTGTGATAATCTCTCTGTTCCAGCTAGGAAGTCGCTTGAGACCCCTGCTATAGTAATACATACCTGGGCAGAACTTCTGTGTTATCTTCCTCGTGAGGATAGCTGGTGTAGGTTAGGTCAGATACCAACCTACTATACATTTTTGCCTTGTGGAGGTAAATTGTATGGTGTTGAACAAGGACGTTACTTATCAGATATGATAAGCTATAATCCATACACTAAGAGTTGGACGAGATTACCACGTTTGGAAGAAGACACACTTCTGTGGAAATTATTTGCTACAAATGGAGAGGAAATGTTCGCTTTGCTGTGCAATGTCTCCTGTCCCTGTAGAGACGCAGTATATCCTACGATGCATGTCAGTGAGCATAATTTGTTTATCTCGAAGTATAAACCGGAATCACACTCATGGGAAGATATATTTTTTCTTGATCATTTTAAATTAAATGAAAGATGGTATTTTTGCATTGTACCCAGTGACCATTTTATATATTTTATTGGCGGTTTGGATATGTTCGGTCACCTGATGAGTGATGTTGACAGGTACGACTTAAGCAAAGGCCAATGGGACAAAGTAGCTGACATTCAAGTAGCGAGAAGAATGGCTCACGGAGCTGCAGTGAAAGGAAAAATCTTCATTGTTAGTGGATTTCAGTTATCGTGGGAACCATTGTTGACTTGTGAGATGTACCATGAAAAAACAAATGAATGGCAGTTTATTGCAAGTTTGAAGAAACTGGATTTACTCAAGTTCAACCTCGTAGCCAATGATGGGAAAATTTATGCTGTGAGGTCACAAAACAGTGGTATGAAACCGGACCAATGTAGTATTGAATGTTACAACCCTGAAAACAATAAATGGGAGATGAAAAGTGGGGCGGTATTACCACGGATAAGTCGCTCTATGATAAATCTAAGCGCTTTCTCGATGAGAATTTTCAAAGGATTTTTCCACATCCGTCCGCTGGAGAACAGCAATTTAGATAGCTTTCTGCCGAAGAACAGTACTTCAGATAGCCTTTCTGAAGCTTCTACCACTCAGAACCACAACTGGAAATGCGTTGTCATGTGACAGTAACTTCCTGTACGTGTCTAATTCATTTTGTGAGAAACGTGTAACCAGGGACCGTGAAAACTGAGATCTTTGGTAATTTTAGTTGGTGATTTGGTTAAATTGTAGAGAATGTCAAATAAGATAAGTCATTGATGAAGTGTTTTAAATTGATTAGTCAATAAAGTGTGTAGTTATAAAATTGTATTACATACCACCAACACGTTGTTTAGGCGAGCAATTTTGAAAAAACCGCGAGGAAAGAAACCTTCCCCCCCCCCCCCTCCCCACCCCCACAAACTGCTTCAGGTTTCACTAAAAACCATCATGGCTCGTTTGTGCTCAAGATATTGTTATCACGTACTGTTTTTACAATAACAAATAAACAGCAAAGGCTGTTTTTCACTGGGTCGGAATTATCCATATTTCTGTGTGAATTTTTGGAAATAATCTGTATCCCGATTTTGTAAACAAAAATATCCCTGACTAAAAGGTCTAATATACCCCGATTTGCAAAACGTGCTCTCCGGAATCCGTGCTTTATGGTCGACATTAGTCAGTCTTCAAGCCACTGCCGCGTGGGAAAACTGAAGGCTGACTCGGCCAAGAAAGCTTGTGCAGGGTAGGTTAGTCAATGACCTAATAGGTCTGGGGGGGTCCAGAGTCAAGGATTGAATTGATGGCTTGCTAAAGGGATGGGGTGAGTTTAAGTTACTTTCAGGGGCTTTGCCCCACACGAATGTCATGGCATTATTGTCATTATTGCCATTTTTGGCAGCTGGCCTTCAGCCCTTTGAAAGATTTGCTGTGAGCAGCGATGGGAATGCATTCCAGCACCCCCTCCCACCCCTCCCGTGTTTTGATTCCTGTAATTTTAATAATGAAATCTAGAAAGCGTCTGCCCGCCTAAAAACCTGTTTGTATCCGTAGGCGATCGTGATTGCATATCTGTACAAAGATGAAGCGTCCCCAACTTAAAGTGTGTTTTCAATAGGTTGAAATGATACTAGTTTTCAACCTATTCTTACTAGGTATAGGGCTGCCCCAAAGATACTCGCAATTCCCCCAAAAAGTTGCTCGAAATTTCTTTAAAAAATGCTCCAAAATCCAAAACGTTGCTCGAAAGATTCTTTAAAAGAACTAAAACGTTGCTTTTGATGAACAAAATTCTCCAGATATATATGCCAATTTCCCTTTGAAAGTAAGATTTTTAAAGATTTCCATGCAATTGTGACTGCATCAGAAGTTTCTAAATAACATATTTAAGTCAAAACTTGCTAAATTTCAAGGATTTCTTTTACAAAAAACAATCATGACGATGCGATGACGTCTTGTTTGCTGACGAGTTAATAATGCTAAATGATCCGAAAGTTGAACATTTTCTGAACTTTCTTGGAAATCTTCTGCAAATTTCGTTAATTTTCGGAGAAGTTGGAATAATGCTCGGAAACGTTCGCATGACCTTCGATCAACACTCGGAAAATCTTCGGAAATCTTCGGTCTTCACATTGCAAAAGGTTCCTCGAAAGTTGCCCAAAAGTTGCCGAGCGTCTTTGGGTCAGCTCTAAATAAGGAAATAGTGACAAGTCATGAATGTTGGCTTTGATGAAGCAGAGACGCTTCCTCAGAAGTTCGAGGGATTTAAAACAATTACTGGATACAGTTCCATCAGGGCCATCAGTTGTGGATAACTTCTTTAATGATTATGGCTCCTAAGCGTTCTGTGAGCATGTTGCACGTCTTGCAGCACGTTTTCAACCATCGCTAATCTTTGGTTGATGATCAGTGTTAGGATGTCCCAAAGATGCTCGAAATTTCTTTAAAAGTTTCACGAAAGTTGCTGCACAATACAACGGTTGCGTTACAGTTGCTTTAAAACTCAAAAACGTTGCTTTTCATAAATGTTGCCTAGCAATTTTATTGCAACAGAATTATGTTAAAAACATTTTTAGGTCAAAATATGTTGAATTATGATGACGATGACGCCACGTTTGCTGACTCACAGCTTTGTTATTCACCTCTAAAACCACAAACAAGAGTTCCTTATTCACTAAAAGTTCCTGTTTACTTGAGAGGAAATGACGAAACATGATTCTTCTGATATGCCCTCAAACGGGCCTATAACATCTTGTGGTTTGTGCGACAGAAACCTGAAAATTGAATACCACATTTTTGTGTGACTAAGGAGTAGCATATCATTGTACTAAAACACTTTCCAAAATTTCCAACCATTTCCTTGAACGAAAAACAGATGACAACCACAAAACAACCCGCTGACAATTCTGAGCAGAACCCACAAAAATATAGTTTAGGTAAAGATAATTAAGCCCAGGGACAACTGGTCATTTTCCCTAAATCAATAAACTGGATGTCCATGTATGATACACCATTTGAAAGGTATTGATCAGAATACTTCATAAAATATGTCAACAAATAATAAGACAGTTATGGCCTTGAAAGAAATGGCTTTAAAACGTAAAAAGAAAAATGTTTAAAAATATGCGTATCTCCGCATATGGCAGGTATACCTCTAAACTATAGCTTATTGTGCAGCTCTCAGTGTTGTAGTTGATTTCAGTTATGTTGCTTCTCACATGCGTATCAGGAAAAAAATTCAAAAGTCAGTGATAGTAGTGGTCATTCAAGTCAAAAATAGGGGGATGTACAATTTTATGTTTTCAAAATGCAGATCTTTTCAAGGCAATTTTGGTGGCAAAAATTCAAATTAATTGGACAGATATTGACGAAGTTATATTATTATGTGCCACATGGCACTATCGGGGCTTAAAGGGTTAATAGCTACAAACTCCGAGTGCCGTAATTATGAAACTGCTTATTGTGGTTTTCCATCTAGTGCCTGATTGGTAGAAATATAAATCAACGTCAACAATAAAACACTTCGGGAAAATTTTAAGCGCAGTTTTCATGAGATCAGCAGTACTAGTCATCATGAAATTTAAAGAACTGAAATTTAAGAACTGAACATTCACGTCATGGACAGTACATGAAAGATGGCAGCCGAAATACGACCTGTTGATGAGCAAACTACCCAAGGTACAAGTAAAGAAAGCTTAACGCAGAATGAACTGTTTGTGCCAGAAGACACGCTCGATCAGCCATGCGACGTTGTTTTGGTGGTCGAAGATGGCAAGGAATTCAAAGCTCACAGACAAGTTCTTTCAAAGGCAAGTACTTTCTTTCAAAAGCTGCTGAACAGCGACATGAAGGAGTCTAACGAAGGAGTAGTTCAATTGGAGATGTTTAGCGAGTCTGTTATGGCGGCTACACTGGAGTTTATTTACACTGGTCATGTTCAGATATTGGCCGAAGGCAATGCCCGAGACCTGATCGTTATGGCTGATTATTTGATTCTTCAGAATCTAAAACTTCTCGTAGAAGGAGTTTTAGCACAGAAGTTGAATACTTCAAATTGTATTTCAACTTATTATTTTTCTGAAAGATATCAATGCCAAGAACTTCTTTCCGAGACAAAGACATTTATCCTTGTAAATTTCTCCGCCGTGTACGCAGCGAACCGGGAAGATGTTTTGAATATGTCAAGTAAGGAAGCTGAAATGTGGATTTCAAGTGATGAAATAGATGTTAGCGCAGAGGAAGATGTGTTTAAGTTCATTCTAGCATGGATTGCTCATGACAAAAGCAAGCGAAAGAAATATTTCGCCGAGTTGTTTCGTCATGTTCGGCTCCTTTATGTATCGCGTGACTTTTTGATCAGTGATGTCGTGACAAATGATCTCGTGAAAGATCAAAGGGCACTTAGAGCCAGCTCATTCTTCTGCCTCTTTCGGGGGGGGGGGAGGGGGGGTGGGAAGGGTAGGGTTTGGGAGTGGTGGTGGTTAATGGAAATGTACTGGTACAGTTCACTTAAGTCAAGTACAGTCCCGTGTAAAGTCAAAATCAGATACGCATGTGAAAAGAAATGAAATCACAATTTCACAACTTCTAAAAATGGTGCAACGTGAATCAAGTTGCCGAGCTGTTTAGACCTTAGGGACCCTAAACGTATTTTCACGTATTTTAACACGCGCTGACACAAGCGATCAAATCCATTGAGGCAGCCGGAAGTAATTTTACATGGCCCCATTCCCCGTTACGTAAAAGTCCACAAGCAGTTATTTAAAAAAGAAATAGTATTTCGTTTCCGGATCGCGGTACGATAAGCATAATAAAAATATGAATAATAGGAAGAGAAGATTCTAGGTCGAGAATCAGTATTACGCGGAAAGGAATTGCGAAACAGTCAAGTTTTTTGCATGCATGCACATTCCTTTACCCTTCCGTGCCAGAAAAAACGAGACATCCGAAGACATCTAGTCTTGTTTGCTCTTCTTAGCGCTATTATTGATGGAAAATGTAAAGTCAACAACAACATAGACAGAAAAGCTAGAATGTTTACATAACAATTAAACACGGAAAGGGCTTTCACAATATTTTTCACCAATACATCGCTTCTTGACAAATATAATTTCGATATTTGAAGAACATGTTTTTACTGCTAAAACGTGTGGAGATTGTGGTTACGAGCTTTCTTCTGGTTGGATAGTGTGTAAATAGTTCATATCTTCCACGAAGCTCAGATACACATGTGAAAAGAAATGAAATGAATATTTGTTACCGTTTTAAATTACTGAATTGCGTTTTGAATAGCCTTTCTGTCAGCACGCATCTACCGGGCAGTGACAATCATTGTTCATGGATTGAGCAGCGAATGAAATTTGAGAGAAAGATGCACACGAACACGTCGTGTAAAACGGATGACGTGAGTCACGGGAAATGAGATTACTACAAAGAGAGTTGACGTGGCTTTATTTTTGGTTCATTGTACACATAGAGAAATGCGTGCGGGTAAACATCAACTGCGTAACGTCATAAGTTAATTTTTGAATGGCTCTTTATCGTTTTACTTGGACGTGTCCAGGGTTCTTAGAAAGAGGAAATTCAATAAAAACTATACATTTGATACATTTTCGTTCTCGGAAATATTAGCTGTCAAGCTACTCTAAATTCGAGTTTAAATAAAGTTTTATTATTATTATTATTTCGGCGACGTGCGCAGATCGTGCATTTCTAAAAAAGAGAGTTGACGTAACTTTAAGTTTATTTTTGGTTCATTGTGCACGTACAGAAATGCGTGCATGGACGCGTGCGGGTGAACATCAGCTGCGTCACGTCACGAGCCAAAACCAACTCTACTTCAAACATACCAAAAAAATTCCATTGATTCCATATTTTAGATCGCTCTTTATACTTTCTGTTGGACATAGACAGATTGGGGTCAGGGCCGAGGACATGTTGAGGGGTCTCAGAAAAGAAAAAAAAAATGAAAATATACATTTGATAATTTTTTGTAATAACGACACGTGCGGGTTGTAGTCGTAGTTGACGTAGCTTTAGTTTTGGTTCATTGTAGACCAGTAGTTCCGAAATTGTCATTTGATGTTAATTTATTTATTACACTATACAATGATTTCACTTCTTTTCACATTTGCATCTGAGCTTCACTGAAGTTATTTTTGGCGTTACTAAGGGGGCAGGGGTAGCATATAAAATTACTTCCGTTCTACAACTTCCGTCCACACAATTTTTGTACACGCAGACTTCCGTCAACATATGTATCACTTCCGGTCCACACAATTTTTGTACACGCAGACTTCCGTCAACATCTGTATCACTTCCGGTCCACACAATTTTTGTACACGCAGACTTCCGTCGACATCTGTATCACTTTCGGTCCACACAATTTTTGTACACGCAGACTTCCGTCAACATCTGTATCACTTCCGGTCCACACAATTTTTGTACACGCAGACTTCCGTCAACATCTGTATCACTTCCGGTCCACACAATTTTTGTACACGCAGACTTCCGTCAACATTTGTATCACTCTATTACTCATTCTGGAGAATGAGCTAAAAATGAAGGCTGTTTGGATATTGTAAAGGATTCACTCGACATAATTGACTCAAAAAACTATGATAATCTTTCTGTTCTACCAAGGAGGTCCCTTGAGACTCCTATTATTTTAACGCTTACGTATCAAGATATTTTGTGCTATTTGCCTGATGAGAATGACTGGTATTGTTTGGAGTTCGAAAGATCTATGCGCGGGACCATTTATAAGAGAGTTGTCTTTTGCCAGGGTAAATTGTATTTTTTCGAATCTCCACAATGGATCAGACAGTATAGAGAATGGTCGAATATGGTAAGCTACAATCCATATACTAACAGCTCGATGCAATTACCATCATACTTGGAGGAAAACAGTGCTTTGCTAGAAATATTTGTTAGTAATGAAGATAACATGTATGCTCTGGTATCGAAGCGATCAACCGACCAAACTCTTACTGTCATCTTGGAGTACAAACCTGCATCAAACTCATGGGAACATATATCATCACTTGATTCTTTCGAGTTAAGGTGTGATGTTTGTATTGTAGCCAAAGACAATTTTATTTATTTTATTGGCGGTACCAAAAATGCAAGGCCGTTTTGTGGTCATAAGAAGTCAGAGAGCGATGTTGATAGATACGACTTCAGCAAAAAACTGTGGGACAAAGTAGCTGACGTTCAAATACCGAGGGAAAGGGCTCACGGAGCCGCGGCAAACGGAAAGATTTTCATTGCTGGTGGAGATTGTAATGGGGACAGGCTACCAAGAAACGTTCAATGTGAAGTGTACGATGAAACATTAAATGAATGGCAGTTTATTAAATGTTTTAATTTGCGACCCGAAGCCTTGAGGAACATCGTGTCCTTTGATGACAAGCTTTATGCTGTGGGCTTTATGATATGTGATGCCTGGCGAAATTGCGAACTGCGACATACGAGAGTCGAATGCTACAACTCTGAAAAGGATGAATGGGAGATAAAATCTGAAATAGCTACCGTACCCACGAGAATCCTAAGGGATTCTCGAAAGATGCAAAAGTTTGTTCATTGAGAATTTTTAAAGGATTTTTCAACCCTCCAGCGTGCAAGCTGACCAAAGCCTCCCCTCCTGCCGATTGCCTTTCTGGAAGTACTTACTCTCAGTCTTCGTCCTCTTCCAAAGCACGCCAACAGCAATGCTTTATCATGTAACTGAGACATTATTGTCAACCTAACCTTTTTTGTAATATTGTTGTTATTAAAAACTCTTCCTCATTAAAAAAAGATGGTTATCATATATTGCCATAATCAAGGAATTTATAGATATTTTTGCACATAACATTGACAAGCCATTTCAACGGACCAATAAAATACTACTGTCCCTCCAACTGGGTGGCTACTAAAATAACTATTTTATGGGGAGGCTTCCGACCTCGATCTCAGGTTCTATCAACTTTTATTTTCTTGTCGTTGAGGCTGCAGCTAGTCACATGACCGCCCAAAATGTAGGTGGTGAAAAACATTTGTTGAGTGGGAGGGGTAACAGAGTGTTGTATTTGATGCTGTGCCATTTTATAAAGCGGGCAACAAGTGCGTTTGTGATTTTCACTGGTTCAGGCAACACGGAACAGTGAAACCGGTTTCAAAATCAAGCGGCTGTCGAATTCAAATTGGAGTATTATACTTTAATATTTCCGGTGTATGGTTAGAAATTCCAAGTAATAGCGATCGTGTTTCTTTTGCTCAGCCGTGATCAACAGAAATTGTAAGAATTCGTCCTCACTTGTCGATCTTATTATCGCCACGTTAAATCACTGAAATGTTCAAAAATTTCCGCTTCGCTTTTAATTAACCGAACGAAAGATGTCGGGGAATTTGATAATAGTGAAGAAACTCACAGCTAGCACAAAATTGACAGATCGGGGCGGCAAAATATCAAACAACATCAACGATCGACACAAACAGTTTTAATGTAAAGATTCAACTTATTTTACAAGAAACTACAACTTTCCTTGTTTAGCCAGAAGGACTGTCCATTTTCGTGCATATCTCATTAGGCATAGTATGTGGTTTTCTTTCTCGTATCTGATTGATGCAAAAACAAATCAACAATAACATTTACCGGATGTCAATATCACCAGCATCAATGTTAAGAGACGAAAATGGCAAAGACGCAAACAAGAAGTGATGTTCCTTGGATAGGTCTGCAGCGCTGGCTAGAGCAGCACATTGACCTTGTGTTGGATTATTTCCTCTAGCTTGGGTGCTGAGTTCCTTATGGAACTCATGTTTTCTGAGGGCAGCATATTAACATCCTGCTAGACTATTATCTCTTAGTTAGGTAATGAGTTCCTTATGGAACTCACATTATCAGAGGGAAGTACATTGACCTTGTGTTGGATTATTTCCACTAACTTGGGTGCTGAGTTCCTTATGGAACTCATGGTATCTGAGGGCAGCATATTAACATCCTGCTAGATTATTATCTCTTGGTTGGGTAATGAGTTCCTTATGGAACTCATGTTATCTGAGGACAGCGAATGGACCATGTGCTAGATTATTTTGCCTTACTTACTTGGGTTCTGAGTTCCTTATGGAGCTCATGTTATCTGAGGGCAGCATATTAACCCTATTCTGACCGGGCTTTTTTGGACCTTCTCAGACCGGGGGGGGGGGGTGGGGGGAGGGCTGAGAATATTTAAGCAATCACCATGAAACTTATAGGATGTATTGTATGTCCGAAACTCTTTCTTTTGGTATACGTCACGTGGGATGGTGACGTCACATCATGTGCCAATTACATCATGATTTCAAAACAGCCGCCATCTTGGATCCGCCATCTTCGATTTCAAAATTTTTCCTAAATGCCAGGAAACCACCCAAAAGCACTGCAAAGTACTCAAAATAAATAAAAATGTGCTTTAAACCCGTAAAAATGTAAAAATAGTTCCATTTAAGTTGATTTTTGCGAGTTTTTTTGCTTGTTTACAAGCGAAAATAGGAGAATAGCAGTTATGTGGGGCAAATTTGGAACATTCTTGTCTACTCTCAAGGGACTTTTTTAATTTCTCAAGGGAATATTTTAATTTCTCAAGGGATTACTTTCCGCTGTGGGTGATCACGCGATCTCGTGGAAAAAACGTGACTTGTCATTTACAAACGTTATATAACAATGTTAAAAGTGACATGTCAGCTTTCTTATCTCAACGCACGTGTGTCTGAAAGGCGATCTATAAAAAGCGTCGCACAAACAATGGATTGCGTAACTAAAACACGAATAAATAGCCACTAGCACTTACATCGTTTAAAAATTACAAACGTCAAAAATAAACCATACCAAAAAACTTGCTCTTTTCAAAGATATTATTGAAGTTAAAACAAATGCAAGAGATGGGGGCTTCTTTTAAGGCTTCTTTTTTAGGCCAAATTTGGTCGCTACAAGCGCCCATTCTATTTCGTCATCAGCCTAGGTCGTTAGGGACGTGACCTCGCGTTGACAGCAATGTTGCATCACAGGCAGACCACCCTATGTGTTCGTGGTTAATTATTGTTGTTGACATGAGACGAACAAAAGAAATTTTGAAATCTATAAGGGTTACTGAAATAAAGCTCTGGAAATAACATATCTAACTACATTTCGCTCTAAATATCTCAATAAAGTTTAATGAAACGTTTATCGACTCATGTGTTGTATTTCTTCGCCTGCGCGGGCCGTTTTAAGCACTTTTTTAACTGATTTAGCCGGCCGAAGGCCAGTAAGAGAGAAAGAGGAGACAAGGCTTGCAAGTCGGCGGCCGCCAGCAGCGACCTCCTCCACTTCAAACCGGAATTAACGCCAAACTACTGAAAATCTCACCTATCTGACGACGGCTATCGATCGGTGAGTTGTTGATCTATCTCTTCGCCGAATTTGAACTTCATCCCTCCAATAGTTTCCGAGAAAATCCACGCTGAAATCATGCATACGGCTTTTTGACTGCACAGGATAAACCTTCGACTCATACTTCATGCAAAAAAAGTCGGTATCTCGAAGAGACTTTGATTATTAACAGAAACACGCAAAATTACAAAATTGGGCAAACATGCCTGTCAAAAAGCCGTTGCCATGGTGATGTCAAGTTCCTGACACATAATTCAACCCTACCAAATTGTTGCCAGATAAATTTAAGGAAAACTCAGAAAGTTTGGCAGTGTTTGGTTAAATCTCAAAAAAGTTATAAAAGTTCAAAGTCAGCGCGGGCCTCAAAAGCCCCCCCCCCCCGGTCTGAATAGGGTTAACATCCTGCTAGATTATTATCTCTTAGTTAGGTAATGAGTTCCTTATGGAACTCATGTTATCTGAGGACAACATATGGACCTTGTGCTAGATTATTTTGCCTTACTTACTTGGGTGTGTGAGTTCCTTATGGAACTAATGTTATCTGAGGGCAGCATATTAACATCCTGCTAGATTATTATCTATTAGCTGGGTAATGAGTTCCTTATGGAACTCACATTATCAGAGGGCAGTACATTGACCTTGTGTTGGATTATTTCCTCTAACTTGGGTGCTGAGTTCCTTATGGAACTCATGTTATCTGAGGGCAGCATATTAACATCCTGCTAGATTATTATCTCTTAGTTGGGTTATGAGTTCCTTATGGAACTCATGTTATCTGAGGACAGCATATGGAAGTATATGGACCTTGTGCTAGATTATTTTGCCTTAATTACTTACTTGGGTGCTGAGTTCCTCGTGGAGCTCACATTATCAGAGGGCAGCACATTGACGTTGTGTTGGATTATTTCCTCTTACTTGGGTGCTGAGCTCCTTATGGAATTCATGTTATCTTAAGGCAGCATATTTGCATCCTGCTAGATTATTGTCTCTTAGTTGGGTAATGAGTTCCTTATGGAACCCATGTTATCTAAGAACAGCGTATGGACCTTGTTCAAAATTATTTTGCCTTACTTACTTGGCTGCTGAGTTCCTTATGGAACTTATGTTATCTGAGGGCAGCATATTAACATCCTGCAAAATTATTATCTCTTAGTTGGGTAATGAGTTCCTTATAGAACTCATGTTATCTGAGGAAAGCATATGGACCTTGTGCTAGATTATTTTGCCTTACTTACTTGGCTGCTGAGTTCCTTATGGAACTCATGTTACATGAGGGCAGCATATTAACATCCTGCTAGATTATTATCTCTTAGTTGGGTAATGAGTTCCTTATGGAACTCATGTTATCTGAGGACAGCATATGGAACTTGTGCTAGATTATTTTGCTTTACTTACTTGGGTGCTAAGTTCCTTATGGAACTCACATTATCAGAGGGCAGCACATTGACCTTGTGTTGGATTATTTCCTCTAACTTGGGTGCCGAGTTCCTTATGGAACTCACATTATTAGAGGGAAGCATGTTGACCTCGTGCTGGATTATTCTGTCGAACTTCGGTGGTGGGTTCCTCATAGAACTCATGTTATCTTAGAACAGTATATCGACCTCGTGCTAGGTTATTCTGTCTCGCTTGGTTGCTGAGTCCCTTATGGAACTTTTGTTATCTGAGGGCAGCATATGGACCTCGTGCTAGATTACTCTGTCTTACTTTGGTGGTAAGTTCCGGAATAATCTAACTTTTTCCAGAGATTAGCACCACTTCCGAAATAGTTTTGTCATCTGGAAACTTCCACTTGGAGAAAGATTCAGCCACGGGCCTAAATGCGTGCTTTGAGAAACTCCGACAGGAACATTTAGCCGACTGGAATAGCAATTGCTGTCAAGTGTGACACTTTGCTGTCTATCCTTTCATAAGTCGATGATGTAGTTGACGGTAGTTAGCTTGACCCCAAGGTTGAACAGTTTAGCTATCAACAAATGGTGATCCACCAACTCGAATGCTTTCCCATAGTCTAGGATAGCAGTTCTAAAAGTTGAGCCACTGCCGTTCGTAACGCGCAGCCAGTGGTGGTTGAGCATCGATATGAGAGCAAATATAGTTCAAGATCCTGGAATAAAACCAAATTGATCAGGGTCATTGCTCTCAGCAATCTTTAATCGCGTGGACATCAGGGAAATCGGCCTCAGATCTTTATTGTAGTAGCAGTTCGAAGAGGCCTTAAGTAGAGGTGTTGCATCAGCAAGTTTCCCCACACGAGGAACTCTGCACTCCGGGAAAGAGGTGTTTAAAAGGGACCGATGGGGTGAGGATATCCGAATGGAGAAGATTGTCTGGTCCCCCATCATGTGAAGCGCTCGCCGCCCTCAGGTTTCTCGTGACAGTTGATTCTGTGACAGATAAAGGCTCATCGTCGTCCGAGGCTTCCAGGACATCCTTTGAAAAAGGTGAATACCCTTGCATTACGCTGTAACCAGGGACAGTGAAAATTGAGATCCTTGGTAATTTTATTTCGTGATTTGGTTAAATTGTGATTGTTCCCATCCTCTTAGGGAAAGGTCAATAAAATATGTAGTTTTTAAATTGTTGTATCACAAAATGTTGCAAACCACCAACACGTGGCTGTAATCAATTTTAAAGAAAACCGTGAGGAAAGAAGCCTCACCCCAAACCCGACAGCCCGCTATATTGCTCCAGCCTTTTCTATGCAGATTGCTTCAGGTTTCACCAAGTAACACCACAGTTCGTTTGCGCTCAAGATAGTTTTTTCAGGTACTGTTTTTACATTAGCACAATCAATGGCTTTGCCTCCTGCACTTTGAGTTCTTGTTCAATTTTGCAGCTTACAAACACAGGCTGGATGGTGGTCCGCACTTTTAGGCTGGGACCCTTGAGCTGTTTCCTGACAATTCCCGCTGAGGCTTGATCTTGAATGGTAAGACCACGCGAAAAAATGTCTCCGTTTCTTTAGGTGGTAGGTAAGGCTGATGGTCGCAAACCTTCGATTCAACAAACTGTTTGACGGTAGAATAAGAATTAGTCAGAAGTGTGGAAACTGCAAACGTGAGAATATTCCCAAAAGGAAGATAATCGTTGCGTTCGATCAAGAATAGTTGTCAATAAGACTCTTTTGTAGCGATTCTTTACATGGCTATGATAGTGTTAGAGTAGGCCTGTATTCGTACGTTTTACGTAACCTTTGTTTCTACCCGAAGTTTTGTAGTTTAGGGTTTAGTAGCCAGATGCCAAGAAAGGGGAGCATCCCATTGCTGTCAATATCCATCAGCCTCCGTGTCACTTTCAAATGATGAAGGAACTAGAAGCGATTATCTTAAATATATTTTTAAGAAATTTGCCAGAGTTTCGTAACTTATATCAGATATACGATATTGAATATGTAAGTATATGTATTGTTCATTTCTTCTGTACAGTGTTTTGTGTTCCTCTGCAACAGACAAAAATTGCGTTATCTTACTGCGTAACGTCTAATATACGACATATATACGATAAAAAAGGTTAAACTGTCTTGTATTATTTACACCGACCAAAATTTCTGTTTACAAGATCTAATACATCTCATCAAATATGGTCTCGCTTGAGGTCTAGAAAAGTTGCTAGCTAGTGGAGGTCCGCTTGGCGAGGATATTAAGCTGCGTGCGGGTTTAGAATATACCCGAACACGGAACCTACAAGACTCGTCGCCGCTTACGGCAGTTAAAAATGCACGCAACATCGGTAAGGCCGGTAAAGTGAAAGTGTAGTGTTTTCTTTCATTATTGACTTCTTCGTAAATGAACAAAAATACCATTTCGTTCATATTTCCAAATCATAGTCCTTTAATTTCTCCGACTAACAAAACATTCTGAAAGGCTGACAAAGCCGATAAACCTAGTTAAAATATTGAGACTATTAACGCAATGTCATTTAATTTGGTCAGATTATTACAATTTACATTCCAAAGTAAGTCTTTCAAATTCGCTGCTAATTTCGATTTAAGAGAACAAAAGTGAAATGCTATGTCTTCAGTTTGTGGCTAAAATGTGGCTTACCTCGAAACGTTTCTAGAGGATCTAGAGCCCGGCTTGTTTTGCTCAACAACATCCAATAAATTTCGCGCGGTTCACGTCCAAAGAAGGAGCAATAAATTTTAATGATTTTTTCTTCATCTGTCGCCTTCTTTGGCATACTCTAACTTCCATTTAGGTAGGTAAAACATTTCTGAAGAAATCTTGCAGTAATAAAGATCATTTAACCAACAAAACAAAAGACTAGAGGCGAGATCGTCCGGAGATCGTCCCACCGGTGTTTGGATTTCTCAGATGTTATGGTTACTTATGGTTTATTTCTGACACTCACTCTTTGACAGCTCGGGAATGTGTTAAATTGCATCCCGGGGGGGGGGGGGGGGGACTCGCGTATGAAAGGGGCGGGGAAGCTCGTCGTCTCGCTTAGGAGTGTAATTAAATGTCAGATTTTTGGTCTCACTTTTAGGGTTTTCCGGGCAAAACGCCAATATTTGTAGTCATAATGGTCTCGTTTAGGGCTGCACACCAAGAAATATACAGATGTAAATTCTATTCTCCGTTTTTTGTTATCTTTTTAAAATTTCCGACGAGCATCCCGGTCCCTTTCATAAAGCAGTCCCCTCCCCCGGGAACTGCATTCCTAAATCCTTACAAAGGAGCCGACAAACTTCACCCACCGCATATCCTCCGTGTCACGTAATCAGTTGCGTGACACGGAGGCAACCAGTTACGTGACACGGAGGCAAAAAGGCAAGTACTAAAACCCGAAACAACGAAACGAAACCACCGAAACGAAACGGCCGAAACGAAGCCGCCGAAACGAGCGAAACGAAACAAAATCACCGAAACAAGCAAAACTTCAAGGTGTCCGCCACTTACCGTACTATACACTCCGTTAAGCCCATACTATGAACTCCGGTTAGCTTACTATGCACTCCGGTTAGCTCTCAATAATTGTAATGGGTTTTGCTTGTTTCGGTTATTTCGTTTCGTTTGGCTCGTTATGACGGTTAGTTTTACTGACTTTATTAACTTCCAGTTAATGATCAAGTAAGTGTTCCCTTGCCCACCGATGCAGCAAAACAGTTTCTTTAGAAAAAGGTTTGTTTCTTAATGAGAGGCAAGCCTAGGCCTGTTTAAATGTGTTACTATTGGCGGAAATTTTAAAGATCACCGATCGTGGCACTACAATGGAAAACAAAATCGACACGAATATATTTTAGGTAAAGAGAAATACTCCGACACTTAACTATATTCATTCAAACAACAATTTTCCTTGTTAGTGCCGTTATAATGCAACTGCCAATGATTGTGGTTTTCTATCTCGTCCCTGATTGGTCGCAAAGTAAATCAACATCAACAATAAAACACTTCGAGAATATTTTTAGCCCAGTTTCCGTGAGTCAGCAACACTCAATATAATGAGTCATCATAAAATTTAAGAACTGAACATTGACGTTTTGGGCACAACACGTAAGATGGCAGCCGAAATACGACCTGTTGATGAGCAAACTACCTCAAGTAAAAGAAAAGAAAGCTTAATACAGCATGAACTATTTGTGCCGAAAGACTCACTCGATCAGCCATGCGACGTTGTTTTGATGGTCGAGGATGGCAAGGAATTCAAAGCTCACAGAAAAGTTCTTTTAGAGGCAAGTCCCTTCTTTGAAAAGATGCTGAACAGCGACATGAAGGAGTCTAAAGAAGGAGTAGTTCGATTGGAGATGTTTAGCGAGTCTGTTATGGCGGCTACACTGGAGTTTATTTACACTGGTCATGTTCAAATATTGGCTGAAGACAATGCGCGAGACCTGATCGTTATGGCCGATTATTTGTTTCTTCAGAAACTTAAATCTCTCGTCGAGGGAATTATAGCGCAAAAGTTGAACACCTTTAACTGCATTTCAACTTATTATTTTTCTGAAAGATATCACTGCGAAGAACTTCTTTCCAAAACCAAAAAATTTATTCTTGCAAATTTCTCCGCAGTTTACTCAGCGAACCGGGAAGACGTTTTGAATATGTCGAACAAGGAAGTTGAAATGTGGATTTCAAGTGATGAAATAGATGTCAGCACAGAGGAAGATGTGTTTACGTTTATGCTAGAATGGATTGATCCTGACATCACCGAGCGAAAGAAATATTTTGCCGAGCTTTTTCGTCACGTTCGACTCCTATATGTATCGCGTGACTTTCTAAGCAGTGATGTCGTGACAAATGAGTTGGTGAAAGACAATGAAGGCTGTTTGGATCTTGTTAAGGATACTTTAGACTCAATTGACTCTAAAAAGTGTGATAATTTCTCTGTTCCAGCTAGGAAGTCGCTTGAGTCCCCTGCTATAGTAATACGTACGTGTGTAGAACTCCTGTGTTATTTTCCTGGTGAGGATAGCTGGCATAGGTTATGTGAGATGCCAAAAGAATCTAGATATGATATCAGGTATAAATGTTTGCCTTGTGGAGGTAAATTGTACTGTGTTGGAGTAGGACGTTACTTATCAGATATGATAAGCTATAATCCATACACTAACAGTTGGACGAGATTACCACCTTTGGAAGAAGACAAATTTTTGTGGAAGTTATTTGTTACAAATGCGGAGGAAATGTACGCTTTGTTGTGTAATGCCTCCTGTCCCTGCAGAGAGACAGGAGGTTCTAAGCTGTTTTCCCGACATTTCAGTAGGTGCAATTTGTTTGTCTCGAAGTATAAACCGGAATCACACTCATGGGAAGATATAGTTTCACTTGATCATTTTAATTCAAATAGAGGACACGTTTTTTGTATTGTACCCAGTGACCATTTTATATATTTTATTAGCGGTGAGGATGTGCGCGAAGACCTGAGCGATGTTGTCAGGTACGACTTAAGCAATGGTCAGTGGGACAAAGTAGCTGACATTCAAGTAGGGAGAAAAAGTGCTCACGGAGCTGCAGTGAACGGAAAAATCTTCATTGCTTGTGGATATCCGGAAAGATTGTCGCCACGAAAGTGGACTCATGATTGTGAGATGTACGATGAAACAACAAATGAATGGCAGTTTATCGCAAGTTTGAAGAAATCGAAAGCACTTGTCAACCTTGTAGCCAATGATGGGAAAATTTATGCTGTGAGTTCACAAAACATTGGTATGAATCTGCAACAATTTAGTATTGAATGTTATAGCCCTGAAAACAATCAATGGGAGATGAAAAGTGGGGCGGTATTACCCGGGATAAGTTGCTTTAAGATATCTCTAAACGCTTGCTCGATGAGAATTTTCAAAGGACTTCCCCACATCCGTCCGCTGGAGAACAACAATTTAGATAGCTTTCTGCCGGAGACCAGTACTTCAGATAGCCTTTCTGAAGCTTCTAACACTCAGAAACGCAAACGGAAATGCGTTGTCATGTGACAGTAACTTCGTGTACGTGGCTCATTCGTTTTGTGAGAAAAGTGTAACCAGGGACCGTGAAAACTGGGATCTTTGGTAATTTTAGTTGGTGATTTGTATTACATACCTTCAACCCGTTGTTTAATCAAGCAATTTTGAAGAGAACTGCGGGGAAAGAAACCTCACCCCCACCAGCCCGCTATATTGCTCCAGTCCTTTAAACGGAGTTATCCATTATCCTGCGTGATTTTTGGAAAATATCTTTATCACGATTTTGTAATCAACAATGTTCTAAAATACAGTTCTAAATAAATCTACCCTGATTTGCAAAAAGAGCATTCCGGAATCCGTGTTTTAAGACCGACAATAATCAGTCTTCAAGCCCTTCCCGCGTGGGAAAATTGAGGGCTGACTCGGTCAAGAAAGCTTGTGCCGGGTAGCTCAGTCAATGACCTAATAGTTCTAGGGGGTCCAGAGTCAAGCATTGAATTACTGGCTTGCTAAAGGTGTGGGAAAGTCAGGTTTTAATAACTTTCAGAGACTTTGCCCCATACGAGTCATGGTATCATTGTCATGATTGTTATTTTTTTTGGCAGCTGGCATTCGAACCCTGAAAGCTTTGCTGTGATCAGCGATGGAAATCCACCCCCCTCCCCCAAACCCTCCCATGTTTTGATTTTCCTGGAATTTAAAACTGATAGACAAGTCGGTTAACTTCGTATGTCTTTTCTGTGGACTGGACATTATTATAATAATTTATATGTGTTATTGACCATGAGTGAGGTCAAGATGGCTGGATATTGGCCAAGTTATTTTTGTGTTTTTATGGACCGATACGAGGTCGAGGTCTATAAAACGCAAAAACTAACGAGGTCAATCAAAACATAGGATTCGCTTCATCTTCCCCGCTTGCGGATTCGGCCATATTAGTAAACTATATTATGAGACGACCGCAGCAGCCTAAAAGTTCCATTGACAAGAAATTTATAAGTAAAGGGGTTCCTAAAGGGGGGTGGGGAAGGTCAAGGGGTACCAATCTAAGATCGGCTTTGGAATTTTGATGCAAGATAAGGATGTCATGTTCGCAGCTTTTAATATGAAATCGGACGTGTGTAGAAAGCGTCTGGCCACCTTAAAACCCGTTTGACTGCTTCATTAAATGTAGGCAAACATGATTGCGTATCTATAAAAAGATGAAGTTTCCTCAACTTGAAATGTGTTTCAGCATGCTGATTTTCAGCTTATACTTACCAGCGAAATAAATAGCCATTTAATAATGAAATCTGATGTGTCTAGAACGCGTCTGGCCGCCTAAAAACCTGTTTGTACCTGTAGGCAATCATGATTGAATATCTGTACAAAGATGAAGCGTCCCCAACTTGAAATGTGTTTTCAACAGGTTGAAATGAAACTAGTTTTCAACCTATTCTTACCAGGTACAGGGCTGCCCCGAAGATACTCGTATTTTCCCAAAAAGTTGCTCGAAATTTCTTTAAAAAATGCTCCAAAATCCAAAACGTTGCTCGAAAGATTCTTTAAATGAATTAAAACGTTGCTTTTGATGAACAAAATTCTCCAGATCTATGCCAATTTCCCTTTGAAAGTAAGATTTTTAAAGATTTCCATGCAATTGTGACTGCATCAGAAGTTTCTAAATAACATATTTAAGTCAAAACTTGCTAAATTTCAAGGATTTCCTTTACAAAAACCAATCATGTCTCGTCATCATGACGATAGCGATGACGTCTTGTTTGCTGACGACTTAATAATGCTAAATGATCCGAAAGTTGAACATTTTCTGAACTTTCTTGGAAATCTTCTGCACATTTCGTTAATTTTCGGAGAAGTTCGTATAATGCTCGGAAACGTTCGCATGGCCTTCGATCAACACTCGGAAAGTCTTCGGAAATCTTCGGTCTTCATGAAATTGAAAAACGTTGCTCGACAGTTGCCCAAAAGTTGCCGAGCGTCTTTGGGACAGCCATAAACAGGGAAATAGCGACAAGTCATGAATGTTGGCTTTGATGAAGCAGAGAGGCTTCCTCAGAAGTTCGAGGGATTTTAAAACACTTACTGGATACAGTTCCTTCAGGGCCATCAGTTGTGGTTAACTTCTTTAATGATTAGTTATAGCTTCCTAGCCTTCTGTGAGCGTGTTTGCACGTCCAGCAGCAGGTTTTCAACCATCTCAATTCTTTGGTCGATGATCAGTGTTAGGCTGTCCCAAAGACGCTCGAAATTTCTTTACAAGTTTTTTTTTTCAAAATTGCGAAATGACTTTCCTCAAACGTTCAGTAAGAGTAGAATAAATAAAAAATTAAAAAATAAATCAACAAAAGTTATTTGGGCCTTTATGACATACATTTAGGTTAAAAGGAGCTCCGTCACGGACAAAGCATCTTGAAAAAAAAATTTCTTTACAAGTTGCTCGAAAGTTGCTCTACAATCCAAAAGGTTGCGCCACAGTTGCTTCAAAACTCAAAAGCGTTGCTTTTTACTAGGGAAATTTCTCCAAATATATCCTAATTTCACTTTGAAGGCAAGATTTCTAGCAATTCTCATGCAATGTTACTGCAACAGAAGTATTTAAATAACATTTTAGGTCAAAATATGTTGAATAACAAGGATTTATTATTTTACTAGCTCCGCGAGCGGTCAAGATGAAACGAATCCCGTGCTCTGATTGGCTACCCGAGCGGTCAAGATGGAGCCATCTTGACCGCTAGGGATCGCCCGCTTTGTTCCCGCAAGCGAAAAAACTTTTCAGTTCCGTCGTCGCTACTTCAAAAAGCTTTTCAGTCGTAAATAAAAGCTATGAAAGTATTTTCCGAAACAACACAAGTATTTTCTGTCTGTTTCTAGCGAAATGGAGTCCGATAACAAAGAAATAGGTATTGAAGTGAAATAATGAGAACAAACAAATTAATCAACAAATGCTAACGAGTTTCGTGAATTTTATTTGCCACAACAACCACCTAATACAAAAATTAAAACGCAAAGCGACTTGAAGACATGTTATCGTTTTTTTTCGGCGGAAAAGGGAGAGAAGTCAGTGACATATCTGAAGAATAAAGACTTCGGCAAACTAGTCGTTTGTGTAAAATCTTCAAAATAGAGGAAAGCGGACGGCACGGCGAATTCGAACCAGGCACTGAAAGCTTTAAAAACATCTTTTCTCCGAAACCTCTAACGCTCATGTCGAATAAGGTCGGGTCGAACATTTATATCAACGATGTAGGAAAGTTCAAGCTTTTTTCGTGAAGTGGTAAGTCCCAAACGCTCTCAACAATCACAATTTCAATGTTTAGCTCGTGTCAGGGCAGGTTTGCACCACAAAAGCGCCAGAAGCGAGTAAATACTCTGCAAAACGTCCAATAATCAAAAGCTGGCGACCAGATGGAATGGACATTCTTGTTTTAAGGCTTTAAACTCAACGTTGATTCGCAATTTTAGCCTTTTTTATATCCTTTTGACGGTTAAAATGAGTTGAATTTCGCTGTTGTCGCGTCGTTTTACTTCAACTCGATTCATTCAAGAATTTGACAGTCACTCGTTAAACTTTTAAACCAATGAAATGATTTTAGCGTGCGCCATTGATTGTGCATGCAACTGGCTTCCTGTTCAGTACTCGAAAAAAGTCAAATAATAAATCCTTTATTGACCAAGCTTGTTCGGTCAAGATGGCAGGATATTGGCCTCGTTCTTTTTTGCGTGTTTATGTACCTCGACTTCGTCTCAGTCCATATACACGCAAAAAAAGAACTTGGCTAATACCCTGCCATCTTGACCTCACGCTTGGTCAATAACCCATATTTCTTACACTGTAAACAATTTTAAAGATACCGATGACGTCACGTTTGTTGACGGGTTTTTAATACTAAATGAGCCGAATGTTATAACATCTTTGGAACTTTCCCGGAAATCTTCGAGAAACTTCGTTAATCCTCGAATAGATCGAAACATGCTTGGAAACGTTCGTTTGGCCTTCGAACAACAATCGGACAATCTTCGGAAATCTTCGGTCTAGAAATTGTTTAACAACAACAACAACAACAAAACTTTATTCACCCCTTAAGCAAAAAAACGTAAAATCCTAAAACATACGACATTTGGTTCGATTCAGGTTGCTTTACCTCCATAAATTGGATTTACATGAAAAAAGTACATTGAGAAAAAAATTGACCTGTTACAAAAGAAAAAAATACTGATAAGTGATCGTGCTAAAGTATAGCCATACACATCCACAGATAAGTCTAAAGAGTTCGCTAAGTTAAATATAAAAGCAGTCTTGCCAAGAATTACAAATGAATAAATTTGTCAATAAATCACACGCTGTTGTCGGTAACAAAGTAAGAAAACAAGGCCAAATGGACACATTTTTATGTACACCTTTTCTCGCTAACACATGTTTCGAGTGTCAAGTTACTTATTGCACAAAAACATTTAAATACGTGGTGCAATGGCCATTACGCCTACCTTTTTCAAGTCACATAACTAAGCATTTCCCTTGGCGTGCTTTGGGAGGAAACGAAGGGAGACGGGGGTTGAAAAATTCTTTGAAAATTCTCAATGAAAAAGCTTGTCCACCTGTGAACGAACTCCTCTTGCTAACTATTTCAGATGTTATCTCCCACTCATTCTTTTCAGAGTTATAACATTCAACTTCACATATCGATAACGTAAAGCCAACAGCATACAGATTGTCATCAATGGACAAAAGGTTCTGCAAAGCTACCGGTCTCATGTTAAAGCAATTAATAAACTGCCATTCATTTAATGTTTCATCGAACACTTCACATTGAACGTTCCTTGGCAGCCTTCTCCCATAACAATCTCCACCAGCAATGAAGATTTTTCCGTTCGCTGCAGCTCCGTGGGCCCTTTTTCTCGGTATTTGAATGTCAGCTACTTTGTCCCATTGGTATTTGCTAAGGTCGTATCTGTCAACATCGCTCATTGACTCAGAATTGACATTTGTCCCGCCAATAAAATAAATAAAATTGTCGTTGTCTACAATACAAGCATCTGGCCTTAACTCAGAAGAATCAAATGACGATACATCTTCCCATGAGTTCGATAAAGGTTTGTACTTCGAGATGACGGTAAGATCAAGGTTCGCAGATCGTTCCGACACCAAAGCATACATTTCATCTTCATTTCTAACAAATATTTCCTGCAAAACTCTGTTCTCTTCCAAGAATGGTATAATAAATTCCGTCCAACTGTCTGTATATGGATTGTACCTTGTTAATACATGCGGTCTAGACTTTGTAAAAGCATTCAGTTCACCATGGCAAGGGACAACTCTGCCTTTCAAGATGTTTGCCCTTGCCCTAGTATAGCTTCCCATCTCCTCTAAACAATACCAGCTATCCTCGACGTGAAAATAGCACCACATATGTCGATACGTAAACGCAAATATAATAGGAGTCTCGAGGGACTTCCTTGGTGGAACGGGGAGATTATTATATTTTTTAGAGTCAATTATGCCTATGGTATCCTTCACAAGATCCAAACAGCTTTCAGTGTCTTTCACCAGATCATTTGTCACGACATCACTGCTAAGAAAGTCACGCGATACATAAACGAGTCGAACGTGACGAAATAGCTCAGCAAAATATTTCTTTCGCTTCTTTTTGTCATGATCAATCCATGCTAGAATGAACTTAAACACATCTTCCTCAGCGCTCACATCTATTTCATAACTTGAAATCCACATTTCAATTTCCTTGCTCGACATATTCAAAACATCTTCCCGGTTCGCTGCGTACACGGCGGTGAAATTTGCAAGGATGAATTTCTTGGTCTTCCACAAAAGCTCTTCGCATTGATATCTTTCAGAAAAATAATAAGTTGAAATGCAATTTGAAATATTCAACTTCTGTGTTAAAACTCCCCCAGCGATAGTTTTTAGTTTCTGAAGAAACAAATAATCCGCCATAACGATCAGGTCTCGGGCATTGTCTTCAGCCAATATCTGAACATGACCAGTGTAAATATACGCCAGTGTAGCCGCCATAACAGACTCGCTAAACATCTCCAACCGAACTACTCCTTCTTTAGACTCCTTCATGTCGCTGTTCAGCAGCTTTTCAAAGAAAGGACTTGCCTTTTTAAGAACACTACCGCGAGCTTTGAATTGTTTACCATCTTCGACCACCAAAACAACGTCGCATGGCTGATCGAGTGTGTCTTTGGGCGTAAATTCTTCATTTTTTAAGCACTCTCTACTTGGACTTGGGGTATTAATTTGCTCAGAATTGTCGGATTTTAGGAAGCGTGCCATCCTACATGTAGTGCCCAAATGATCGATGCGTAGCTGTTAAAACTTATTGAAAGTCGTCGCTTCGTCATGATATTGTCCACTGTGTTGCTACCAATCAGAGACAAGTAAGGGCAGACAAGAGACAAGATCAGAAACCACAATGCTTTTCTGCACGAACGATTACGTGCTCAATGTAACACAATCTTTAATGGCTGTGGTTGCATCACGGCTACTAACTAAAGTTAATTAGTGACCACTTCTATAGCCATGCCGCGTGCCATATGCATAAACATGTCAACAGATAATAAGACAGTTATGGCCTTGAAAGAAATGGCTTTAAAACGTAAAAAGAAAAATGTTTAATAATACGCGAATCTCCGCATATAGCAGGTATACCTTTAACCTATAGCTTATTGTGCAGCTCTCAGTGTTGTAGTTGATTTCAGTTGTGTTGCATCTCTCATGCGTATCAGGAAAAAAAATTCAAAAGTCAGTGAGAGTAGTGGTCATTCAAGTCAAAAATAGGGGGATCTACAATTTTATGTTTTCAAAATGCAGATCTTTCCAAGGCCATTTTGATGGCAAAAATTTAAATTAATTGAACAGATATTGACCAAGTTATGGCATTATGTGCCACATGGCACTATCGGGGCTAAAAGGGTTAATAGCTACATACTCCAACTGCTAATTGCGGTTTTTCATCTAGTGCCTGATTGGTAGAAATATAAATCAATCTCAACAATAAAACACTTCGGGGATATTTTTAGCGCAGTTTCCATGAGGTCAGCAACAGTCAATATAATGAGTCATCATGAAATTTAAGAACTGAACATTCACGTTTTGAACAGTACATGTAAGATGGCAGCCGAAATACGACCTGTTGATGAGCAAACTACCCAAGGTACAAGTAAAGAAAGTTTAACGCAGAATGAACTATTTGTGCCGAAAGATAAGATCGATCAGCCATGCGACGTTGTTTTGGTGGTCGAAGATGGCAAGGAATTCAAAGCTCACAGACAAGTTCTTTCAAAGGCAAGTCATTTCTTTGAAAAGCTGCTGAACAGCGACATGAAGGAGTCTAACGAAGGAGTAGTTCGATTGGAGATGTTTAGCGAGTCTGTTATGGCGGCTACACTGGAGTTTATTTACACTGGCCATGTTCAGATATTGGCTGAAGACAATGCCCGAGACCTGATCGTTATGGCTGATTATTTGATTCTTCAGAAACTAAAACTTCTCGTAGAAGGAGTTTTAGCACAGAAGTTGAATACTTCAAATTGTATTTCAACTTATTATTTTTCTGAAAGATATCAATGCGAAGAACTTCTTTCCAAGACAAAGAAATTTATCCTTGTAAATTTCTCCGCCGTGTACGCAGCGAACCGGGAAGATGTTTTGAATATGTCAAATAAGGAAGCTGAAATGTGGATTTCAAGTGATGAAATAGATGTTAGCGCAGAGGAAGATGTGTTTAAGTTCATTCTAGCATGGATTGCCCATGACAAAAGCAAGCGAAAGAAATATTTCGCCGAGTTGTTTCGTCATGTTCGGCTCCTTTATGTATCGCGTGACTTTTTGATCAGTGATGTCGTGACAAATGATCTCGTGAAAGAAAATGAAAGCTGTTTGGATCTTGTAAAGGATTCACTCGACATAATTGACTCAAAAAACTATGATAATCTTTCTGTTCTACCAAGGAGGTCCCTTGAGACTCCTATTATTTTAACGCTTACGTATCAAGATATTTTGTGCTATTTGCCTGATGAGAATGACTGGTATTGTTTGGAGTTCAAAAGATCTATGCGCTGGGCCATTTATAAAAGAGTTGTCTTTTGCCAGGGTAAATTGTATTTTTTCGAATCTCCACAATGGATCAGACAGTATAGAGAATGGTCGAATATGGTAAGCTACAATCCATATACTAACAGCTGGATGCAATTACCATCATACTTGGAGGAAAACAGTGCTTTGCTAGAAATATTTGTTAGTAATGAAGATAACATGTATGCTCTGGTATCGAAGCGATCAACCGACCAAACTCTTACTGTCATCTTGGAGTACAAACCTGCATCAAACTCATGGGAACATGTATCATCACTTGATTCTTTTGAGTTAAGGTGTGATGTTTGTATTGTAGCCAAAGACAATTTTATTTATTTTATCGGCGGTACCAAAAATGCAAGGCCGTTTTGTGGTCATAAGAAGTCAGAGAGCGATGTTGATAGATACGACTTCAGCAAAAAACAGTGGGACAAAGTAGCTGACATTCAAATACCGAGGGAAAGGGCTCACGGAGCCGCGGCAAACGGAAAAATTTTCATTGCTGGTGGAGATTGTAATGGGGACAAGCTACCAAGAAAAGTTCAATGTGAAGTGTACGATGAAACAACAAATGAATGGCAGTTTATTAATTGCTTTAATTTGCAACCCAAAGCCTTGAGGAACATCGTGTCCTTTGATGACAAGCTTTATGCTGTGGGCTTTATGATATGTGATGCCTGGCGAAATTGCGAACTGCGACATACGAGAGTCGAATGCTACAACTCTGAAAATGATGAATGGGAGATAAAATCTGAAATAGCTACCCACGAGAATCCTAAGGGATTCTCGAAAGAAGCAAAAGTTTGTTCATTGAGAATTTTTAAAGGCTTTTTCAACCCTCGCGCGCGCAAGCTGACCAAAGCCTCCCCTCCTGCCGATTGCCTTTCTGGAAGTACTTACTCTCAGTCTTCGTCCTCTTCCAAAGCACATCAAAAGCAATGCTTTATTATGTAACTGAGACATTAGTGTCAACCTAACCTGTTTTGTAATAAAGTTTTTATTAAAAGCTCTTCCTCTTTAAAAAAAAAGATGGTTATCATATATTGCCATAATCAAGGAATTTATAGATATTTTTGCACATAACATTGACAAGCCATTTCAACGGACCAATAAAATACTACTGTTCCTCCAACTGGGTGGTTACTGAAATAACTATTATATGGGGAGGCTCGCGACCTCGATCCCAGGCTCTTTCACCTTTTCTTTTCTTGTCGTTGAGGCTGCAGCTTCACATGACCGCCCAAAATGTAGGTGGTGAAAAACATTTGTTGAGTGGGAGGGGTAGCAGAGTGTTGTATTTGATGCTCTGCCGTTTTATAAAGCGGGCAATACGTGTGTGATTTTCACTGGGTCAGGCAACACGGAACAGTGAAACCGGTTTTAAAATCAAGTGGCTGTCGAATTCAAATTGGAGTATTATACTTTAATATTAATAGCCATCGTGTTTCTTTTGCTCAGCCGAGATCAACAGAAATTGTAAGAATTCGTCCTCACTTGTCGATCTATTTATCGCCACGTTAAATCACTGAAATATTCACAAATTTTCGCTTCGTTTTCAATTTACCGAACGTAAGATGTCGGGGAATTTGATGATGGTGAAGAAACTCACAGCTAGCACAAAATTGACAGATCGGGGCGACAAAATATCAAACAACATCAACGATCGACACGAATAGTTTTAATGTAAATATTCAACTTATTTGTGACCCTCCACGGGAAAACAGGGACAAAGGTGATAGCACGCTCACAACACGCTAACAGCACGCTTAGTGTGTCCTAAGACACGCTTTATGCACATATTTAATTCGTAAAACAAAGACGGACACACTAGCTTTTGTTTCGGTGATTCTAACACGCTTAACCTTTTGTTTAGATAAGCGTGCTTTTCATGAAACTACAACTTTCCTTGTTTAGCCAGTAGTGACTGTCTATTTTCGTGCATACCTCATTAGGCATAGTATGCGGTTTTCTTTCTCGTCTCTGATTGATACAAAAACAAATCAACAATAACATTTACCAGATGTCAATATCACCAGCATCAATGCTAAGAGACGATAATGGCAAAGACGCAAACCAGAAGTGATGTTACTTGGATAGGTCTACAGCGCTGGCTAGAGGGGCCTGGGCCCCTCTTTCCGAAAGTGCGCTTCTCGAACTCGCGCGCAATCTCGAGCCCAGAGTCCGTCTATGTCGGTCAGCGGTACGGGACGGACTCTGGGAAACTGGAATTGATCAGATCATTTTCAGGTCGATTTCAGGTAGAACCTCATCCTCTTCCCCAGGGCCACGCGTATTTTTTTAAATGACATGACGTAGTGGCCCTGGTAACGGTAAAAAATATGATTTTTTTGATTGGCTGATGAAAAACTGCATGCGTAATTAGGTAAAAAACGAAACGCTTCTACGCAATTTTAGTTATACTTCCGGTCATCGAAACAATTGAAGATGAAGCGGGCAAGTTTGAAAATGTTACCGGAAAAAGACCGAATAACACTGGGAGTTTGTTGGAATAACGTATTCACGAAGCAGACCTTTGTTTATGAACGAATGACAAATACATCACTTGTAAGGTGTGACTCGGTTGTACTTTTTATTGCATTAAAAATATTGCAAACATTTGCACTATCAACTTAGCTTATACAAGATATACACTAAAGGGTCACTAAATGAAGTTCATGAATTACATGAAGATTTTGAAATTCAATGTGATATTTCTTACCGCTGCTCAATAGAATGATACCTCGTCGATTAGCGGCCTTTTTAGTTCTGAATTTTCTGCAATACCTCCGCATGGCCATAAATAAATTTCACAGTATCATCAACCGTCGGAATGTTATCGGCTGATGATTTCCTCGACTCCATGTTAAAAACACTATAACAGCGCGACTATAACTCCAATTCCTCTGGATTCTAACTTTGCCTTCAGATAATATTGCGTGTAGAGACGACACAACAAGAACACATCTATCAGCCATGCAATTCAATGAGTTCCAAACGAATCGAATTGTGTTAAGTTATCAACGACTTGAATTGCCAAACCAGCGGGCAAAACACAAGGACAGTCGTTCTACTTAACGACTACAGCAGGCAGGGCGGCTTCCTGTTCCATTTCTTGTTTCTTGAAGTCCTCCGACAGTTGTAGCGAGGATTGCTGTACAGCTCTTTCGAACGCTAAACTCAAATCTCGTATTTTCTTTCAAAATTCGTTTTCTTCTCGTGTTAGTCAGCCCCAGCCTTCCCCTTTCTTTTACTGAGCAGACGCAGACGAACATTTATGCAGTGGGCATGCGCTACCGGATGTCGTGGATTTTACGACATCCGGTAGTCAGTGTTACCAGAGCCCTTCGTTTCGCCGACCACGTGACCAAAAGAAACGGAGGCTCTGGGAACGAGAATGGTAGAACCTTGGTCTTCCGGTTTTTATTGCGCATGCTCTTAGGTCTTAGCGGAAGTAAATTTCCCAGAACGGAAGTAAATCGAGAAAGTTGAACTATTTCTAACACAGTATCGACAGAACTGGGGTTTATCGAAGCAACAAAAGTAACAAAAACGTTCTGCAGTTAACAAAAGAGAGAGTCAACAAAAGAGCGTCTGGTGTTTTGATTTCCGTTAGTCTCTTTCTTGAGCATACTGCTATATTGGTTTTAAATCAAAGATCTTGTTTGCCTTCCAAGATTCCGCTTGTGAAGACTGTGTGCATGTGTTCGTTGTTGTTTTGCGGACGACAGTGAAGAAATTTACATAATGCACAACGCACGGAAAAGCTATTGTTCTTTTGATAAAAGTTTTTGTTTGGCGACTTTCGTATATTTCAAAGGCTTCTCGCTGACAGCGCATCTTTTCATGATAGATTGCATGTTTTCGAGCAAATAATTTTTTCCTTGTCGAATGGCGGTAATATTAATAAAGACGTTAAAGGTCAACGCTATTCAAAAGGTGTAATTAGCATTTCGGCGACTCAGCTCGTGCACACATTCACGCAATTCACGTGCACACAATTGTACAATTCCTTTTTTCAGCAAAACAACAACGCGTAATGTTCAAATTCTGCGTTATTAGTTATAATTTTGAATCGAGCACTGTCTGCGATATTCAGTTTTTCAACCGTAACGGAGATTTGAAAGAAAACAGTAGTTCTAGCGAGATTTGTAAGTCAACTATAAATTGTGTTTTCAATCGACCTTGTCCTTGGTGACGCCGTCGTTGTTGTTATAAAACTCCGCTCAGAATTGACGTTTAAAGGAAGTCCTTTTTTATTCAAGGTATCTTTTGAGTTCAAAAAGAATGGTAGAATTAGAAAATACTTCATTTATGTAAGCTTATGTAGCGCCATATCACGAGTTCTTAGGTGTTTTACAAAATTAAGGTGATACACCTGAACATTTGACCATGGAACCAAAAAATGTTTTTCCAGGGTTTCCGGTTTGGTTTACTTCCGGAGAAGATTTTCAGACTTCCGTGTTGATTTCTATTGTTCTGTGAGGACCAGTAGGCAACTGAATTAAAATTCAGTTTCCCAGAGCTAGAGTGAGTCCGGGCGACCCTACCGCTGACCAACCGCTGACGGATCGCGGAGCCGGGGGTCACTCTGGGCTCGAGATTGACTCGCGCGCGTCTCCTCGCTATCACGCGACCTTCTCAAACTCGTTAATAATTCATCAAGTTAAAACAAAGAAAATTATAACCGTGACGGATGTTTGGAAACCCGATCTTAATTAGCATAGTTTTTTACGATTTTACTTCTTCTTTTACTCCGTAGTTTTTGTTTCGATTGAGAAGATATATCAAACACTCGAGACAGTGTTTCATCGGCTATCCAAACACCTCGAACTTCGTCAAAAATACTCCGCTGCGCGTCGTATTTTCAACTCTCTTCTCGGTGTTTGGATATCCCGATGAAACACTGCCTCTCGTGTTTGATATATTACTTCGAACACGCGCTAACATACCAGTCTAACGCTGGCAAAACTGAATGAACAAGCTGATTCCTGCATTCAAACAGCCTGTGTTGAACATGTCACTTTATGTCGACTTGTAGCCAGCTATTAAACTTCAATAAATAACCAGCATGGGTTAAAATGTTTATTTTTATATTCCGCATGTACACTACAGTCGACTCCCGATAACTCGACAAGCTACGTTAATGGCGTGGCACAGTTTGTGTTTTGAGGAGCGTTTTGGGAACGGCTCTGACTCATGTACGTTTTTATTTCAAAATATATACAACGTTTTGGACTACAGCAAACTGTTTGTTTTGACTTGTCACCTTTTGACAAACATGGTTTGAGTTATCGAGGGTGAAATTATCCCGGGGGGGGCACTCCCATATATGAGCTATATAGGTATGTGCCGCTGTGAAGGGTATGGTTTTCAAGCAGTTTAGTCTGGGATAGGGTATAGAAATCAGAGAATTTTGGTCTAGAAAAGGGTAGTATTTGCGGGGAAACTGATCGGTGGTATGACAAATTAAGTCCAGAATAGGAATAGAAACTCTGAAGAGAAAGAGGCTTTCCTAAACGTAAATAAAATCATCGCGGCATCGTTGTTGACAGAAGGTTTTTCATTAAAACACTGATAGCGATACAGTTCTATATAAATGCAAGTCTGGGACAGGGTAGGGATTTTCGGTGTCTAGTCTAGTATAGGGTTGCAAAAATCAGCTGAACATGGTCTGGTATAGGGTAAGGGCTTCAAATTCCCAGCGGCACACCCCCACCCAAAAATATACAGGGTGCCCCCCCCGGGGAAATTATATAGAAAATGGACTGAAGGGAAATGAAAATGGGTTCGAGTTAGCGGGAGATTCGAGTTATCGAGGGTTCGAGTTACCGAGGGTAAAATTACAGTAAATGTATGACGGAAATCCAGGGGAAATCGATTTTGGTTCGAGTTAGCGCGAGGTTCGAGTTAGCGAGGGTTCGAGTTATCGGGAGTCGACTGTACTTACAAAGTCTTATCCATCCTACTAACATCTTATTTTCGCAATATCAACACAAAGTCAGGCGTACAGGAAATAAGAACAAATCAACTGATAACCAACGACAAATACAGTCTTGATTTATCATCAAATTCTCCAACTACTATTATAAAAAACTAATGAAACACAGTAAAGAGAATTTTTATATTGATGTAAGGGACCAGAGAACTTTTACAAGTTTCTCTAAGAGATTATTACATTTGGTCCTTGGAGAGAAAATTACAGTTTTAAAAACAATATGTCAGTGTATGGAATTTTAAATGCATCTTATCTTCCTCCATTTGCAATAACGCGGTTTCTGTGGGGCCGTGTTGCAGCACGGAGGACTGGGCGTCAAACTTATTTTCTGCCTGATCTACTGTTTTGCGCCTACGTGTCTTTCTGGTCAGTGGCAGCCCCACTTTTTGCTTTAGCTTTAACGATCTGTCCTTTGTCTCCAAAACTACATGTCTAGGAGTTCAATTAGACAACAAGTTATGTTTGCCACCTCACGTAAAATCTCTGAGCAAGCGTTTCTCGGCAAGAGTAAAGAAACTTAAGCGTTTAAAAGGTCTCGACAAATGCATCTTGGAATCAATTTATTTCAAAGGTATAATTTCAAGTGTTACTTATTCAATTGCACTGTGGGGATCTTCAAAGTCACTTCAGTCCCTTGAACAAATCCACATTAGAGCAGCGAGATTTATCTTTAACATAAAGGAAACCATTCTCGACCCCGAAGTACTAAAAATGGCAAATTGGAAATCGTTAGATCACCTTTACAAGAAAAGAATGGCAAATATTACCTATCAAGCGTTTTACAAGAAAGCTCCAGCTAGCATTAACTCTCTATTTACAAGACACTTTTTATTAAGAAATCATAGAGACAACCTGAAACTCTTAATTAAACGTCCTAATACTGATTTTCTCCGTTATTCATTCTCACACCGTGCGTCAATTCTTTGGAATAATCTGCCCCTGCACTTAAAAAAACAAACCCAATCTAGGTTCTTTTAAATCTGCTCTTAAAGAGAACTCTAATATTTTAGACAAAATTACTTTTAATGGACAATCTGGATCAAATAAAGACACTGCCAACTATGTTTATTAAAACTCTATTATAGTAAATTTTTAAAAAATTACTTTATTTTTATCTATTTCTCACGTTATTGTAAATTTTAATATATATATTTTTTATTTTGTTTGGTTTTAGATTTAGATTTATTATTAATTGTTGTTTAGAATTTAATGTAGGTCCACATCAGCTTTTAGCTGCCTGTACTTTAGACCTACTTATTAATAAATAAAAAATAAAAAAAACCGGATCCTCTCACACCAGTCCCCCTTGATTTCTTCAAAGTTAAGATTGTAAGCTGCTTGACCACTAAGGAAAACAAAATGTTAGGTTTAAAAAGTGAAGAATTCTGGTAGCTGCAGTTAAATGATGCCACCATAGAAATAGCCTGTTGTGTTGCAAAGTTTTATCACGCCAGGCATTAAGAGAGCTGGGTAACCAAGCTTTTGTCGACCGAAGAGACCTTCACTCTAGGTAATTTACATTTTCTATCAGATTTTATTTGCGAGGAAAATGTACATGTAATTGAAATGTAAATTATTTTAGTTCTATAAAACAAAACTGAGTTGTAAATGTTTTCTGCTATACAGTTGCAGGAAACTAAATATCATTTTGCCACCTGCAATGTTGATATCTGAACAAAGGAACTCCTTATTCAGAGTTGTCAACGTTCACTGTGAGGAAAAGAGACCCGAAAAATTATCTTTAGAACGAATATTACTCCATAGGATTGCACAGTTCAAGCTACACTGCACGTGCAGATGTCGCTTCAAGATAAGACAAGTTAGAATGCTTCAAGCGTTAAAAAACAATGGAGAAAATTAAAATGGTGGTTCCAGAGAGATGGCGGTACCCGTTTGAGAAGCACTAAGAGATGGATGTCTTGCCAAGAATCAAACCAAAGGGATCATGGCACTGACTCAGTCACTGATGTTGCAATCCTTCTGCTCCGGAATCAATGGGTAGCACACATTACTTCTGGGGGAATGTGGGGCTGTCGCTCATTACCGGGTAAAATGTTGCATTGGACTCACGCCCCTCCTGGCAGGAATGTTTAGTTAGACGGACACACCTAAGTGTAGAGGATTATTTTCAGGTTGGAACAAGGAAAGATCTGCGAAAGAGGTTAGCCTCAGGCTCTCATTTTCAACACGATATAAAAGTTCGTTACAAATCCAGTGTACGCATAAAAGATGGCTGGTACATTAACCCATAATTTTTCAGTTCACGAAAAACCTACAAACGCTTATAGAAACGCACATAAAAAAAAGTAAAGGTAAAGTCTGTGGCCCATACAGCCGGAGCTTATCCCGGTTTCTGTAGCATTAAGCGACTAGGAGTATTGCTACTCCCCCCTAGATGGGATGCTAGTCCATCGCAGGGTTACCCCCCAGCAGTAAGTTCGCCGGTACCCATTTATACACCTGGGTGGAGAGAGGCACTGTGAGAGTAAAGCGTCTTGCCCAAGAACACAACGCAGCGCCCCGGCCAGGTCTCGAACCCGGGCCGTTCGACTCGGAGCCGAGCGCGCTAACCATTAGGCCACCGCGCCTCTCACAAGAAACGCACATAAAAGTTCTAAAAGCTTCAAACTTAGCACGTGCAATGTTGTTAATATAGGGACAAATTTAGGCAAAATATTGCTTTCTTTGTTTCTATTGGCTGTGTTAGGTTCGCAAGGTATTGAGGTAAAATGTACAGCCGCCATCTTTTTTTTTAAGTGGATTACTCCTACCTTTTTCAAGTCTCATAATGAAGCATTTTCCTGGCTTGCTGTGGGAGAGAGCGAAGTCTGAGTGTTAGTAATTTCAGTAAGGCAATCAGGAGGGCAGGCTTTGACCAACTGACGGGGGTTGAAAAATCCTTTGAAAATTCTCAATGAACAAACTTTGCCGTCTGTTGGCATCATAGCTGTTTCAGATTTTTTCTCCCACTCATTCTTTTCAAAGTTATAGCATTCAACTCTAATATGTCGAAGTTCGCAATCACGCCTGGTCTCACATCTCGTAAAGCCCACAGCGTACACCTTGTCATCAAGGGACACGAGGTTCCTAAAAGCATCCCGTCTCATGTTGAAACGTTTAATGAACTGCCATTCATTTAATGTTTCATCGTACACTTCACATTGGTCACATTGGAGTTGCAGCCTTTTTCTATAACACCATCCACCATGTCCACCAACAATTAAAATTTTCCCTCTCGCAGCAGCTCCATAAGCCTTACCTCTCGCTTCTTGAATGTCAGCTACTTTGTCCCACTGGTTTTTGCTAAAGTCGTATCTATCAACATCCGACACAACATCTGGCTCAGGAAACGTTTTTATGCCTCCAATAAAATAAATAAAATTGTCTTTGGCTACAATGCAGACATCTCGCCTTAACTTAAAACGAGCAAATGATGCTACATCTTCCCATGAGTTTGATTGGGGTTTGTACTTCGAGATGATGATCGTGGATCGTTCCGAGACCAAAGCATACATTTCATCTTCATTTCTAACAAATACTTTTTTCAAAACTCTATTTTCTTCCAAGAATGGTAATACCATCCAACTGATTGAGTATGGATTGAAGATTTCTAACACCTGCGTTTTCATCGATTCCGAAGATTTGAAGGCATATAGTTTACCATGGCAAGGGACAACTCTATGATAAAGGATTCCCCTCATATACACGGGATGGCTTTTTTTCATGTTTAAGTGTTCTAAACAATACCAGCCATCCTCCCAAGGAAAATAGCAAAAAATACCTTTATACGTAAAAGTTAGTATAATAGGAGTCATAAAGGACTTTCTTGGTGGAACGGGGAGATTATCATAGTTTTTAGAGTCAATTATGTCTACGGTATCCCTCACAAGATCCAAATAGCCTTCATTGTCTTTCACCAGATCATTTGTCAGGACATCACTGATCAAAAAGTCACGCGATACATAAACGAGTCGAACGTGACGAAATAACTCGGCAAAATATTTCTTTCGCTTGCTTTTGTCATGATCAATCCATGCTAGAATGATCTTAAACAAATCTTCCTCGGCGCTAACTTCGATTTCGTCACTTGAAATCCACATTTCAAGTTCCCTGCTCGGCATATTCAAAACATCTTCCCGGTTCGCTGCGTACACGGCGGTGAAATTTGCAAGGATGAATTTCTTGCTCATAGAAAAAAGTTCTCCGCATTGATATCTTTTGGAAAGGTAATAAGTTGGAATGCAATTCGAAATATCCAACGTTTGTGCTAAAACTCCCTCAGCAAGAGATTTTAGTTTCTGAAGAAACAAATAATCGGCCATAACGATCAGGTCTCGGGCATTTTCTTCAGCCAATATCTGAACATGACCAGTGTAAATAAACTCCAGTGTAGCCGCCATAACAGACTCGCGAAACATCTCCAACCGAACTACTCCTTTTTTAGACTCCTTCATGTCGCTGTTCAGCAGCTTTTCAAAGAAGGGACTTGCCTCTGAAAGAACTTTTCTGTGAGCTTTGAATTCCTTGCCATCTTCGACCACCAGAACAACGTCGCATGGCTGATCGAGTGTGTCTTTCGGCACAAATAGTTCATTCAGAATTAAGCTTTCTTTCCTTAAACTTTGGGCAGTTTGCTCGTCAGCACCTTGTATTTTGGCTGCCATGTTATATATAAACTGATGTCTAAATAATGGAGTTTAGTTCTCACAATTTTATGATGACTCATTGATGATAATAGCTTCGAATAGCTGACCAATGGAAAATGCGCTAAAACATGCCTGAAGCGTTTCCCTGTTCGTTGTTTCACTTGCAAATCAGAACCACATAGGCGTATAGGCGACAGGAAGCCTGCATGAAAATAAGCAGTTTCTATATTAAGGCACTAGACAAGGAATTACTGTTGCTGGTTTCTTCTCTAATAAAACTTTATCTTTACCGAAAAGGTATTGCACCCCAATCTGTGCATTTTCCGCTAGTTGTAAGTTTTTTCATCGTTATCAAAGTCCCCGACTCTTACGTTCGGGAATATTATGAAACGACGCGGAAATTTTGAACATATTTTGCGGTTTTTAATAACCCAGCAACAACTACGTAAATCGACAAGTGACTATAGGATTTTTAAAATAGCATACATTATAAGCTTTCAACCCCAAAGATAACAGAAAGCTCCTGACTCTTCTCTGATTGATCAAATGAATACCTATTGAATTTGGTTTTTTTTTACGAATAATTAGCAAATGGGAGTATCGTTTGTGAGCGCACTCAGTCGGTTGGACGGTTGCTCGATCTTTGGGTCGTAGTCTTTGTGGAGGACGCAGTAACAACAACACATTTGCTATTACACGTTCCACGCTGATTCTTTATATTTTTTTAACATTTTAAGTTTCACACTTAGTTATTCAGGAGAATTGTCAGTTACTTTAATCAGTATCATATAGACTCTTGGTTTTAGGCCATCGTAACTTCATTAAAAATATAAAACTAACAGCGGTGATAACCAAGTTAGGGGGGGGGGGGGGGGGGGGCAAATCCATGAAGGGGAGTCGAAACGGATGGCAGATAAGGACTTATGGACTCCCGGGGGTTCAAATTTAAATCGGGGCTCCAAATCCGCTAGTCCGGGAGGATTCTAAACCCGCTACGATACCGGTTTCTTTAAACATGTTACTTCCTGTATAGTGTTTGTTAACTTACTACAATGATTATATAACCGGCGGTGTTTTTATTTTTTAATATATTTCTCATGTACACTACTTACAAAGTCTTTTCCATCCTACTAATATCTTATTCTCGCAATATCACGCGTAACACAAAGTCAGGCGTACAGGAAATGAGAAAAAATCAACTGATAACCAAGGAGAAAAACACCTTTACAAGAAATGTATGACACAGTAAAGAGAATTTGTATATTGATAAACAAAGAGTGCAAGGATTAATATGTTTTTTTCTAAAAGAGTATAACTTTTGGTTAAATTACAGATTTTGAAAACAATGTTACAGCGTCTAAGAGTATGGAATTTGTAATACTTCTTATCTTCCTGCGTTCGCAATATCACCATATCTGTGGAGCGACGTTTCTACTCTTCTTCGTCGATTCTGCCCGTTTAGCCTCAAGGTGCCGTGTTCTAGTATGGAGGACTGGGCGCCAAGCTGATTCTCTGCCTGATCTACTGTTTAGTGTCTACGTGTCTTTCTGGTCAGCAGCAGCCCCACTTTTTGCTTTGGCTCGACGTTGCCGGATCTTCTCTCGCCAGTCCCCCTTGATTTCTTGAAAGTTCGGATTGTAAGCTGCCTGACCACTGGAGAAAACAAAATGTAAGGTAGAAAACGGGTTTTACCTTACTCAAAACAGTTTTGAGGACTTTTTTCTCCTCATGGGAGTGCAAAACCAAATACAGTCGAAGCTCTCGTAAGCGGACACCCTCGGGACGCGAAAAAAGTGTCCGTAACTGGAGCTGGCCGCTTACGAGAGTGGTTCTCGTACGCGGCCACTAGAGGTGTACGGGATAGATGGCCGCTTACGGGAGCTTGCCCAGCTAACAAAAACCGGACGGACGTGGACAACGACAAAACAAACACTGAAATATGGTACGGTAATTACTGTAAAATCATTGTGACGAACGGCGATGTGAAGTTGATTGATAAAAACAAGTTACAAAGGTTGTTAAAAGGACTTTCTTTGGGATGTCCGCTTACGGGAGCTTAAAAACAAGGGAAAAGTCTAAGTCGTTATCTCAGAAAGTGTCCGAGGCCGCTTACGGGAATGTCCGCTTACGAGAATGTAAAAATACAGAGTTTGTATGGGAGCGTAAAACGGGATTTCAAACAAGGCGGCCGTAAGTAGAGCTGTCCGCTTACGAGAGTGTCCGTTAAGAGAGCTTCGACCGTACCACATTTAGAAATTGTAGCCCATGCTAAAGGTCAAAGAAAACATAGGCATGTACGGCGTACAAAGGATTTTACACCGCGATGCGGTTTCTTGCATAAGGGTGACGCACAAACGTCTCTTACAATATTCCTAATATTACCTATTGATCATGAATTACTCAATAAAACCGCGGTTTCTACAACTGCGTGTTTGGTAAAGTTTTCATGAGGTCATTTCGCCCCCGAAATAGTATAGAGAGAGTACACAAGTCACAGGGATGGCTTCGATCAACCATTTGAGGGCAGTGCAACTAAAAGCTAAGACACATTTAAAAGCTGTTAAGTTAAGCATGGTTTATATTGTTTTCTTTGTTGAAGTTGTTAGCTGATGTTTGTTGGCCTCAAATTTAGAACAACGACAGAACAAGTTAGAGCTTACTGAAACCCTATGTAACATTCAGTTTTTTCAGTTTTCTGTTGCTGATTTTTATTTTTTTGAAACTTGAATTAACCAAATAGGTTTTGGTAGTGTGAATGCGGTATTAGACAAACTCAAAAAGATAGTTTGAGTGTAAATCGCCTTTTAAATCAACAATGAGCGACAAAAGTCCTTGAGACAGTTGGTTGAAATCAATACTAATTTTAACATTCCCCTACACCTTTTCAGTGTTGTACACAAACTAAACGAGGCACGTTTTGCAGATAGCAAATCCAACATTGTTTCGGGGGGGAGGGGAGGGGGTAATATCGAAGGGGTGAGAGGTAAAATTTGTCCATGGTACTCAAAAAGTGCCGAGTGTCTCAACACTTCTGGCGCTCATTGAAATAACCCAATACCTTTCCACATGTTCTTTCTTCCAGTCCTCTATTTGTCGAACAGGATCGTTTTCTTCCTCATCGTCTTCACTGCTGTCCAGTACCGGCTCTTGTTGTTGTTGTTTTACACTCTGCCACTTCTGAACTAGAGAGGAAACCTTCCGTGCTTTGGACGAAAGTAGCGCCGAACCAACTTTGGATGTCTGAAGAGAAAAACGGCATTTCTTTTACTAACTTGGCTTTGTTTTTACTAGCAAGATATAATTGGCTATATTGGAAAAGACAGACCAATTCGTGTGATTAAAAATTGGGGCGTTTGGTAAACTCGGCCTTGCTAAAGCAACATTTTTAACCGTGCCACCGGTGCGCAGCCGGTTCATAACTGGCCGGCATTTTTTTTGTCGTTTGTCGTTTGTTGTTTTGTCGGTAAATCGTTCCAGACCCACGCGGCTCAGCCGGCTCCTTGGTCACGGTCACGCAAGATCTCGTTTAACATGAACACTCTGCTCTTTGTTTAGAGCAAAATGTATATTTTTGTGTCATTCGAGTGTTTTACCAGGAGGGGACTGAATAATCACATAACGATACCAAAGACAGCTTGGACATGTCCAAGCTTTTTAAAACTACCACAATGCCACGCAGTCGCTCGCCTGTAGCTATAATAAATAATCATTCACCTATTTTAAAAATATTAACGAATACTCTGCGCTCTGTTTGTGTGAAATATGTATTTTTGTGTTATTCAGGCGTTTAGCTCGAAGCGAGTACAAGTCGTACAATTTACCCGGAACGTGTTGAATATTGCAAAACAACGACTTGTTTTCTGAATATTTCAATTCTTGTTTTGCGTTTATTTTGGGAATTGAAACGAAAATTTCAAGCTCAGCAAGAATGTGTCAAGGCACGGGATACACGTCATTGCGCCAGGGGAATTACTCGTTGAATCATCACGTACTCAGGTATGCTCTATTTATACTTGCAAAAGCTCGTCCGACGACGCTAAAAAGGGAAATACAACGGGATGGCCTCAGTCTTCTCTTTATTTTGGCGGGAAATGGACTTCTTTTAATGCCATTCATGAACTGTTTTGGGTTTATTTTATTGAACATTCGGAACAAAATAAATATTTGCATGCGTAAGCAGGAATTTATCCGGCCAGACATGTGGTTTAAAGCAAGAGATGACGCGGTGAAGGAAATTCATTTCACGCACACTCAGTGACTCACGCAAACACGACTTGTGTGTTTCGCAATTGACTGCTTTTCTAAAGATTTTTTACTGTGCGGCGCCGTCCCTTTCTAGCCAAAGAACTGTTAGAGGTTGTCAAACATTAACCGCACGGTTATAAACTGCTTGAAGTTTCTTGTTTCAAGTTGAATCGAGAGCATTTTTAATAAGGATTTTTGCACCATCGTGAAAAAATAAGAGTTAATGTGACTTATTTCATCAAAGGTCTTTGTCAGTCAGTCAGTCACTATTCAGTCAGTCAGTGAGGCAACCGCAAGTAGACAGGCAGACAGAAAAACACACATACACACACACTGCCAGCCAGTAAGTCAGTCAGGCAGTCAGTCAGCCTTCAAATACGTTTCTTGTCTATGCCGGAGATAACGCGTCCCTTTTCCTCTCCAGATATAGGCTCCGGCTCCCCCAGTAAAAAGCCCATCCTAAACCCCAACCAACCTGTATAAGCCCAGGGCAGTGTCGAGATCAGAGGAGACAGAGATACTGCGTGACAGCAGACTATGATCATCTCTTATTACAGCAGTCACGAATGTACCTCCATTGCGCGACAGCCCCAAGAAAGGTAGCAAAGGAAACTAGTACCAGCTTCACGTCTCACCTTTTTCTTCTTCTTGACTTTTGGCTTTGTAGCAACTCCCGCTGGCGAGGGTAATCCAACAACCACCGTCTCCTAAAAAAAGAAAAAGCAAGATAAAAACATAACAAAGCAAAATGAACAGGAATACACTAGATCGTCATTTTTATTTAAATCTCACGAACCTGTAGCGGTGTCGATAGCTGAGTTTCAGTGCTTTGTGGAACTGCTGATGGCAAAGGAGGAGGAGGGGGACTTGCACTAGCCATGTCCAAATCGGAGTAGTCCACGACAGGTCGAGAAAGCGATGCAGATTTTGTTATGGAAGTTGTTGGCATTTCGTCTCCAGGAGGAGGGGGAGGGGCTTCCATTGGTTCTGGGGGTGGAGGTGGGGGTGCAGAAGATTCCACTGGAGGGAGGGGAGGGAGATCGTCTGTTCCTAAAATAAAATAATGAGCAAGATAGTTTAAGGACCTAAGTTACGATGGCTAATGTTTGTTGTGTTTCTCTGGGACGAAACGGTATTGTTTTCGATCTATCCGATGTGAACTATTTATACAGTCGCGGCTATTATCCAATCAGAAGAACGCTCGTAACCACAATGTCAACACGTTGTAGCAAAGATAAACATGCGCTCGCTCGCACGGAAGAATAACCGCTTAAAGGCAAGTGAAGGCCAATGGAAACTTCACTGCTTTGTAATTCTTTCCTTATACTCATTCTCGGCTAAGGATCTCCTCAAAAATTTCGAAAAACCCCATCTTTCCTCAAACTTTCCACTACTTATCAATTATCAATTATCATCGTATTATTATGCTTATCGCTCTGCAATCAGGAAAACACTATTTCTTTTTGAAATAGCTGCTTGTGTCAACATGCGGTGTCCGTGACAGAGATCTCTCCAGACGGATCTCTTACATTTTTTTATAGTATAAGGTGGGAGAATTTGTTAAAAGATCAAAGCTATTTGGTACTGATATTGTTGGGAGAAATTTCACGAAGGTCACTCTTGGGGACTTTAAGGTTAGTATGAAAGCTCTAACTATGATAAGGCTGAGAACAAATATTCCATTGTCACTATTACTATTACTACCATGTTCCAAGGCTATGTTCAGTAGAGTAACAGATGTCCTTGTTAGGGACGGACCATTATTTTCTTGGAGGGGGGGGGGATTAACAATTTTCCTCTGCAAATTTTTTTTTTTAGTTTATGCACCTCTGCAAACATTTTTTTTCGAAATTCTTACAATTTTTTGTTATACATATCGTGTTTGCAAACAATTTATTTTGTCTTTCCAGGCCCTGCAAACAATTTTTTTCAATATTTTTCATCCCCCTCCCCCCCCCCCCCCCCGCCCTCCAAAAGAATAATGGTCCGTCCCTTATTGCACTTGTAGTTGCTATTGTTTTGGGGGCTAGGGACATTGTTCCTGTTGTTTGTTTTGTTATTCCCTTGAAGGGTAGCGAGCCATACATGTAAGAGCTTGCGCGAGCTGCTACCCTATACTTTACACAAATTCAAAATTGTGTAAAATCGGTTTCATTGCAGACAATCTGTGTTCTTTCTGTAAACACGAATCAGAAACAATGCATCATCTTTTTTATGAAAGTCCACACTCAAGGTCTTTCTGGAAAGAATTCGAATCGCATTACTTGTCCTTGACAAAACAACACGTTCATCTCAATTTAAAAGTTATTCTAATTGGTGTTCTAACACCAAAATGCCCCTTACTTGATTATTTATTACTTATAGGGAAAATATATTAATGGGGGTGTAGAAGAAACAAAGAACTGCCAAATATTCAAGGTTTCAAATTTAAAGTTAATTAAAAGTACGAAACTGAAAAGTACATATGCACTAAAAATAAGAACTTAGATAAATTATGGAAAAATGGAGAATGTAATCTAAATTTTATAAGAATGTCCAAATAGATATATACAGTCGAAGCTCTCGTAAACGGACACCCTCGGGACGCGAAAAAAGTGTCCGTAACTGGAGCTGGCCGCTTACGAGAATGGTTCTCGTAAGCGGCCACTAGAGGTGTAGGGGAAAGAAGGCCGCTTTCGGGAACTTGCCAAGCTAACAATAACCGGACGGACGTGGATGACGACAAAACAAACACTGAAATATGGTTCTGTAATTATTTTAAAATCATTGTGACGAATGGCGATGTGAAGTTTATTTATAAAAACAAGATACAGAGGTTGTGAATAGGATTTTCTTTGGGCTGTCCGCTTACGGGAGCTTAAAAACAAAGAAAAAGTCTAAGTCGTAAGCTCTGAAAGTGTCCGCGGCCGCTTACGGGAATGCCCGCTTACGAGAATGTAAAAATACAGAGTTTGTATAGGAGTAAAAACGGGGTTTCAGACAAGGCGACCGTAAGTAGAGCTGTCCGCTTACGAGAGTGTCCGTTAAGAGAGCTTCGACTGTATTTATATTTGTCGGTTAAATTAGATAATTAGTAGGGAAAGATTTACTTATAAACAATTAGGCCCACACGGGTGCGATGTAGAAATGTATTTTTGTGTAGTTGTGCAATTTTCTGTAATGTATGTATGTAAAGTTTTTGAATGAATAATAATAATAATAATAATAAAAAAAGAGAGAGCTGCTGCCCTAACCACAATGTTGTTGCGAGAGCACCAGCGCCCAAAAAAACTGGGTTACCAACGTACCCACGGTAAGCGCCTTACCTTATCTATGTCAATACATAATCCATTAAAATCATAAAAAAAAACGAAAATGATCAGCAAAGGAATTTAGCAAAACCCGCACCTGGGGGAGGGGGAGGTGATTCTTCTACTTCGTATGAAAATGAGGCGGTGAATGGCACAGCTTCAGATCCTTCATCTGTTCCTGGAACAGGAGGATTGGCAAAGGACTCTAAATAAAAACAATTAAACAATTAATTACAACATATAACATAGGTAAAGTATAATATTGAACCGAAAATTCTCCTATTTCAGCTGTGTCTCTCATGTTATACCATTTGGGAGTTACGTACACGCCTACATTGGGGACAAGAAACATGTTTCTCTTTCGTAAATGGACAATGCCATTATAGCGATACTTAGAATTTTTTTGCAAAATGCATGTCACAATCGCTATCCCTAACCTAAGCATGAATCTAACTTAGGTCTAAAAAGAGTCCTTATCAAGGCCTAATTCCATCTAATAATCAGAACACAGATTCCACCTAGTCCGGGCTTACAACTCGAGCAGATATGGCATCGACCATATGAAATGTTTGGTTACAATGATAGCATCAACTGTCAATGTCTTATGTCTATTAAAAAATAATTTATAGAGTGTTTCAGGAGTTTATGGATCTATTCCGTTAGTCTATCGGTTTCAGAACAATCAACAACTGAATATCAAGACAGCATCGCTCATTTCAAAATATTAGAACATTTTGCTTTGACATAGAAAGAACTAGAGAGGGAGAGTAAATTCCTTAATATGGTCCGTAGTTCAGGTTTTCAGAATTTTGATAACGTCACATGCAAACCAGTAATACCTGTTTTAGCTGATGAGGATACCACTGGCACTGTTGGCAGGACAACTGACATTGCGGGTGCTTGAACCATTGGTACATACGCTGAGGGAAACAGAATGGTTTTTTTTTTCATCAGATGAGAGTTATACGGAAAGTGGCAAGCTACCATTTTCTTAAAACGGACATAAAATGTATGGTATGGAATGTATGGAAATGTGTCCAGAGAATTGAGTTTTCAAGCCTGACATGACTTTTGAAGATCTTTATCACGATAAACTTGATCATTTTTTGCCGTGCACAAAACTAGCTTCCACTGAAAGGACACTTCAAATGATACCATATTACGTTTGAAAAACTCATTAGCTAGTATCTTATCAGGGAGTAAAGCAATATTTCTGATCGCTTCTATGACATGCTCCGGCTCTGTGGGCCGTGGAAACATCAATGGGGTAGTAGTAAGTCCAAAATGAACGACGGTTCAAAATGAATAAGACTTTTTATAATTGGTAAGACTGAAGGGGAACTGCAAAGTACAAACTTGAAAGTTATTGACTACAGATTTCAAGATGGGTCATCTTATCCTTTACGGCAAAACGTTTTACCTGGAAAGCTCCATGCTGCTAGACTCTGATTGCTTGTGACTGTGGCTGCAGAGCTTTGGACAGGTATCTCTATTGAGGGTGTGTCTTCCTTGGCATCTGTCCTAGTGTCCTCTGATGGATACTCCCATTGAGAATCACCTGTCACCTTGTTCGTGTAGTAATAACGCTTGTGTGTCCTGCCAAAAGCAAACAGAGTACAAGAAAACGGGGGAATGAGATGCTACGCAACGACAACATTTCCCTTAAGATTACAACTGGAGAGCAATTATATTGAGTGAAACACCATGCATGACAGAAGATTGCTTCCAAGGGAAGATTTGTTAGAAATTTAAAGAAACCCCGTTTTAAGATTACACCAAATTGCTTGCTTGTACTGCTCAAAAACAATGTTTATCTGCGAGCATGACTTCCTCACTCAATACAAATGCTCAATCCAAGTTTCTTGGTAACTGATTCTTGTACTCTCGTACTCTTAGGTCAAGAATCTATTACCAAAGAAGCACATAAATGTTTAAATTAAAAGCAGCCATACTTATTGTAGTAGACTAAGGAGTTTAAGTTGTTTGTACATACAGTTCCACTGACCTTGCTCATGTCCTACTTTGTTTCTTGTCTTGCGCTGTTGGTCTTGCTGAGGCGGCAGCAATCATCAGAGAGGTATGTTCGAGTCCAGTATCTTGATGTGTCACAGGGATTCCAGTCCATAATACAACAAAGACCGAGGTGACAGACACATAGACATACAGAGGCAAACAGAAAGACAGACAAGCAGACAGACAAACAGACAGACAGACAGACAGACAGACAGACAGGCAGGCAGGCAGGCAGGCAGGCAGACAGACAGACAGACAGACAGACAGACAGACAGACAGACAGACAGACAGATGAACACTTGCTACATTGTACTTGTAATCACATAATTTCAAGACAGGCAAATGACTTAGTAAAAAAGCTCATAACTGAACAGGCAGTTTTTGGTAGAGACTTCACTCATTAACACAACGTTGCTGTGATAATGACAACTTAATGTGAGCATTTTTTGGTGTGCCAGAGTCACTACAGATTGAATTAGAAATCTGAGAAATTCTATGAGGATTTGTCAAGAATGACAATATTTCCCCAAGTGCTATACTCAAGTGCAATGTTTATATCTCAATGCTAACCAGATTTAGGCTTTAGCTCTTAGTCTATGTGATGAAACGATCATTCACAGAATTTTTATCTGTTGCCTATAGCTAGGCAACACATAAACAAGGTTTCTTCCTTCCTTCCAACAATTCCCATGCAAAGAATTTTTTTACTAATCACATCTTTCTTTTGTGCTTTGGCAAGCTGTCATGTATGCCACATTTTTTCTCCTGATTTCTAGCAAACTAACCTTCTCAATCAAATTCAAAGCCAGTGATAAACGACTTAACAAGTACGTCTTTAACCAAATCTTACTTAAAACCTCACACAAGGAGAAATACTACAGTGTACAGGCCAACATTTTAACAACACATACAGCACAGACATGAAAAAAACAACATGATGAAGGGACATGCAACAAAGAGCTCACACGAAGGAAAGAACATTGAAACACATACACGTGGATCACATCAATGAAGGATGAATAGTTTCTGATATTTTCGCGAACATAACACTGACCAACTTCTTAAAAGATGATGTTGAACCCGAAGAAGCCATTACGACAACTTGATAACTACCACAGTCTCTAGCTGTGCACAGTTCATTATGAATCCAAGCCTGTTGCTCCAAACAGGCAAGATACTCCCCCTGGCAAAACACAAGACTGATACAGTACCTGTCCCAGTGGCACGACCAGCCAGGGGGGGCCGCAGACTCCTCATATTGCTTGAGCTGCTTGTCGGCTTCACAGAGCTTGTGGACCAAGTGACGGCTGTCCAAAGCTCCTTCTCGCCAATCACTGATTCGCGTCTGGAGATGAATATAAAGTCAACTTAGTTTTGCTGCTTACATTGTACCTCGTTGCTACCGTTTTGTGTTGAGTTTACAAATGAGCATTAACGAGCAAAAAATGGTTAGCCCATTTTATGTTTTCCTAGGTCTGCAAGCTTTGACCATCAAGCATTTTATTGGAGTTGGGTGTCTTTATGAACATTGGCGGTTCTAACCCTTAAGCCTGTAGATGAACCTCTAGGGTGTGGCCATTTAAGGAAATTAAGCTGTTAAGCTGTACTTTTATGAGTCTTTTGTGAATGAAACCTTAATGTGCAACCAACCAAAAAGCTACTAAGTAGCAGTTTCATGTGGTACTATTTCTCATGATGTAATGTATATGAAATAATTCATATATGAACTGCGGATGGATATGAAAGTGATAAATGATCATCGCAGTGAATTTCCAATTTAAGCAATTGGAATAAAGAAGCCTGAAAAAAAATTCAGGGCTTCAACAGGATTCGAACCCGTGACCTCCGCAATACCGGTGCGATGCTCTACCAACTGAGCTATTGGGAGTGAGGTCAATTGTGTGGCTTCAATAGCTCAGTTGGTAGAGCATCGCACCGGTATCGCGGAGGTCACGGGTTCGAATCCTGTTGAAGCCTTGAATTTTTTTCAGGCTTCTTTATTCCAATTGCTTAAATTGAAAATTCACTGCGATGATCATTTATCACTTTACTATTTCTCATGCTGTACAAGGACAAAGCCTACCACTGAAAGAAGAAGCTACTACCCACTGCTTACCTCCATTTCAATGAGCAGAATCTTCAAGTCGGACACACCCTGTCGAGAGACCTCTAGAAAATCCAGTTTGTTGGTCAGCACTGATGTCAGTTCCAAAATCTTCAACTGTGAATTAAGAATAGCTTGCCTTAGAATTTTTATTATCCAATGTGTGAATTTCACGGCCAGTCCAGTCGGTATCAGAGTTTCTTAGCTAACGTACATCTCTAAGCCATGCGTGTCTACGCAGCCCTACATTTCGTCTACGTTTCGCTTCGAAATTCTCTGAAAATTCGTAACTTTCTTCGCGAACTTCGCGAACTAACTAACCGCTCCAAATCTAATTACAAAGTCAAAAAATACTCGTTCCCAAAATCAAAATGTCACATGCATGCAAAACACGGAATTATTCAGAGTTACGTTAACAATCGCGCCCACGTGCATTTAAGCACAAAAGACACGACACAATGTGTAGCGGGCAACTTCACTCAGGATAGATAAAAAGTCAAAGTTTGTAGACACAATCTACAGTTATGGTAGACAAAGAGATATTGTGTGAGCTTAATGTAACTCCTTATCTTACCCTGTAATCTTCCTCTTCTGTATTATATTTTTGCTTCTTTTCCTCTACTAGATGAAAAAAAAATTGTGCATAATTCAGATAACAAAGCGATCAACTGGTTTGTAGTTTTACATCTAACATAAACATGATTTATAACAATAAACGCCCTTTGAGCAAGTTGGTGCCGTTATGTACAAGCCTGATCAATGGCCTTTCTTGCTGGCCTTACATATTCTGCCAAACAAAAAGTCCATCTACCTGGATGGGAAGCTTGTCAAAGGGAAGTTACCCCCGCCACTCTGCCTATAACTTTGCCAGAATGCCCCAGTGAACTGGAAGTATCACTTATTCTTTTTAATGAAAATTGTGAATTTACACTTGACGAAGAAAGAGAAACTGTGATAGTTATTAAGAGGAAATCCGCCAGGACTTCGAGTAGTTATTGGACAAAATTATGTACCAAAACTATTTACACCTGATTGCAAGCTTTTGTGTTACTGCTTCAAATATCTTATCGAAAGAAATCTTTTCTAACAACACCACACATCGAAAACACATTTTCAAGTTCCGCTGAATTCCACTGAATCGCTTAAAAGATGTAAGCTTTTGCCCATAGCGTGTGAACTTTAAATATCATTTTCTCAGACTCTGATAAGAAATTGTTGTACCAGAATTATTTCCACCTTATTGCAAACTTTTTTGTTACTGCTTCAAATATCTTATAAAAAAAAAATCTTTTCTAACAACACCACACATCGAAAACACATTTTCAAGTTCCGCTGAATTCCACTGAATCGCTTAAGACGAATTTACAAAATGGCTACACGTGAGATTTTGCCCATACCTTGTAAACTTTGAAATTCATTTTCTCAGACTCTGATAAGAAATTGTTGTTGGTGTTATCACGGATAATTACTTACATCTTTACCTTTTATTAAGGGCAGGAAATAACGCAATAGGATTTAAATTATTCTGAAAATTGATTTTTGTCCAACTTTAATAAATATTACTCGACTTCCTAGTGGATTCTGTCTTAATTGTTTTGTCTAAGAACACAACAAAACAAGAAGCTCAAAGAGATTAACACTAGGAGTTAAACCACTTTCTTCCTAGATAGGCAATCAAGCATTTAAGTTGGTCACGGGAGTTATGAAAACGTGTGCCCTTGTGTGGATCATCATTATCATCATCATTGTTGTTGCTATCATCATCATCATCATCATCATCGTCGTCATCATCACTGCCATTGCCATTGCTACTATAATGATCATCATGTCCTCTCCTTGTGTCTGAGAAAAGTGCAGTTATAGTGGGGCACAAAACATATATATCTACCTTATAAAAGACTGTTAAGGCCTGTGCTATGTTTGAGCAAAATTTAACTCCAAAGCTGACTTTACATACTCTACCTAATATCAAAGTTGTTTTCGTCTCTTTAAAACACTTTGTTTAGAATTTCAGCTTCTTGACTCGACATTGAATAGAGTCAGGGTATTATTAGTCTCAAAATCATGCTTTAACAGTGTTTTTTAGTACTAAGTTATCCTAATTTTGTCTGATTCTTCAGTTATTACCTGTTACCGATTTTTCTTCTTTCTTCTCTTCCGTGCCAGCAGTAGTTCTTAGATGTTCAAAGACTTCAGGTGGCAACAAACGTTTTTCTTCCTTGTTATCATCCTTCTCTTTGTCGGCTTCATCTTCAGACATCTCCATGCTTTCTTCAACCAAAATGTCTTGTTTCCCTTTCTCGTATGTGTCTGAGAATAATAAACCAACATTAAAGATTAATAATGGTGAAGGCCTTTGTGTCATCCGATATGTCTGTAATTGTAATTTATTATGTGATAATTGCAGTTTTCAGTGATATGCAATTTCTGACCAACCCCCAATCATCGTGGACCTCTCGGGAAACAGAAGTTAACTTCAACAAGGTCAAAAGGTCATGTTTGTAAATTGTGGTTAGAAGATTTCGATCCATTTTGTTTGTTTCTGTTTTTAATGGTTCGGTGGCTGTTGCCATAATTATGATTGATGGCAGCGAAGAATGTAATCATTAGTTGGATTTTGAATTTTAGAGTTCGCATAACACTGAAAACTTCAATTTATAACAAAATCTAGAAGTCCAATTTGTTGTACAGGAATAATCAACTTGGAAATAGCGCCTTAATATACCGTCAAATTATCTGAACAAAATTACACAAATCTGTGTGAATCAGTTTAAGTAGAATTACTGCGCTGACCTTCCAGCAGCTGAACAGCAAAATCATCATCAGAGTCTTCATCTACATCCACAAGTTTCTGTCTTTTTGCAGGAACTTCTTCATCGTCAATAGATTTATTTGACTTTTGCACTGCAGCCTTCTTTTCTCCTGGTGGTTCAGTGTCATTGTCTCGATCTTCCCATGTGTCGACCACTTGAAAGCTGTCAAGATCATCATCACTGTTGTCTTTTGAGTTTGCTTCCTTGCTGTCGTTTTCAGATGCATCTTCTGATAGTTTTTCTTCAATTTCTACTTCTAGGAAAAAAGGATGTAGAGGTACATGCACGAGTCTACATTGCAATGATTTTTGAAAAATACTTGTATTTATTAAATAGATGCGAGTGTTTTACTGGAAAATAGACCACTAATAAAAATTGATACGAAATTACATCTGGGACCATAGTGGCATATTTTCCATATTCTCACTAATGAGGATATCGATGACGTCATTTCGCACCACTGTATGGCTGGCAAAATTTGCCAAACGCTGGTTGGAAGATGGTGAGTGATAGAGAAGTTAAGTTTACTGAAGCCAATTTAAAATCGTGTACTCAGAAGCAAGAAAATACAAACATAAAGAAGGAAACTTCACATGACTCAAAACAAATGTTTTTGCCACTCAAACATAAAATTCATATCTTCTCGTCACCATGTAATATCCTCTATATACATTGTAGGTTCAATTTTTGCCTCTAAAGTTCGACGACGACTTCTATGACAAAACAAATATTAAACAAATTCATCCAGATAAGCATGGATGGGGCTTTTGTAAGCTGTCCAGACAAATAGTATTCTTGCAAACCAAAATTAATGTTTAAATTACCTTTTGCTGTGTTATTATCTTTATCTTCTTGACAACCTTGTTCGCCTTTCTCCTCACCGTCAAGACTAGGTGAATTATCGTCATCTGCTGTTTGCGTATCAGGAGCGGCAGATGATAGCTGCTTAGGGGGGTGCCACTGCACTTCATTTGTTTCCACATTCCAGTAGTAATAACAGTTTGTAGCTTCATCGAGGCATGCCTGCCATGGGTACATATCACCTGTTTAAAAAGGAGTTAATTTTATGTATTAGTGTTTCAAACTAATGGGAAACTTTTCAGCCCAGTTGTCCAAAGAGTGGATAACACAATTAACCGCTGGAAAAATTGCTGTCCAGTGGATAAGTGTTGACAAAACAAATTATGCTTTCTATTGGATACTGATTTATCAGTTGATAGTATCATCCACCGGGCTCTGAACACCCACAGCCTAATGATTTGGTGAGGACTTGATCTATTGATCTGGTGAAATTCCTCATTGACACCTTGTTACAGGATCCTTATTAAAATGAGCAGGAGGGCATTTTGCGTGCGCATGCGTCGATATGGGCTAGTGCGCACGACAGAGAAGTTCTGCTATCGATTGTTTACATATTTTTCACAATTTATGGCCTAATTTTCAGCTCAAAATAAAAGGTGTTTTAAGTTTTATTTGCTGTATACGATACTAAGAGTCCTTGCTTTATCTTCTGACAACAACCAGCATACTTTGGTGTCGGCATGCCGCTTATCTGATCGACTTTGGCTATGTGTATTAAACATTGCGCGTGGACAAAATGGCGACCGAATGTCGAGAACCGTAATACCTTGCCCATGTTTTTAATAGCTGGGAGATCTAAACGGACAAAGCGCTACGGCTACTTAGTACTAAAATATAAAACAGCAGTTTTAACTATACGATGTTATAATCAAGTATCCCGGGTTTGAGCGAGTGGTCATGATTTTGTTCAGATTTTTCATAAAACTGCAATTTCATCGTTCTCACGATGCAAAAATCTCAAAATCTAACCTTGATCTCCAGCGTCTACCGATGATAGATGGAGCCTGAAGTACTTGAACTATCGTCTAATGCTGCGAATGTAGCGTTAAAAAATGGTCTATTGTGGTAATTTTTAGCTTTCTTTAACGTACGTTCTCGTTGGTTTATTCTAACAGAGAAACTATCGTTTGTGATTATTTCCTTAAACTTAAGCATTGGTCAAAATAACTTCACATTTCGATGTACCACAATTATTCCGTTGAACAAGAAAAGAATTACTGAGATCGGTCTTAATTTTAAAGTGTTATGGTAATTCTTTGCTGGTAGACTATTTGTTTACATTTTACTATGTTAATTAGTACATTTTTGGCTCCTTTAACAAAATCTAGCCTTGATCACCAGTCAAAAAATAGCATGAAACAAACAAGCGATATATATATTTTTCAGAAACGCTCTAATAACTGCTGCATAAAATGTCTTAAGAAATAATTTTTAACTATAAACAATGTTATTTTCAAATTTTCATTTCAACGTTTGTTTCTTTAAGATTGATGTTCGTTCTGTTATAACGACTGTTTTACTTCTGTGTCGCCTAAATGTGACTCTGTGTCGCCTAAATGTGTCCAGGAAACCCTGTTTGCCAGTCGAGGGCAAGTTGGCCTTGCTTTAGAGTCATCAATGAGCTGCATTAACATGTGCAGAACACCCAAACATGTCTTTCCCCTCAGGGAAAACCCTTTTCTTTGGTGGCCGTCCCTTTAAGCAAAAAATCTCCCGACAAGCTATAATATTGCTCGCACTCTGCTTGTATTACAGCAATTGATTTGATATGAAGTTTTGATCTTAATATATCACACTCCAGCACACGAATAAATGTTTTCCTCTTTTTACGGCCTGTTTGATTTCTGTCGGTGAAGGCTTTCCTACCTGTCCCACATATTTTCCCATTATTTTCAACAACGATCCCGAAGCAGGCCAGAAAATCTGCTTTATAAGAGCCTTGCAACACACAAAACACTTTTTTTAGCGAAATTTACGTCTATATTAAATTATGTGACGATAAACAGTACAAAAAACAAAGTTTGAATCTTCCGCACCATTTTTATTCCCAAGATCACGCGGTCTTTGTACAGCGGTTGCACGCATGCGCCCACAAAATGCCCCCCTGCTATTAAAATGTCTGAGGAGGGTGAAGAACTGGACACATTCAACAAGTAACTGAGAAAATCTTACACACTCATTAATCAAAAGTTAGGGTGGATTAGAGTGTAGACCATGAAAGTGATGAAACTTACATAATGGAATGCAATGCAACCTTTGGAATTTAGAAACTGTTGGACTTTTCCAAAAAATGGACAGTGAGTTGTGAAAAGTCAGCTAGAACATTTGGGATGAAATTTCCCACACTTTTGCCGGCTTCACATGCCGCACGATTTTGCACTGATTTTCCATCTACACATGTAATTGGTAAGCTTTCCGTGTTATTCTATATGAAACAAATGGGCCAAAGTTTTCCATGGTCCACACTCTTATAGACCATAGAAATGATGCCCTGTTAGGCGACCGGTTCCACTCGAGTTTCAAACAATGTTTGATTTCATTTCCATGGTCTATAAGAGGGCAAACTGACCATGAAAATTGTTTTAAAGTTGATAAGAATCACTTATAAGGCACGTAAGAGGTATCAGGTACCTTCATTTCCATTGTAATCAGCGTCTACCCCAGCCTCATATCCTTCTGCAGCAGACATCACTGGGCGTTCATCTTCTGTCGTAGAGCTGACAGCTTCTTCTGGTTGTCTGTTCGCCATTCCATCATCCACAGTGCTGGTGGTGTCTGCGTCCATAGATTCTATTTCCTGCAAAAGTGGCATTCATAAACACTTGCCTTGAATGGCCATTGATAACAAGGAAAGTAGCAACTCAACAAATCACTTTAATAGCACTGGGCTAATGGAAAGCGCTGTGGGCACACCCTGACCCCTGTGTTTCTTCTCACATTGTAGACTTTCAGTTCAAATGTACAGCTTTCCTATCTTTGAACAGGATAGGGAAGGGAGGGGGTGGATGCTTCTTTGAGAGATGACGCTTATTAGAGGAAATATAAAGAAATTTTGCCTCACTGTTATTGGATGCTACTTTTGGAACAACCTTCCTCTATCTATACGTAGCATGGCCACCAGAAAACGTTTTAAAAAAGCACTTTACCAGGTTTATTTTGCTCAGTACTAACTAATTCATACTTCTTCCTCTCCTATGTTAAGTTTACTTTTTTATCCTAATCTATTTTGTAATTAAATCAAGGGCATCATATTAGCTTTCTATATTTTGCCCTTTTCCATTTCTCTTCTTCTATTCGTTTTGCTTGTACAGTCGAAGCTCTTGTAAGCGGACACCCTCGGGAAGCGAAAAAAAGGTCTGTTACTGGAGCTGGCCGCTTATGAGAATGGTTCATGTAAGCAGCCACTAGAGGTGTTGGGGATAAATGGCCAGTTAAGGGAGCTTGCCCAGCTAACAATAACCGGATGGACGTGGATGACGACAAAACAAGCACTGAAATATGGTAAGTACTGTAATTACTGTAAAACCATTGTGACGAACGGTCATAAAATAAGATGAAAATAAGATAAAAATAAGATGAAGAGGTTGTAAATAGGATCTTCTTTGGGTTGTCCGCTTACGGGAACTTAAAAACAAAGAAACAGTAAAGAAAAAGTCTAAGTCGTAATCTCTGAAAGTGTCCGCGGCCGCTTACAGGAATGTCCGCTTACGAGAATGTAAAAATACAGTGTTAGTATGGGTGTTAAAACAGGGCTTCCTACAAGGCGGCCGTAAGTAGAGCTGTCCACTTACAAGAGTGTCCGTTAAGAGAGCTTAGACTGTATTTAATAATTGTATATTAGGATGGAATATTTAAAGGCATGAGCACTTTATTCAGGAAAATACAGTATCCAACATCTCAAAAAATCTTGAGCTAGTTGTCTTACTTTAAAGAAGTCTGCTAATTTTGCATCGATTTCTGAGTGCTGTCCTGTTGATGAAGTGCTAGGAACAGCAGAATCTTCTTCATTGTTTGCAGCGTCATTTTGACCATCTGCAGTGTCATAGTTTTCTTCATTATCTGCATGAAAAAGAATATTTATCTAAGACGACACAAGTCATATAACACCTATTAAACATATAGAGATAGCATAATAATCCTCCTTGTAAAAAATTTATGTCTTGCAGGTAAAGGTAGGTAAACTTAAAGTCTGCGTTCAAGCCTATTGGTCCATCAGGTGGAGCTTATCCCAGTTTAAATAGCATGAAGTGACTAGGAGTATTTCTACTTCTCCCTGCATGGGATGCTAGTCCATCGCAGGGTTACCCCCCAGCAGTAAATTCGCCGGTACCCATTTATACACCTTAGGTGAAGAGAGGCACTATGAGAGTAAAGTGTCTTGCCCAAGAACACAACACAGTGACCTGACTAGGGCTCAAACCCAGACTGCTCAATCCGTAGTCCAGTGCGCTAACCAATAGGTCACCGCATCTCCAATGAATCTTGGAGAATTTGAATTAAATTTCACAGTCTCTTGGTCTCCAATTTTTCCACAATGCCCTCTAAGAATCTTGACTTCTTTTTCAAGGCTTAAAAAGGTTCAGGCTCACAAAAAAAACCCAGATATCAGTCATCTCACCTAAAACTATTAAGCGTGTCAACTGAAGATAAAAAATACAAGATGCACAAGTTTTTAGAGAGAATTTCATTTCCCTGAATTTTTTTCTTTTGTCCTCCCGTCCCACATTTCTTGACACATTTTTCACCTGAGATGAATATTTAACACATCTATTTTATGAGTCTTCAAGACACACAAAGTTTGTTTGGGATTGAATTTGTCATGTATTCCCCCAATCAGTCCTTAAAAGGAATTTATCTTATCATGTCTCTCACCTTCCTCGTCGCTATGGTCAGCATATGATCCTAGTAAACCGATACCTAAAATAGATAATTAAGATCAGAGAGAAAGGAAAAGGCGTTACAAACATGGCTAAGCTATCAGTCTGCTATATGGAAAAAAAATGGTGGCTGTATATTTTTACCGCAATACCTTGAGTACCTAATACAGCCAATATGGCACATAGAAAGCCATTTGTTTGCAAATCTTTCCTGTACCTTTAAAGTTTAAAGTTTTTAGAGATTTTCTGAGTGTGGTAAGAATATTATAGGTACATGTACCAGTTACTATCTTTTTTTGGTATAAAATAATAGTGGATTGGATGTGAGCCAAGGGATTTTTTTGGAAATTGAAACCACTTAATATATACTGGGGGATAAGAGGATTCTGATCAGCTCTGACTAATGGCCTAATCAGTGACTCAAACACATAAATAAACAAGGTTATTTTTTGAACATTGACTTTTTGATATCATCCTCATGTGGTTTAATGATCATTAACTAAAATTTATTGCAGTGTCCTTGGTTGGGTGTGATCTTTTAACCCTTTCACTCCTGGGGGCCTCATGAGCCTGAACGCCTGTTATTCCTGGAGCTAATTAGAATAGTCACACAATAAACTCACCAAAATTTAAAACATGCATGCTCAGTAGAATTTGAGGCCTTGACAGTCCAAACTGTATATTGGAAATTATTGCTGAAACATTATTCTTTTTAATGAAAAGCTTAAAATACACATAGGAAAAAAATTGTTTAAGTTAAGTCACTCCAAACTTCATGTTCATTAAAAAATTTGAATTTGCCGCCATTACCGCGGTCTCAGTTCCAAGCTTCTGCTGTATCAAAAGACTAAAATACAAGTTTATTACTTCAAAATGTAAAATATAAAGAAAATAAATGTCATATCCAGTGTTTTTGGCATATTTACAGGTTTATTTCATTCGCTAAAACAGAAATAAGAGATCACGAATTGAACTCTAATGTTCAAGCGTCTTCACGATGATAAACATCGAAGCACCCCACTTTACACAACGCAACACCGCACTGTTGGCACTTGTTTCTGGTTTCAACAGGATAGCCTTTCGCTGTTTTTCGGCCAGCAGATTTACACTTCACACACTCTTTTTTCGGCCTTCGATGCGAGTCGCTTGGTGATTTCTTTGGGGCTCTTGATCCGCCACTTGGTTGGCTTGTCGCTTTCGGCAGTTGAAGCCGTTTATCAAGCGCTTCCCCAACTCAAGACGAAAAGCGGCTTGTGATCGTTTCCGCTGATGGCGTCCCCTTCGGTGCTCACATTCAAGAATATAGCCATTACAGGCAGCAACATTAAAAAGAAACCAAAAAATATATCTATACCACTTTCGTGACTGCCTTCCTACGGTATAATACGAACGAAATTGATCGGCTCGATCAACTCCTCCCATATTTGCCGTGTAAACATCTGAGACACGCGGCTTTTGAATCTCGATGTTTCTTCCGTTCTTTTTACGTTGCACGGTACGGGAAGGCTCTTCTGGCGAAACATTTGTCGGTAAAAATGCCACATCTCGCTTGTCGTGCCACTTTGTAAACAGAAGGCTACCTCTCTGTCGCGTGATCGTTTGCCCTGGCTGGCGAAGTTTATTCTTAGCACATGGCGGCAGATCTTTGCGTGTGCATCTTACCGTAGAACACGCGTATGTTTGCTGGTCGAGCAAATGTTCTAAAAGAACAGGGCTAGAAAAGAAATTGTCGAAGAAAACGTGATGTTTTCTTCTGAGAAAGGGACGTGCCATGTCCATAACGACATCATATCCAAGGCCGTGGCGCCTTCGAATTTGCCCGTCGCTTCCTAGGTAAACAGAAAAATTGATGACAAAGCCATTCGAAGCATCGGCCGCCATCCACACTTTTATACCGTATTTCGTCGGCTTAGCCGGTAAATATTGACGAAATGAAAGTCTGCCCTTAAACGCTATCATTCCCTCGTCGATGGAAATGTTTTTTGTTGGCGAATAACAGCGCTGAACATTTCTCAGAACGGCGGTCAAAGCAGGGCGGCATTTGTAAAGCCTGTCAAAATTTGCTTCTCCACGCGCCGGTTCCCGACTGGTATCATTGAGATGCAAATATTGGCTTATTTCTTCGAACCTGTTCTTCGGCATCACTCGCTTTATTCCTTCATTGCCCATAAAAATGTCGGACGACCAGTAGTCGGCGACTTTTGGAAGAATATTCAACCCCATGATGACACAAATTCCGAAGTAAGCTTTCAATTCAGGTTTCGTGATGTCGCGCCATTTAGCAAGACGTTGTTGGTTGTCGGCTAATTTTTGGCGAGCGTAGCGGTTTGTCTCCTCCACAATTTTGTCAAAAAGATCTTCGCCAAACATCAAGGTAAAAAAATCATCAGCTTTAGGCTCGTCTCCAACGTCTACGACGATTCCCGATCGTGCAGAAAATTCGTCAGCAGCGATGTTGCTGAGGTTAGCCGTCCATTGTTGTCGTGGCTCTTCGTGGTCGTTTTCGTCGGCTCCTTCGTTGTCAATTTCTTCATCGCTTTCCTCACCATCTTTATCGATACCTTCGAAATCTATATCAGAACTATCTCCGTCAATATTACCGGTGTCTTCTTCATCGGAATCGCCGAAAATTGCCCTGAATTCTTCAGCACTAACATTTAAACGATTTACTCGCGTCGCCATTTTCCCACTTAGGTTGTTGTCAACTTGGAGATGATAAAGCAAATTCCTGCCACAAAGGAAGTTTCTTTGCTTTATCATCTCCAAGTTGATAATAAACTAAGTGGTTTCCTCGCTCACGAACGACAATGCACAAAAGGTTCCTTTACAGAAACCTTCCGTGACTGTCGCCATGTTTGCGCGCTCGGTCATGATACAAGACAAAATTTGCATCCCTCTCTCTCATACTCGGGAGGCCTTTGTTATGCACAGTAACTATAATTTGATTGGTCAATAACTTAAAAACAATAGACTGAAAGCTGGTGAGCTAATGTACTTTATTGGGGGAGGGGTGGGAAGGTAAAAACAATGACTTTTTTTTGGCCGGTTTTGGCCGGTTCAGGAATAGCAGCGCAGTTTCCGGCCGGCCGGTTTTGGCCGGTTCAGGTGTGAAAGGGTTAATATTCTCCATATACCGGTAATATAAATACAACTTTCTGTTGATTTGTACAGGTAGGGAATTCTAGGGTTTCACAACTCAAACAAATAAAATTTCACAACAAAAATTAGAGTGTGCAGTTTAAGTTAACTAGTACTGCAGAAAATATGTTATTATAAACAACCAAATGTATGATAAATTACCTGTGATGCTGTTAGGATTGATTGTTCTTGTTACACCGCTTGTCACAGGAGCTGGGGTTGAAAAATATTCACAAAATTAATGATGTCCTCAGGTATATATGTTACTGATACCATGACAAATGTTTAAAAGACCATTACATTATACCCTATCTTCCTAAAAATTTCCGCATAATTTTTAATTTTTTTCCACACCCTATCAGATGACCTGACCTTTTGTGACCTAATTGCCTAACTAAAAATTAAAATAAATTGCTATATTTAGAAAGGAAGCCACATGTATCAGCTCTAGCCGGTTTACATGCAGGTCCTAAATCCAGATCACATTGGAATTTGGAATTGTTGGTTTAAAGTGAAACACGATCACCCCTAAGAACGACTGCGTGGGAGGCTAAGTTATCCAGGGAAATCCCAAGAATGGCTACTATACTTACCAACCAAAAGCTGACCCCGCTGCAGTTGTTGAAAAGGTATTATTGATATATCCAATACACAGGTAAAGGTACACTGTAAGGTAAAGTCTGTGTCCGAGCCATGAGGCTCATACAGCCGGAGCTTATCCCGGTTTCCGTAGCATTAAGCGACTAGGAGTATTGCTACTCCCCCCTGGATGGGATGCTAGTCCATCGCAGGGTTACCCCCCGGCACTAAATTCGCCGGTACCCATTTATACACCTGGGTGGAGAGAGGCACTGTGAGAGTAAAGTGTCTTGCCCAAGAACACTACGCAGCGCCCCGGCCAGGCCTCGAACCCAGGCCGTTCGACTCGGAGTCGAGCACGCTAACCATTAGGCCACCGCGCCTCCCACATCCAACAGATACTACATAAACAGTTTGAATAAAGCCTCCATATCAGAAATAACTACAAACAATACAAGTCTACATACCCTCTCCAACTTCTCGTCTGGATACTCTGTCTATTTGAAGAACAGTTCGTCTTCTGGAGGCTTGAGCCACAAGCTGCTTATCTTTGGCTCGTCGACCCATGACTCAGACTGTTTGGTGCTTCATTCTATGTGATATAACACATTGTTAGGTGAGATTTCTTAGCGCAAATTTATTCTTAATAATTAAGATGGTACAACTTAGTTTACATGACTTTCAACGCTCACACCACAATGCCAGAATGTAACAATCACATACATTTCTCAATATTGAGGGTGGTGAATAATGGTATGCAATCTAGTGATCCATAATATTTTTCGACCCAATCCTTCAATCTGCTTCTATTTTTGGTCAAATCGAAATCCGCACTATTGTTTGTTTAAGGAAGCTGATTTTTCAAGAAGTTCCCCACCATTGCTCATAATAAATCAAACTGGTTTGAACAATTTTAAACCAGAGATAAAATTAAACCACAATAATAATAATAATAAATAATAAAAAAGTATTTTTATAGCGCCAAAATCCACTAATTGCTCATGGCACAACATATACGAAGGTGATGTTAAAGATTTATAAAAAATATCAATATGATCTAATATATGAACAATTTGGTAAATGAATCAAGGGATATAATCAATATGCTTTTTGTGGCCAAATCCACTGATCTGTGGACCCATTCACCCCCCCCCCCCCTCCCATTATAATTTTTAGCACTGTCTAAGGCTACGATTGTCACAATGTTTAAAACAGGTTCTGAAATCCTATCACAATTTTGTGTCCTACACAACAATTGCAATCAAGCTGAGGGTTTGATTTACACGAAACATGCTTCTGACAAGTCTAAGACACTAATCGGAACAAATCACATGATTGTATGTCATAGACCTGTTGTAAGCTTTTTGCATGTTTTAAACACAGTTGAACCTTCTAAATCTTCCTTACACTACAGACTGTTTATATATACAGTTAAAGCCTATCTAAAAGACAGGCTTTAAAGCAGAAGTTTACAGTTAAGGGTTTAATCGCATTTTGTACCCAGAAATGCAGAGAATTCAAAACCATGCATGGAATAGAAAAATCAGTATTTCAGAGCAAATGTATCTATGATATCACAAAGAAAAATATGCAATAACCACAAAAGTACTTTTAAAACAGCAAATGGAAGTCTATTTTACAAAGAACTCACCTTTTAACTGCCGAAAATCCTATAAAAACTCAAAAAATATCTTCCCAACCGAAACATGGTGGATCGCTCGATTCAGGAAACAACAGGCTCACAAAATTAGTCAGCGGCAAAATTCTCAATTAGGCTTTAGTGTCCAGTTCCTCTCGTGATAGTTTGGTGTTGGGTTATGGCGGCGGTCGCATTCCTCTTTCGGACAGGTAAATTCAGCGTTTTGTGTTGTTTTTCCTGCTGATTTAGTCCTATTTAAAGATTATGCCTGTGTATTTTATCCAAAAGAAAATGGTATGATCACCATTCTGTGACTGTTTGTGGAATCCTTTCAAAATAATTTGAGTTGTGAACTTCCCTAGTTACTGAATATTTATTTTCGATCGAATGTTTAGTGTTTATTATCCCTGTTATTATTTACGTAATACTCAATTAAGGTGTACTTCCTGCCTTTCTTATGTTTGCGGATTTAAAGCATTGAATACAAAAAAGAAACTCTAAGAGAGATAACAAGAGAGGAAACTCGTTCGAAGATTTCCATCACTCCATGTAGATTTCGTGATCATGCGTTCTGTGACATTCGATCAACTCAGCAGTCAAATCTATCATAATTTGATCAACCGTATGCTATTTCCTCTACTCAAAGAAACTCGTTATACTTCCACTCAATCATTGAAGCTAATTTGTGAAACCGCAACCTAACTTTTACCTTATAAAATTTTGATTTGTTAGCTGACTTCCTCAGCGGGGTAGTCTGTATTTTGACCCCAAAATGTGAACTTTTTGTTCGCAATTGTAGAAGTTTGAAATGGAAATATTGTGTTAAAAATGCATTTTTAATTTACCAAATTAATTTATCAATGGCAGTGTAATAGTAATGATGTATTTTTGAACAATGACACGAGCATGGGAAAAAGAAAAATTCTGATTCCCCGACAGGAATGGAACCCATGGCCTCCCAGATACCAGTAGGGCGCTCTAACCAACTAAGCTATGAGATTCATGGTGAGCAACGTAGGAAACTGTAAATGGCCCAGCTCACCACGAGTCTCTTCTAGTTCATTTGGTAAGAGTGTGCATCTGGGAGGCCATGGACTCAGAATTTTTCTTTGTGCCATGCTTGTGTTGTTGTTGCAAAATATGTCTTAATTATTTATCACCAAGCTCAAAATTTATTATTGGCTTTATTATTTACTGGCAATGTAATATTAAGTGGAAAAAACAGCAGAAAATGATGTGATTGTTTTATATGAAAATTGAATCAATATGTAATTGTGTTCTTCCTATTTTCAGTTCTCATGCGATCCACAAAAGCTCAACGCTTGCCTATGGTGTCACCTAGAAAGTCGCCTGTGCGTAAATCCTCAAGTAATGCATCATTACGAACAGCCAGCCCTGTTAAACGTCCCACCAAGCAAAAGACCAGTGCCTTAGCAGCAAATAAATCTGACTCTGGATTAGTTTCATCATTTAGAAAGCTCTCAATAACCCCAAATCCTCATCCACCATCACGATCAAAAAGCACATCACCAAGGAAGCCGAAATCCAGCCATGTTCGAGGGTTAAGCTCATATGCTGTGAATTCAGTTGAGGACATTGTGAATCTCATAAAGGACGACAAATGCAAGAATATCATTGTGATGGCGGGTGCTGGAATTAGCACCCCTAGTGGTATACCTGATTTCAGGTAAATATAATATTTTATACACAGTCTTTGAAAGCGGCCACCTAGAATGTGAAGTCTATGTGGTCAACTGCAGGAGGTGGTTGCTTGCGGGTCATTTGAATAATAGTGGTCCGTTTTAAATAACAATTGCTTAATTAGAACACTGAAACTGTTAACAAGCATCTTTGGCTTGTGAGGCCAGATTATGTGAAATGATCACTTACTGGAAGTTAAAAACAATAGAAAAATTGAACACTCGGGCCAGAAAGTGGCCACCTTCTCCTTTAAGAAGTTCCGACGACAGTGACTTGACTGGGAAAATTTTGGTATTTTGGAAAAATGGTTGCTAAACTGAGGTGGTCGAACAGAGAGTTTTGACTGACTGTTCATTGTGCTGCTCATTTCGGTTCAGATTATGGGGGGACAGGAAGAAGAGCCAGAGGGGAAGCCAAGGGGAGGGAAGCACAGGTGGCTAGGAACAGGAGGCTAGGAGCACAGGAAAGAAGCAGACTGAAATAGAAGGGCAGGGTGGGTCAGAAGTTATTTGGTCGGTAGACTGGCTACACCTGACAGTCCTGGTTGTATAGCAGCCTAGGGGGGGTACTCCGGGATCAAAGTGACGGGGATGATCGAATGGCGGCAAAACTCACGACCCAAAAAAATCCCTAAGTTTGCCGACATTACCCAAAAAAATCCCTGGACCAAAAAAAAGCCCAAAAAAATCCCTAGTCAAATTACCCCTAAATTGCCAAGGCACTTTAGTTTGATTTTAATACCAAAAAAATCCCCTATTTAAATCAAGTCACCCAAAAAAATGCCTGCCAAATTCTCCTACCCAAAAAAATCCCAGAATCGAAAATTTCGACCCCAAAAAAATCCTTCGCACATCCCCCTCACTTGGATCCCGGAGTACCCCCCTGGGCATAGCAGTCAGAAAAGGGATGTTGAAAGATATGGAAAGTGAGACTCTATGCACCTAACACAAAAAACGATTGCAATACGTCAATGCTGACCTCAGCATTTAATGTTCCCTTTTTGAATGCAGGACCCCAGGAACTGGACTTTATGACAACTTGCAACAGTACAAAATCCCAGAGCCAACAGCCATTTTTGACCTGGACTACTTTTGGTTTGATCCAAGACCATTTTTCTGCCTGGCCAAGAGTTTGTATCCAGGAAATTACCAACCAAACTATGTGCATTACTTTGTAAAGCTTCTTCACGACAAGGGACTGCTGCTGAGAATGTACACCCAGAATATTGATGGACTGGAAAGATGTAAGCTTGTTAAATTTGAACTCTTGTACAGAATGATCTTTGTTTCTGTTTGTGTTATTTGATCTCTTCATTATCATAAATTTATCATAGGACAACTTTAGTCTAGAAAATTTTAGATGCAGTGTGTGATAAAAAGTTACAACCTGTTCCATATGGTATCGGTAACTTAACAAATATGGTTGTATAGCGTGATCTTCCGGTTGAGAGTACCGTAGTTCTGAAAAGAACTTTTGTTGGTGACTGACGTTTCAACAACCTGTCAGCAAAAGTTATCTTCAGAGTCAAGTGAATACCGGTAGTTGTTGTTAGTCAATGATGTTATAAGTCTGGTCCATTGAAGCTGATTGGTCAGTTTGCCATGATGTTTTATAAGACTTGTGTTAAATTTGTCAACAGTTATTGGTCAGTTTCGATCCCTCTATTGTTAGTCAAATAAAGTTGTTCTGTTCACAGTCCGTTTGTCGGTTGTGTTTGTGTTGTCAATTACAATAAGTCGTCGACAACTACCGGCACCTTACAAATGACTCAGTTTCTACTAATTTAATAGTATAAGACAAGTATGGATGTTTTGGGGGTTTTGCTTTACACACACAATTTATTGAAATTGTCAAGTAAGCAACTCCATTGAAATTATTTTATTTTATTTTATTTGGTTGTTAATGTGGTGTGTTTCTCTTTATCCAAAAAGTGGCTGAAGTCCCTGCTTCAAAGCTTGTGGAGGCTCATGGGACATTTTCAACAGCCTCATGTATAAGATGCCATAAAAGCTACGATGGAGAACAAATAAAGGTGAGCTTACATAAAAAAATCAAACTGGACTGTTTTCTACAAATTATAATTAAAATTGCTGCATGTATTACGTCTTCTTTCTTCTTTAATCCTTATACCCCATTTGGGACAAAGGTTTTTCAGAATCCTCTCCCCATGCACTGTGTGGTAAGTAAGGGCTGATACCCCATACCAAATATTTTATACTGCGAAACTTACAGGAAATATTGGTGCTTTCAATACTGCACATGACCTGAGTCTTCAGTCGTCTGGTCAGCTCAAGCAGAAATAAGCCAGTATCGTATTATCTTTTAAAATAACTGGTATCAACCCATCCTTAAGTACTATGTACAGTCTATGTAGCTGTTGATTGTTGTACTATTACAGCAAGGCGCCCAAAAGTGTGACCACTTTTAATTTATTCACATTCTTTCGGGCAGATTTAATCCAATCAAAAGCCGTGGATAGCTTGCAGTTGACTTCTGATTGGATTAAATCTGCACGAAAGAATGTGAATAAATTAAAAGTGGTCACACTTTTGGGCGCCTTGCTATAAATGGTTTATAAGTACAATAATCTACATCATTTATAAGTTAAATATGGTTTAAAGTTACAGACTTTTTGAGCATCTTTAGCTGCCTTATTGCTAAGGTACACCACCTATGTTCAAGGTTAAACAAGATGTGGTAACAAGACCTGGTTACGCTAGATAGGGGTGACCAGTGAATAGTAATTTTTTAGATAGTGAGTCTTATATCTTTTCTGGAAGACCAAGACTTGCTTTGCCCTGCAAAAGAAATTGAGTCCCTGAGGCAGCCTTGGGAAACAATATTAAGGAGGCTCAAAACAGTTTTGAACTTTCCAGCTCTTATATAGTTTGATGGGTCAGTGCTACAAACATTTATCAGTCACAGCTACAAAAATGGTATGAAACAAATGCCCAGTCATTGCCAAACAAATTGTGATTATATTCTTGACGTCACTTGTAACCATAGCAATGGTATAACCAGTTAAAACACCCTTAATTTTAGCTTTAAGTGCTTATTACTCAAAAACGAGTCTGGTGACCCCCATTTTTTATTATTGAATAATGATCAGCATGTTAAGATACAACTTTTTGTAACGTTAAAAAAATTTCTCTGGAGCGGTTTCAGAGAAAATCGAAAATCTCATGAAATTTGTCTAAAATTCTGTGACACGAATTGAAACCTGACCATTTCCACCACTGTTGATGAACTACTGTGCTGTAAATGTAAAGCGATAGACAATGTAAGTTTTATTAAAGGAACATGTACTAACAATAATAAAAACTTAGAAGATTTTGTGTATTTTTAAACTCTATATTATATTTTTAATTTTATTATGCATGTGTATTTGTATTCTAGGTAATTTTTAAATAATCATGTTATGTATATTTTTAGTAATGTCATGAAATTTTAAAAGAATATAAAGAATCTGTATAAGTTATTTTCTATTTTTTATCTGTAATTAAGTTTTAAAGGTCCACATCAGCCCTAGGCTGCCATCTTTATAGACCTTTGTTTTCAAATAAAGTATGTATGTAAAGTATGTATGTATGTATGTACTCAGGAGAACAATCTGTTAGCATCCATATTATCAAGGTTCGACTGACACATTTTCTCTTTTATCGCTGACACTTGGTATTTTCCCTATAAGATGTGCAGGGACCTTGTTATTGTATGGTTTACTTGTAATGAATATGTAGAAAGATCTGGGGTCATTTGACTTCCTTCTTTACAGCAAACAGTCATGAATGGCGACATTCCAAGATGCTCCAGCCCAAGATGTACAGTAAGTCACTGGACATTTGACCATCAAAGTGTTTATGAGTTTAAAATTTTATTTGCTCAAACTGAAAATACCAATTAAAGTTCATGTGATTTCGAATTTCAAGATGACAAAATTTTATGCCTTTCAGCAGTGTCTTGACATTTTTCCAAGCTGTGAAGTACATTTAAAAGTTTAAATTTTATTTGCTCACACTGAAAATACCAATTAAAGTTCACGTGATTTCGAATTTCAAGATGACAAAATTTTATGCCTTTCAGCAGTGTCTTGACTTTTTTCCAAGCCATAAAGTACATTTGATAATTACACTTCTTGTATTGCCAACACATGATTTCTACCGGCCACAAGCCTAAGATTCTATAATGAGCACATAAAACGTCCCTTTGCTGAACACTGTTGACCATATTATGGTGATCATTAAAAATGGTGGTAGGAATTTGATACCAGAAATAGAGTGTCCTAAAAACAACAGGGTATACGATTGTATGGCTGTTTGAAAATTTGAAAAATTAAGGCATGTATGGAGAATAAGTTGCTGTTTGGCAAATCAAGTTCTTTTGTTTGGATCTTAATTTTCCAAACTTCCAAACCGCCCTAAAATCTCACACCCTTATTAGTTTCAACAACCATTTCATTTTTGTAAAAAACCGCTACTTCACATAAATGCCCCACCCCCCCCCCCCCCCCCCCACCAAATGTACATTTTAACTTCTAATGTGTTCAAACGGCAAACCTAATGGACAACTTTTATGCTACTTGCTGGCCGTTGTACATTTGATTTCTTTTGCCTTGATTAAGTTGTTCTGTTGAATCTTTGCTGTTGTTGTTTTCAGGGCGTCATCAAGCCAGACATTGTGTTTTTCGGTGAAGACTTGCCCAAGAGGTTTTACTCCTACATTGTGGATTTTACGAAATGCGATCTTCTTTTAATTATGGGGACTTCATTAGAGGTGAGGATGGTGCCTTAGTGAAACTTATATTCATTTCAGTTTTACATATGTTTGCCTTTTCATATGTTTGCCTTCCCAATAGCCTACGAATTTACAGCCGCCCTTCATCGCTCCTAAAGCAACTGAAAGTGACGAGAGAGGGGCGGCTTGAGGGGCGGCTTTATTCGTACGTTGCTTCCCAGGGGATTACGGTTATCACGCCCTTCACCCCACCCCCCCCCCCCCCTGTCCCCGGAAGTATAACGCACCTCCACGTGTAACTTGTTACTTCATTTTCATTGCTTTAGTTTGCTTTGGGAGTTTACTAGGTAATTCTTCCCTGAAGAGCTGATACCGCTAGAATTTGATCAAATAAACTCTTGGTTTTAGGCCATCGTAACTTGACCTCCACTGCAAGATTAAAGAGACCTTATACATTCATGAACTACAATCTTCTTTAAATGCCAATGTCGGCAGTGAGAGGTTGTTACTTTATTAACCTAATGTAAATATTAAGTTACTGCTGTAGATCAATTGTCTCAGTCTCGGTTCCAGACCCCTTTCATAACAATATATAAATTGTTGCCAAAATTTTAACGGTCATACTTTTGAAAATGTATGTAGCTTAGCATACGAAACGTCAAGTTTATAAAAATGCGGTTTTTCATAATGTTTATCACCGCTGTTTGTGTTATTTTTTTTGATCAAATAATATTTTCGATTGGCACATGTGGAAGTTTGTACACAGTAAAAAACGCCCTGGAAATTGACGATAAAAATATTTGCTAACTGACCCTTTACAATAGTATTAATTTGTATTTCCCAAGGTGGAACCATTTGCAGGGATAGCAAGTGCTGTAGATCGTTCCACGCCACGCCTCCTTCTTAACATGGAAATTGTGGGACCGTTTTCTCGGCGCTCTGAGAAACGCTCCAACGATATCGTCCAACGCGGGGACGTTGTAGATGGCGTGAAGAAACTCGTTGACCTTCTTGGATGGTCGGAGTCAATGGACGCCATCATGAACAGTGCAAAGGAAAAATGGAAAGAGCACGCATCAATGATGGACGCTAATGTGAACAAAGCTTCTGAAGAGCTTGCGAAAAGTATCGGAAAGACATCGGAAAAGCGTCCACTAAATTCTAATGCGCAACAAAAAAATGGTCTTGACGCGCAGGCAAAGAGCGGCACTCAAACTGCGACTAACACAAATGGAGTGAGTAACGGTACATCAGGATTAAGCCCATTCGGCACAAGAACTCTACATTCTTTAGCCAACGGTTTCACAGGAAAAGGCGTTCTTTTTAGAACTAATAGAAGCGTCTTGTTCATGAACAGAGAGGGGCCTATGAGGCCAAACTCGTCATCTCAGAGAGCCCCGCTTTTGCCGTTTAGATACACTCAAAGGAAAGATTTAAGCTCGCAGGACAAAAACACAGACTTTAAAGTTATTGATCCGGGTAAAGATCTCGCCAGCGCAGGTTTCGGACTTGGAAGACGAAGTGTTGGCGGCTTGGGATGTTTTCTGGCTGGGACTGCGGGTGAAAGCTCCAGTGACGATGATTAGCCAAGAGATTAACACAGTGCTTCATATAGAACTCCATAGAGAGTCCCGCTTCCAGGACAGTAAAATTCGACAGTCAAAGATACGCCTGTTTTCCACTGATTTCACAGGAAACGGTTTGCGGATTAGAGGAGCGGGAGGCTTAGAAAACTTTAGCTCGTATTCAATCAGAGTCGAAGAGAACTGATGAAACTCATCACCAATTTAAATCAAATGTATGCAAAATCTGAAGAATGCAAGCATTTAGGTATATGATTAAAATTAAATGCATGTCAAAGTACTCGACACAAGATTGTTATGCGTATTGGAAGTCTGAACTTTTTGAGGTGCATCAAAATTTTGCGTCGAACCAAGTGGCTTGAAGGGGAGGGAGGGGGCTATATCGGATTCTTTAGCATGAAGCGACCAGGAGTATTACTTCCTCCCCCTTGGATGGGAGACTAGTCCATCGCACGATTACCAACCAAAAGTAACCGACCGTTTTTTTTTTTTTTTTCTGGCCCCCCCTCCCCCCCCCCCCCAAAACACCCCCCCCCCCCACCCCCAAAACCTTAAAACCTCGATTGGTATTGTGCAATTTGAGTTGTGCAAGGTTACGCTTTCGCCGAAAGTTTTTCGCCCCCCCCTATCCACCCCCCCCCCCCCCTTGCATCCCCAGGGAATGGAATTACATGAATTAATTCATTGGCCGTTTTCACATTAGAAGACGGACAAATCGTTTAGACGGACAAGTCGTCTGACGATTTGTTCGTCTAGTGTAAATTTAAGACGACTTGTCCGTCTAGACGACCAAGTCGTCATCGAAAATTCGTCATCCTAGACGGCAAAATCGACGGGCAAATTCAGACGACTTGTACGTCCAACGATTTGTCTGTCTAGACGATTTGTCCGTCTCTAGACGAAAAACGCGCACATTCATCCATGTATAGTAGGAAACACCTTTCGCTTATCAACTTGCCAGCGGAACAAAAAACACAATAGGCCCGAGAGGCTTTGTTTTACCTTTAATTGGGCAGGATGACACTTTGTCCAACAAAAGTTATTCGTTTCTAACTGTTGTGCTGCGTCGACAGGCAAGTGAAAAAGCTGGGTATTAACTGAAAGTTAAAATAAACCGACGTAGCGAATTTTGTAAAAACCAGCGATTCGAGCGTTAGCTCTTCGTGTTAGCTCCAACGAAGGGCAAAGGCTCAAAACGTCAGCTTCTCAAAGTTCGCTATGGCGGTTTATTTATATCTGTCAACTTCCAAAAATAGAACAGCCTTGTGTGACCTATTGTCGGGGGCCCAGGTAATGGGCTCCTGTTATTGTTTAACCTTTTGTCAGGCAATATAACAACCAACCAAGGCTTTACGCATCACCTGGCGCTATGAATAGGACAGATGATATTAAATCACACATTGTGGTATAAAGAAAGCCGGTTTCTTACTAATTTTTGGAAATAAAAGGATGGTCCTTAAACTTCCGTAAAGTAACTTCTCTTTGCATACAAACGGGATTTTTTTGAAAATCCCTTTGCTATACAGTAAAAGCTAGAGCATTAGTTTTGACTTCTAAAAGTAAAAAAGGCAAGTTTTGTCAACACTGTGTGTATATATTAAAACAAATTAGAGGTGTTTTTGTCTCTTATTCTTTGATATTCAAAGAGAATCCGCTTTCAAATTTGCCGCGTTCAATGCTTATGAATAAGTAATGACGTCCGATCATTCTGCTCAATGTGCATCCAAACTAAAGCTTCTGCGTAGGCTGGTAAAAACGGAAATTTAACTTTAAAGAGAAAAGAAACTTTGTATTGCTCTTTACACACAAGAAACTATTCAAAACGCTACGGGAATCGACGAGAGGCACAGATGACAAACTCAAGCGACCCGAATCAAGACACCATGCCCCCTGAATGCGAAGTCAGCAATTTCTTGGGAGGACAACTTGAGGTCAACACCGGTACGTACGTGGTTCTTGTCTTCGCAATAATACTCCACTCAGCGACATTTCCTTTCACGTTTTTGTTAAATCTACTGGTGATCGTGGCCGTTAAAACCAGAAGGCGACTGCAAAACACTTCAAACATCGCAATCGCTTGTTTGGCAGCAACAGATTTGATGGTCGGAATCGTTGTCCAGCCTCTTGCCATAGCGACGGCATTTTCGTTTCTGCAAGGAAAGACTTCAATTGGATTTTGTATGCTACGGACTGTGACATGGGATCTGGGCAGATTTTTCTGCAGGGCTTCCATCCTCCATCTTTTGCTAATGTGCATAGAGCGATATCTGTCCATAAAACACGCTTATTCCTACAGCAAAATGGCCACTAAAACTAACACATTAATTGCGTCTGGTATGGCATGGATCGCAACGATGCTGCTTCAAATACCTGCATTTGTTGATAACTCTGTATTTATAAAACTGAGTATGCCCATGCTTTTCGCATACCTAGTTCTTATTATCATCGTTCAATTAGCTATTTATCTCGTTACTCGTCGCCACGAAAAACACATTATTGCACATCAAGTTACAGCAGAAGCCAGAGAAAAACTTCTAAAAGAGAAGAAAGCTTTAAAAATCGCCAGAATCATTATTCTGGCTGTGTTAATTTGCTATTTGCCGGTGACCATTGTTCGAATAGTATTTTTTTATTACCGTGAAAAAGTATCGCCAGACGTGGCTCTTATTATGTTTTATCTCGCATTTTCATTAGGAATAGAAAATTCTCTTATAAATCCGGTTATATACTCAGTCAGAATCAAACAGTTTCGAAGAGCGTTTATTGAGCTGTTGTGTAAAAGGAAGAACCATGTCACGCCGAAGGGAAAGAGATGCAAGTTTTGGAGCAAAGAAGAAAGAAACATTCCACCAATTACAAATCCCTGCGGGAATCATTGCAACAATGCAAGCGAACCGGAATGAAGCAAAGAGGGCTAACGCCCACAGCGAAAAAGAACTGTGAAATTGATCAAGAATGAAACACATCCTTGTAAACCGAAAGTGGCAGAACAGCAAACATTTTTTTCTTAGAAATTAAATATTAACTGAAATAGAATGATTGTTGTGAACAATTTGTATGGGAAGAATGAGAAGGAACAAAATATTCAGGGGGGGAGCACTTATAATAAGGGTGGGCTCCGTACCGTCCAGAGGCCCAAATCTCTTCTCTTTTATATACTTTTTGACAGCAAACGTAACCCTTTTTTACCTTCAATCAATCAATCAACCATACCTTCCATACAGTTGCAAAAAGCAAATTGTATCCCATGCATTTCTTTTCTCTTGGATTAGTCCATGAGCCAGAGCCCTAAAAGTGGGTTGTCGGTATCATCCGGGGGGAATGAGGTACTTTGTTTTTTAAGGAAGCCCTATCACTGCAGAGTTGGAAAATGCCTGATAGCAAGCAATCGGTGGTAGTTTCTGCGAATTACAAAGGTTTTCGTGCCCCCCCCCCCCCCCCACCTAACTGTAAACTCTTATTAACAATGGTCCACCAAAATAAATTGTTAAAATTATACCACGCAAAAAGAAAGGTTGATCGAATACTGCATGACGCTCAGGTCATTGAGAGTTTTAATAATTTTATATGTATATAAGTTTTTAAAGACAGGTCATGTGACAAATCACGGTTCCGCTCCCGATTCTGAAATTTGTTTGTTTGTTATTAATCCCAAACCTATGGATACATGTAAGTGAAAAATACGCTGCGGCAGCAAAAAGACTTTGAATGAAACTGTAAATCAAAAGGCTTGTATATTACTTTAACTGGAAAGTAATAATAATAATAATAATAACTAGTATACCTAAATGGTAGAAGTGCTGCCAAAGGGGAAGAACGATTTAATAGTATGCTTGCAGTAACTGATTTAGTTAAGGCCCCTAGCAAAAATATGGTATCATGCCGAGAAAAAACTAAAAGAGACAAAAACAAGAACAAATAAAAAGAAAATACAAAAAGTTAAGAAACTATTTACAATTTTACATCAAATAACGCTAGCGGACTTAGCACGCCTTGGCAGCAGTATACCTTTTGGTATATATGTATGGTCCATATGTAGTGGTGTTGACTTTTGGAATAACTTATATCAAGGAAGTATAAACATACGGTAAAGGTGACTTATGGAAACTGATTCTCTTTAATAAAAATATACTTGAGTAATTAAGGTTGATTAAAGTGCGGGCGAGATCGATGCAAGGTGTCGTAGGATTAATAAAAGTTTAACAGACGTGTACTATGACATAATTCCTCAGGAAGCGATTTAAAATTTTATAGTCTGCACAAGAGCTCAGGCAGGATCCACTTTCGTGTATACTTTTGCCGGGTCATGTATGGTGACGCACAGCGTTAGCACTGCCTGGTTTATGCAAAACGTTTAACACCAGGCTTGCGTGACATAACAAGTCACTTAAGTAATATTAGTAAAATTAGACTGAAAAGAGCTTCGTGTCGTGTTGCAAAATTTGCCTTGAAAAGCAGAGTATGTTTCAGTTTACTTTGTGCGCGCTGAAAATCCAAGATGTCACTTGTTTGAAATCCTGCATCACGCCTGGTCACATATCAAAACGCACTGATTGGCGCTCGTTTCCGGTTTGGCCTTTGGGTACAATAAAAATTTGCTCGCACCAAAAAATAACGAGAAATACTTTGCGCATCATGGAAATTTTTCATTGCTATATATTGTTAACCATAAAGATTAGCGAAAAAACAGAACGACATTTTGGTAAGTGGAAACATTATTAAGTATGTGACGAGAAAAAAAAAAAACTAATTTATACTAAAAGTAAAGGTGCGAAATAGAATAAATTAAATTGTAACTGTTCAATGTTCATGTCATTCCAGTGAGGTGTCAAAAATGATGAGAGTAATGGTGCCAAGATGACACCGAAAAGTTGTTCCGTTTTTAGTTAATTGTATTTCTAAGTTTAATGCTATATATTGTGTAAGTTCCGTAGAAACAAGTAGTGGGAATATCGTCACATGTTCCAAAGGGCAATGTTTTGCTGATGAGAAAGATAACGTTTATGAAGTCATTGCGTCATTTCCTTTGGTCTCCACTGATTCGTTATTTCTAGCCGACAAAGGTTCATTTTGCCGATGTCGCACGCTCGGCACGTGGACCGTTTATTTTCGTGTATTGCAGAATGAACTGTGGCTTCTACAATCAGCACAAGCAGGACTTAACGCATAAACGCAGTTAAGAAAAGAAGAAGGACGCACATCCGAGCTTTGTCTGCATCTTTCGCCATTATTTACAAAGCATTAGCACAAAGATCACATTGAACTCCACTGCGCATCCTGAATCTTCCATTCGCGCATAACCACAATTCCTTGCGCATTTGATGCGCATCCTTAATCTTCCGTTCGCGCATAACCACAATTCCTTGCGCCTATGATCTTTCCGCCGACCACAATTCCTTGCGTTTTGAAGAAAAAAGCGATTGCAAGCCCCTATATAGTAGTCCTTTTGCCGATTAGAGAGCTGCCTCGCTCGTTCGCTTCAGGCTCACTTCGCTGCGGCAGCAATAAACATTTATATAGCGCCTATCCAGGCCTGCTCTAGGCGCTTTACAAATCTATAAAAATTCGTTAAAATTAGCTGAATAAATCTTAAAAATTAAAAATGTACATTAAAAGTAATAAAAAGTAAAAATCGCTAAGAGTAATAAGTTTTTTTAAAAAGATAAGTTTTGAGTTTTGATTTAAAAGAACTTAAATTGTCACATGAGCGGATAAAAAGAGGTAGACTGTTCCAGAGTTCAGGCGACGAAACAGCAAAAGCTCGAGACCCATACGACTTAAGGTGGAATTTGACAGGGTTAAGGCGTGAAGAGTGTGATGATCGGAGGGTTCTTGAAGGTTGGTAGTGCGTTAACAAATCTTGAATGTAGATAGGAGATTGTTGATGGAGAGCTTTGAAGGTAAGTAGCAAAATCTTAAATTTAATGCGTTCAGAAACAGGAAGCCAGTGTAGTTCTTTCAATATCGGAGTGATGTGGTCGTATTTTCGGGAACAGGTGATAAGTCGAGCAGCGGCGTTCTGAACAGACTGGAGCTTTTTTAAGGCATACTTCGGCACATTGTATAAAAGAGAGTTGCAGTGGTCGAGTTTGGAAGACACAGAAGCATGTACCAAGATCTCGGTTGTTTTCGTGGATAAGTACTTCCTTATACGGGAGATGTTTCGGAGATGATAAGAGGCTGCTTTACAAATGGAACTGATATGCGGAAGCATAGTATAGTACTGTCAAATATTACACCGATGTTTCTAGCAAATTGAGATGGCTGAATTATGTCTTGCCGGACCAAAACGGATTGGAGGTAGAGACTGCTGTGGGTTGTGTTTTGAGTAAAGGAAGAGAAGTTCAGTCTTGTCCTTATTCAGCTTTAGCTTGTTGAGAGACATCCACTTGTCAAGATCAGACAAACATTCCTCGATTTTTCCAACTGTATTGGTTAATTCGACGTCGTTGTTTGTTGAAAAAAAGATATATAACTGAGTATCGTCAGCGTAGAAGTGAAATTGCATTTCGTGGTGTCGTAGAATGTCAGCCAATGGTGAAGTATAAAGTAAGTACAGAATAGGCCCTAGGACCGAACCTTGGGGGACCCCGCATTTGAGCTCACGAGACTGCGATTTAGTTCCATCGATTAAGGTAAATTGTGTACGGTTGGTAAGATACGAACGAAACCATTCAAGGGCAGTGCCACAGATTGAAAACTTGGAGTTCAGTCTTTTTAGCGGAATGTCGTGATCGACAGTGTCAAAAGCAGCAGATAGATCAAGTAGCAGGAGTATAACGCAGTGACGATCGTCAATGGCACGCAAAATATCATTGTGACACGTAAAGGAGCAGTTTCACAGCTAGTATCATTGTAGTTTTGTCAAAAAAAGGAAAACAAATGAACTGTACTCATTGTCTTTTTGTGACAGTTTGTGGCTATTGCCTAGAGGTACATAGTAGATTTACAAATTTCTATGGAAAGTTGTCATTTCTTATCGCTTATTCGTTACGGTAATTCGTTACGGTAATTCTAATTTGTCTACAATTGCAAGTTTAGAGTTTCTTAAGCTCTAACAAACCAAAACACCTGGCAGGAATGAAACTATTTAAAAGCGAAGTAAGCCTAAATCTTAGCCTGACTACCTGTTTGCTGCCTTTTAAAAAAAATTCGTAGCTGTTGAATGATAAAATCACTTCTTTTCAAAGTTATTTGTTTAACGGAAATAGAAAAGATAATTAGTACAAGATGATCCAAAGTGACAAAACAGGAACCTATCTCGGCACAGTCACCTTAAATTAAAAACCACCAACTGGGTGTAACTGGAACTGCAATCCCTTTAGGAGCTGTCCATCTAGTTTGGTGATAAATTTCAATAAGATTTCTAAACAAAATCAACCACCCTTTTCCATGGTATACACTCTAATAAACCATAGAAATGACGCCATAAAATGTTTAGAACTTTTCAGTCAAATCTCTTGCCAACGGCTCATTATTCCATCTGAGTTTTGGGTCATTTCTATGTTGTACAAGAGTGTAAAACATGGAGATGCGGTCGATGACTAATTGGAGCGGTTTCAAAGTCACATCATGACAGAGGTCATAACAGCTTGAAAAACTGAGTCTTGGAGAAGCAATGCTGTAATAGTAGTTGTAGTAGGTCTCTTTAAAGGATGAGTTATTGTAATGGTCTCATGACACAAAGATAGGATCTCCAGACGAGGAAAAAGCTCTCGCATCCTCTGGGACTGTTGCCCTTATGCTTTGTCTACCCTTTTATTTCTTTCGCAAGCTTTGGCAGCTTTGGCAACTTCGCCACAGAAAAAATTACAAATGTGCAACTGGCAGCTGAACAAATTCGCCGAAGCTCTACGTCAGTATTTGACGATGTTTGCTTGGTTCCAAAGTGACTGTTGGATAAGCTCTCTTTAATGTCTCTAATGTTGCTAATGCAGTTTTGAATGCTGAGGGAAGGTGAACAGTTCAAGAAAATATGAGACATTGTTTTAAACGTTATTGTCGGGCACTATCACACCTTGTGATGTAAAGGAAGCCGGTTTCTTACTAATTTTTGAACACAAAAAGGGTGATCCTTAAACTTCGAAAAACCTTCTTGCAAACATTTAGCATTCTTCTTGAAAATTCCCATGCAAAGGGTATTAATTGTTTAGGACTTTTGAAAGTCAGAAAAGCAAGTTTTGTCAACGCTGTGTAATCAAATTAGAGGTGTCTTTTGTCTATTATTCTTTGCTCTGATTCAATGGCGGGGTATTCACTTTCAAATTTGCCGCTTCGATGCTTATGAATAAGTAATGCATCCGGCCATTTTACCCGATGTGCATCCAAACTAAAGCTTCAAGTACAGCCGCTGAAAAGAATATTCAACTTTAAAGAGAAAAGAAAATTTTTATTGCTCTTTACACGCAAGAAAAGTATCCAAATTGCTACGGGAATCGACGAGAGGCAGCGATGACAAACTCAAGCGCGCCAAGTCAAGACACGATGCCCCCTGAATGCGAAGTCAGCAATTTCTTGGGAGGACATCTTGAGGTCAACACTGGTTTGTACGTAGTTCTTGTGTTCGCAATAATACTCCACTCAATAACATTTCCTTTCACTGTTTTGTTAAATCTACTGGTGATCGTGGCTGTGAAAACCAGAAGGCGACTGCAAAACACCTCAAACATCGCAATCGCTTGTTTGGCGGCAACAGATTTGATGGTCGGAATCGTTGTCCAGCCTCTTGTCATAGCGACGGCATTTTCGTTTCTGCAAGGAAAGACTTCAAGTGGATTTTGTACGCTACAGAACGTGACATGGGACCTGGGCAGATTTTTCGTCAGGGCTTCCATCCTCCATCTTGTGCTAATGTGCGTAGAGCGATATCTCGTTATAAAACACACGTATTCCTACAGCAAGGTGGCCACTAAAACTCGCACATTAATTGCGTCTGGTATGGCATGGATCGCCACGATGCTGCTTCAAATACCCGCATTTATTGACAACTCCGTATTCATAGAAATGAGTGTGCCCAAGCTTTTGACATGTCTAGTTCTTATTATCATCTTACAATTTGCGATTTATCGCGTCACTCGTCGACATGAGCAACACATAATTGCACATCAAGTCACAGCAGAAGCCAAAGAAAAACTTTTAAAAGAGAAGAGAGCGTTAAAAGTCGCGAGAATAATTATTCTGGCTGTGTTAATTTGCTATTTGCCGGTGACCATTGTTCGAATAGTATTTTTTTATTACCGTGAAAACGTTTCGCCAGACGTGGCTCTTATTATGTTTTATCTCGCATTTTCATTAGGAATAGAAAATTCTTTTATAAATCCGATTATATACTCTGTCAGAATCAGACAGTTTCGAAAAGCGTTTATTGAGCTGTTATGTAGAAGAAAGAACCAAGTTATGCCGAAGGAAAAGAGATGCAAGTTTTGGAGCACAGAAGAAAGAAACATTCCGCCAAATGAATTACAAATCCCTGCGTGAATTGCAACAATGCAAGCGAACCGGAATGAAGCAAAGAGGGCTAACGCCCACAGCGAGAAAGAACTGTGAAATTGATCAAGAATGAAACACATCCTTGTAAACCGAAAGTGGCAGAACAGCAAACATTTTTTTCTTAGAAATTAAATATTAACTGAAATAAAATGATTGTTGTGAACAATTTGTATGGGAAGAATGAGAAGAAACAAAATATTCAGGGGGGAGCACTTATAATAAGGGTGGGCTCCGTACCGTCCAGAGGCCCAAATCTCTTCTCTTTTATATACTTTTTGACAGCAAACGTAACCCTTTTTTACCTTCAATAAATCAATCAACCATACCTTCCATACAATTGCAAAATGCAAATTGTATTTCTTTTCTCTTGGATGGAGTAACCACTTAAGACACTTGAATGAATTAGCCCAAGTTACTTCTGAAATGTCTCGAACAGACGCAACTAATATCATTTGACCAAGTTTGGTGCTTTCAGTTAAGGATGAGCAGAGACTGACGAAGTTATGGACCTTGGAACATGGCTCAAAATCCATACGAACGTCTCTGATTTGGAGATAGCTTCCCCCAATGCCCATAAACATCGGCAAACATAGTGATTTTCATCTTAGTTTCTTCCAAATAGTAGGTCTATGGCAGTGAAGTGAAGTGAAGTGAATACTTTATTTACCCTCGGATTGTAGAGTAGCTTTTAACATAGCTAATATCTCCGAGCATTTCAACAGTACAACGGCACAATGGGCAAAGACCAGACCACAACACCGGGAACTCCATGCCCTACTCTTTACGATAAGTGTGTGGGTTCTTTTACGTCCCCTGCTGACCCTTACAATCAAGATGCAGGAGACGGGGCCTACGGTTTATCGTCCTTATCCGAGAAGACTAGAATATCTAACCATTTGCAGTTGTTATTGCAAAGGCAGCATATTCTCCTCAGTTATTTTAAGACCCTGAGTGTTGGTCCGGTCTGGGACTCGAACCCGAGACCTCCCGCACGGTAGTCCGGCGCTCTACTGTCACAAAACTGATTAAAACATTTAAGAGAAGAGAAAAAATTGAAATTGATTTGTTTGCCCGTTTGTTCATTGCAATCGATGGTGAGCAGTGCATATATATGTTGCAAACTGTAACATGTCTATATGTATTCGCTTGTTCAAGCAAACATTCACGGCTTCTTGTGTAAAAAACTAAACTGTACACTTTGTAAACTGGAACAAGACTAAAATGATAAAAAGACCGTATTTGCTTGTTGAAGCAAACGTTGAGTGCTTCTACAACAAGAGGGGGTGATAGAAACGAGGTCTAGCTAGGTCTGGGACCGAGTAGCGATGTTCTCACAACTCTCAACGCGATCAATTCACGTTCTAGTCAGCGGTTTTTGGATGGCACGGCAGCTGGCGATCTTTTCCCCAATCTCGAGCCCAGAGTGTCTCCCGGCTCCGCGGTCCGTCAGCGGTTGGTCAGCGGTAGGGTCGCCGGTACACACTCTGGGAAACTGAAATGTATTTCTCTTTCTCTATTGGCCCTCACAGAACAATAGAAATCAACACGGAAGTCTGAAAATCTTCCCGGAAGTAAACCAAACCGGAAACCCTGGAAAAACATTTTTTTGTTTTCCATGGTCAAATGTTCAGAAGTATCAGCTTAATTCCCTTCTCTTTGAACGCAAAAGATACCATAAATAAAAAAGGACTTCCTTTAAACGTCGATTCTGAACGGAGTTTTTAAACAACAAACGACGGCGTCACCAAGGACAAGGTCGATTGAAAACTCAATTTATAGTTGACTTACAAATCTCGCTAGAACTACTGTTTTCATTCAAATCTCCGTTCCGGTTGAAAAACTGAATATGGCAGACAGTGCACGATTCAAAATAATTACTAATGACGCAGAATTTGAACAAAACGCGTTGTTGTTTTGCTGAAGAAAATGAATTGTACAAAAATTATAACACACGTGTGAACGTGCTAAGTCGCCAAAATGCTAATTACGCCTTTTGAATAGCGTTGAACTGTGTGCGTGTGGCCTTCAACGTCTTTATTAATATCACCGCCATTCAACGAGGAAAAAAATTTTTGCTCGAAAACATGCAACCTATCCTGAAAAGATGCGCTGTCAGCGAGAAGCCTTTCCAATATACAAAAGTCGCCAAACAAAAGTATGCGAAAGTCGCCAAACAAAATTTTTTTTATGAACAGAACAATAGCTTGTCTGTGCGCTGTGTATTATGTAAATTTCTTAGCTGTCCTCGGCAAAACAACAACGGACACACGCACGCAGTCTTCACGGACGGAATCCTGGAAGGCTAACAACACCTTTGATTTAAAACAAACATAGCAGAATGCTCAAGAAAGAGACTAAAGGAAATCAAAACACCAGACGCATTTTTGTTAACTCTCTCTTTTGTTAACTGCAGGACGTTATTGTTACTTTTGTTGAATCAATAAACACCAGTAATACTGTAGTTCAACTTTCTCGATTTACTTCCGTTCTGGGAAATTTACTTCCGCTTGGAACTACGAGCATGTGCAATAAAAAAACGGAAGACCAAGGTTCTTCCTGAAATCGACCTGAAATTGATCTGATCGATTCCAGTTTCCCAGAGTCCATCCCATACCGCTGACCGACTAGATGGACTCTGGGCTCGAGATTGTCTTTTCCCGCGAAATGGAAGTACCGTATTTACTCGAATAAGCGCCGCCCTCGAATAAGCGCCGCATTTGGGACAAAAAAGTTAATAAGCGCCGCGGTCCTGATGCAGCGCTTATTCGAGAAATTCCATTTAACTTAAAACAGCACTACAAAGAAACGATAGTAGTCCTGTAAATGTTGTGAAGGCCGCGAACTTTGCCAGGACAGCTAGCGCTACTTCTCTCTTCAGCAAGAGAGGAATACTGACAATCAAAAGATGCTATTTTCAGTTACTGTAAAGGATTAGATTCTTTGTTGTGTCCAAATTTTAAATAAGCGCCGCCCTCGAATAAGCGCCGCACTTGAGGTGCGAAAAATTTAATAAGCGCCGCGGCGCTTATTCGAGTAAATACGGTATAACAACCACGGAAACGTAGACTTGCTCCAAGTCGACCTCGTATAAATTGATGAGAGCCAGAAGCGATCAGCGATCGATAGCGAGCACGGTCGCGAAGCTACCGTGCGATTCCATGGATTCAGCGATTGTAAAGGGGTCAGAACAATATTTTCACTAAAAATGTAAACGCACTAATGTTACCCCAAAATTTCGTACGTCGTTCGTCGTGTACATTTTTTATCCGCCCAGCCCCTGTGAAAAGTTTTTATTGCAAACCGAAATATAGGGCAAATTTTTCTGCAGGGCTTCCATCCTCCATCTTTTGCTAATGTGCATAGAGCGATATCTGTCCATAAAACACGCTTATTCCTACAGCAAGGTGGCCACTAAAACTAACACATTAATTGCGTCTGGTATGGTATGGATCGCAACGATGCTGCTTCAAATACCTGCATTTGTTGATAACTCTGTATTTATAAAACTGAGTATGCCCATGCTTTTCGCATATCTAGTCCTTATTATCATCGTTCAATTAGCTATTTATCTCGTTACTCGTCGCCACGAAAAACACATTATTGCACATCAAGTTACAGCAGAAGCCAGAGAAAAACTTTTAAAAGAGAAGAAAGCGTTAAAAATCGCCAGAATCATTATTCTGGCTGTGTTAATTTGCTATTTGCCGGTGACCATTGTTCGAATAGTATTTTTTTATTACCGTGAAAAAGTATCGCCAGACGTGGCTCTTATTATGTTTTATCTCGCATTTTCATTAGGAATAGAAAATTCTCTTATAAATCCGGTTATATACTCAGTCAGAATCGAACAGTTTCGAAGAGCGTTTGTTCAGCTGTTATGTAGAAGGAAGAACCATGTCACGCCGAAGGAAAAGAGATGCAAGTTTTGGGACAAAGAAGAAAGAAACATTCCGCCAAATGAATTACAAATCCCCGAATTGGAACAATGCAAGCATACCGGAATGAAGCAAAGGGAGCCAACGCCCACAGCGAGAAAGAACTGTGAAATTGTTCAAGAATGAAACACATTCTTGTTAACCGAAAGTGGCAGAACAGCAACTATTTTTTTCTTAGAAAGTAAAGATTAACTGAAACAGAATGATTGTTGTGGACAATTTGTGTATGAAGAATGACAAGGAGCAAAATTTACAAGTCGGGGGTGGTAGGGAGCTACTCAAGAAACTTTTGAAGGGGGCTGGCTCCGCCCGAGGTCCAAGCCAAGTGTTATTAAGCACTCGGCTTACGTCACGCGCGTGCTTTATCGAGTTATCAATCTCGTTCCTTGGGCTCTCTTCTTTCCTCCCTAGCTAGGTAACCCTCCTACCATGCAGGGACAACTATCCTCCATATTACCTCGGAAATGGCTTTAAAAAAGCCATTTTCCGAGTTAGGGCTTGTCTGTATTGAGGAGAGTTGTCCCTGGGAGAAGGGTTAACTTCCATACCGAGCCACCCCGGGAGGGAGAGGTTTTCATACGTTTCTTTGTAAATAGCTGCGAACTGTTTATATGAGAAATTGTGAAATTGGCTCGGGCGGCAGGGTGACCTTGGGTGGAGGATCCCTCGCTTCGAAGGTAGGGTGACCCTGGTGAGCGAGCCAATATTTTTTCCCGTAGCTGATTTGTACTAGTAATTGGACCTCGTGTCGTACAATTCAGGGAGTAATCGGGCGAGTCATTTCGAAATCGGCCAAGCGCGCAGCGCGAGGCCGATTTGAAATTACGAGCACGATTACTCTCTGCTATAACAAAATTCTCGACTTTATAAAAACGTTAGGTTAGTTTGTTTCTCAAATTTTGTCATAGTTTTGATTAATTGGTAACAGGACTTCGTGTCGTCCTATTCTTATACCTAATCGTACCTTTTTGGTACGCTTCTGTCTGTAATCATACTCGTGATTAAACAAATCCGACTCCCGCTTCGTGGTCGTCCGATTTTGTTTATCACTCGTTTACAGACCAAATTGGACTCCACTCAGTCCTATTACCATTATGAATTGTACGACACGAGGTCCAATTACTGATTAATCGTGTCAATAACAAAATTCGAGGTTAGGAAGTCTTTAGGAACCTTTTCTGTGAGGAAAGTCAAAGTAAATTCAGTTGGTTGCACAAAAAGTTAGAAAACAGCAAGAAAAAACCCATTCAAATGCGCATGATTGACGCGCGGATGGCGTAGGTGTCCAATTACAGGTATCCAATTTGAAGTTGCTCAAATTGGATACCTGCAATTGGACACCCACGTGATCGCGCGCCGATTACGCGACAAATAGGCGCGCGCAGAACCAATCAAAAACGAGAATTTTGTTATAGATACGATTAGAATACTTCTTGTGTGTGAAAAGCAGAATGGCCGGGAACATTACTTATTCATAAGCATTGAAGCGGCAAATTTGAAAGCGAATACCCGCCTTTGAATGGCCAAGAAAAAACGTCAAAAGGCCCATTTGATTACACGGCGTAGATAAAACTAGCTTTTCTGACTTTTAAAAGTCCTAATAAAGTTATGCTCTTTGCAAAGGGAAGAATGCTGTATGCATGCAAAAAGTTTATTCGAAGTTTAAGAACGAACCTTTTTGTGTTCAAAACTTATGGAAGAAACCGTCTTTTTTTACATCACAAGGTGTGATACTGCCGGAAAATAAAAACGCGATTTCCAGTCCGTACTGCGCAGACTCAGGGTTTGTTTTCATTTTTGTTTTGAATTCGTTGAAACGTTACACTTCGGTGATAGCGTACATGTTGTTTTTTAGGTTCGCCATTACGGATCGTTTCGTTCAAGAATTCACGATGAGCTAAAACGTCCGTTTGAAATACCGTCGAGCTTCTTTTACTCGTTATTATTGTTTTGCAAGGATATCTGGCGTTAATAATGAAGAATAAACGGCATGCAGTGCATGCAGAGGCGATGACGTTTCCCAAGGGGGGTCTTAGCTAATTTTCAGGAAAATTAACGTATACTAAGTAAAAGTAGCTGACAATTTCTGTGTTGAATGATTGTTCAACAAAAAGTTGCGTTATTTTGTAGTGTGACATTCAATATACGATGTTCAATACTTCTCGCGAGCGACACGCAAGGTCAAGCGTTTCCATTGTATTAGTAAATGTAGAGATGTGATCATGTCTGTTCACTGAATTCAATAAACCTCGCAAATACATAATTTGTCTCTTTCGTTCATACTTTGTATCAGTCCTTTCTGATTTTCCAGGCGTATTTTGCTTCGTGTTTTTTGCAGCGATTTCTTGTTAACTCATTCGGTTCTATTGAGTCCTATTGATCGGTCGATCGCAACAGAATCGAAACAGAAAGTGGTACAAATTCCGCCCACTGCCTCTGGCATAAGGCTTGACTCACGTCATCGCCTAAAAAGGTAAGTTTTGTCCCGGAATTTTTATTTTTGCTAGTAACATTCTTCTGTTTGTGAGACTCACAAACATTGCAGGCGGAGATTGCGCAGTACGGACTGGAAATCATCTTTAACAAGTATTTGTTTTGTAACAGTAGTAACATTAGTTATTAGGTTCGCAGATTTGCCTAAAAAATAACACGGATTGGAGGATTTGGGCACCCCTATTCTAATATTCAATGAATTTCCAGGTTTTCCAAGACCTTCAAGTCCCGTACGAACACTGCCAGTTGATACGACAATGAATAGTGGTATCAAATGCCCAATCATTCTTTTGGCTTGTCACGCAATCATTCCCAAGATTGCATGACGAGCAAAAAGAATGTCTGTGTAGAAGGCAAGAACATAAATTAACCAGTTACCATAACAACAATATCAATACACCAACATTCCTTTATGGGTATTTATTAATTTTTGTATCATCAATTTGCGATTTATATACTCTTGTACATATTTATCAGTGTAAATTGGGTAAATCGTTTCAACACTACGAACAACAACATCAAACCTTACTTAGTAGATATCATCAACATTTTCCTACTTCTCTCAGACATTAGTGGGAGTCTATTTTGCAGTCTATTTTCACAAGTCCTGACAATGGACTTGGCTGGCAATTTAACAAGTTTATGTAGCCTGCATAGCTGGCGGTTTTGTTGGGTTGTAACGCGCATGCAAGCAAGCCGCGAGTGGCTTGGGGAGGAGGAGGCGAAAGGTTTTTCACCTCCTCCTCCCCAAGCCACTCGCAGCTTCGCCGCTTGTTGTAGCCGCCGCTTGCTTGTGTGCACTTTAAACCCCAACAAAACCACCAGCTGTGCAGGCACAGAACATGATGTCTCAATATGTTGATCGAAGTTAAGAGTGAAATGACTATTCGCCTGTGTGGCTTGGACTGGAAAATACACATGAGTGGCAAAGCCACGAGAATGAGTTGCGGCAAGAATGAGAACGAGTCATTCTTGCAGCTTCGCCACTCGCACGTGTATTCCCCAATGTGAGCCTGATCACAGGTTTGATGAGCATCTAGTAATATTTTTGTATGAATTAATGCCCTATTTAAAATAGAACATATGCAAAAGTAAAATCTTTTTCAATTTATTTTCTGTTTTCTATCACTGATAGTCTAAAAAATTGATACAAATGCTTACTACAGAAGTCAGTGGCTGTGACTATGTTATGCTAAACTGGAACTGAAGTAACCTGCAATCAGGCATTCTTTTTCTCTCGCTGTGTAAATCGAGAATGCCTGATTGCAAGTTAGGCCTGAAGTGATCCATCTTGTTCACTCTTTAAGCAGGACGAACAAGACTAAACTAAACCTTTTGTATAATAATAAAATTATTGTTTCAGAGAATTGATGGCTTTGTGATTGTTGTAATTATACTCTTTAAACAAGAACAATTTGATGAACATGCCATAACCTTGGCAGAATGCCATAAACAAATCTTTGATAATACATGTATTCCATTAAAACTGTTTGCATATATACACTTTTCATAAAATTTAAACCTTTTCCCCAGCCTTCTCATTTGAAACCTTGAACCACTGTGATGTTCCACAAGTTGGAGAGCTGAAATTTGAGTTTCTTCAAGGTTCACGGGTACAGAGCAGTTGATGTCTTCGGATGACTGTTTGTCCATCATAACTCCAATATGAAGTTTCACTGGTTTGAACAAAACCATGATATTACTTTTGTATTGAAGTAAGTTCATCACAACTATGCTTCAAACAATGACGCCTACAGCCATACAAGACGGGGGTCGATAAGGCGGTGGCGGATCACCTGCCCTAACACTTTCATTGTCATCCAGTACTGCGCTATAAGGTGGGGGTGCAACATTCCCCTCAAAGAATCCCGACACAGTCTGCCGTGCTCCATGCATGGCAACATGTCCTCTATTATTGCGATGATGACGATGACGGTGCCGTCTAGTTCTATATGTAGGATTACGTGATCGAATACATATTCTCATGGGAGCTCTTTCTATTGTTGAGTTCCTTTGACGTTTTGAAATTGTTGTATGCCGTACAATGCTGAAGACAACAAGAACTACTAAAAACATACAGGTGCACACTGTTGCCACAACTACAAACGTGTAGGGGAGATGTCCAGACTCCAGTTCTAATCTAGTTTCAGGAGGTTTTTCTGTGATGTTTATGCTTGTCACTGATATAGTGTTTCCTAGAGAAGAAAACAACAAAAACAAGTGGTCATTCCTGATTGCAAGTCAACTGCCATTGAAGGCCAGGTTGAGGACCATGTCAAGATCTTATAAGTAGATTACTGGAAGCAATGCCTTTTTTATGGATTTCATTTATTTTTAAAGCAAAGTGCCAAATTGACTGAAACTGGAAATTAGCAAGGATACCAAGATAGTGGCTTAAAAAGCACGCTGTCTGAAAAGTACCGCTACATTTAAAGAAATATAAATTAAGTGATAATTCACACCTTGTGGAGAGTTATTCAGATGTAACAGAGTGTTATTTAAAGGAGCTATGTCACGAACAACGAATCTTGAAAAAACTGGCACGTTTTTTAAGTTTGTCGTTGGTAATCTATCTTATTCTTCATTAGTCAAAACTATCCTTGACTGTGTATTTTTGCGTTTTTACTACTCCTTTGTTGTTTTTCTGCATTAGAAAACTATTATTTTGAGGTTTTCTTCACTGTGGAAGTAATCAGAAAAATAACTTTAAATATAGTGACACTGCTCCTCTAAAACCCAATGAAAGCTTTTCTCCTTGACATACCTGTTTTAGGAGTCTTGAAAGCTTGGGGTGGTTTATCTGTTTTCTTGTCATCTAATTTGGTGGAAAAAAGAACACATTACATCATTTAACCCAGTTTTTACCACGTAGGTATTGAGAAGTTAATATAAGTAAAATAAATGGCATGCAATGCATGCAGAAGCGATGACATTTTACAATTGGGGTCTTGTAAACATAATTTGAAGAAAATTTGTCAAAAACTTAATGTAAATAAAAGTAGCTGACACCTTGTGCGTGAAAAGTCTGTTATCCAACTGTAGCTTTTATTTTTTAAACTTAAGTCAATCATGGTGATTGAATAAATAGAAATTTGTTAGGATCTGATGGAAATTATTCAAATAAATACAGAAGTTATGAATTCAAAGGCCAAGGATGCAAATAATACACTTTCTTCATAGATTGCTCAATTGAACAGTAATATTTTAAAGGTGCAAAAATGGGGTGGTTGTAGAGCAGGGTTTTCCACTGTATTACAATTTTTTTTAATGAATCTACCAACCTTTTTTCTTGAGGACTTCCAGTATCCTAGAATAATTTACAAAGAAGCAATCTCTGTGTTTTTCAAGTATATCTATGGATAATACAAATTTTGGGTGCTTCATCGCGTGACACCCTGCGAGTTCGCTGATGCACATTCGCAGTTTCTTCACCTCTGGGCATATTGATGTAGCATTCTGGTTAAACTGTTGATAGCAGTTATTGACATTCTCCTCACTACATTGTTTTTTATGAACTGCAAAAAGAAAAGATATTATGACATCAGAAGATTGTTTAAATTAACAACTTTGCAGGAAAAAGAAAATCGTCAGGGCTGAAAATATTTTTTTTTACTTTGAAAGGACATATGTCCTACTAAGACACCATCTTGGTCGGACAAAACAAAATTGTGTTCGGACAGATTTTATTCATTGTTGCTGTAAAATGATTTATGATCACAAAATTGACCGCACATCATGTCCCACTACACTTGGGATTTCGTCGGACATAAGCAAATTTTGGTTGGCCAATGTCCGATGACCGACTGTTATTTGCAGCCCTGAAATCATTGTATGAGCATGTAGTTATTTCAGAGTTTGAGTCTGGAGGTACTTTTGCTACACTTTAACTTCAATAGAGAAGTTCAAACCTACCACTGACAGAAATGACAACCATAAAATAATGAGTAAGGTCAGACTTATCCCTCTTTATAATTTGTTGGGCACCACTTAACATCAGTTTGTTCAATGACCAAACTGATCAGTATTTCAGGGTAAATAAAGTTTTTGTCTTTATGCCCCAATATTACAAACAACTGCTAAATAAAATTCAAGGGAGCAATGCAACAAGTACGGTTTTGGCTGCTTTCTCTGTCATATGTACCCTGGGTGCCAGAATTTTTTTTTTTTTTTTTTTTTTCGGGAAGCTATCTGTGAGCCGCCAAGCTGCAATCGTAACAAAACAAAAAACCCTTTGGCACCCAGGGTTTGTTATATGCCAAGCACCCTTAGATTTCAGATTTGTTGTAGATAATAAAGCTGATAATAAAGGTCAGGTTAGGTGAGCAGCCTTGGCATAACTCCCAGTAGGCATACCTCCTGCCAACCCCCCAGAGAACAAAAATCTGGAGACGTCCAGAAATCTTTGCATTGTAAGGATATCATTTAAGACAATGTATGAATACTCTGAAAATCAGACCGGGAGACTTGATGAAAAACTTGGAGACTCCCGGGAAAATCTGGAGAGTTGGCAGGTATGCAGTAGGTGCTATTCTTCTTAGACCTAAACTGAAACCAAAGATGGTTTGCCTAACTACTCAATAAACTGCAAGTCTAAATTAAACACAGACACATAGCTTTCAGTACAACATGACCACACTTAAACAACATCTCCAATCACAGCTCACAAAAAAAATCCTTTAGTTACCACTTCTGAGAAATGGCAAAAAACCCAACAGAATACATAGAACTAGCAAAAAAAATATAAAAAAGCAATGTATACCTTTACTTGCTGAAATACAATCTGGATAAGAGTTCATTTTGTTGACAAGTGATTCATACTTGAGCCTTACAGCTTGGCTTGGCCGGTTCAGAATCTTATTTTTAGTATTTGCACAAGCCGAAAGACAGTCTTGTAATTCCAGCACCTCTGGACAAACTGGCAATGTATTCTCATTGAACTGCTCTTCACATGACGTCAACAGACTTTCAGTACAGTTGCTACTGATGACAGTTGATTCTACAATAACAAGGAGAAGATCAGAGTCAGTACTTTAAAAGGGGCTTTGTTACAGATTCTAACAACAGATTTTTTGAACAGCTAAAATATTTATTTGTGTCGTAGGAAACCTTAAAAATAATCTACAATTTTTATGAACACTTGCTATATTAGAGCACTAAAACTGTTAACAAGCCTCTGTGGCTGCAGATGGCTATGAAGTACAGTCAAATCTCGATAACTTGAACCCTCAATAACTCGAACCTCCCGCAAACTCGAACCTTTTACGATTCCCCTTTCGATATGTCGAACCTTTTTTGATTTCCCTTGAAGGTTCAAAGTTATTGGGATTCAACTGTATTCAAACATGTTTTAATTTGCTGTTGATTTTGAGGGGTCAATTTTTGATCTACGGATTTATTTTGGGTTATGTTCAGACGACGTTTGAATAGTATCCCCTGGTGCAGTTCTCCCCGCACTTCATGATCACGCAATATCGAAGTTATGGCGGATTCCACCGTAAAATAACGCCACTTTCTCTACGGCACATTTCGTATTTTTTCCAGTCAAAAGCAAGAAAATTGTATTATTTTGTTGTTTGTCATACTTTCATTGATTTGCAATTGTCCTATGACCGTGGTTTGTTAAAAAACGTCCTTTATTTTGATTATTTTGATTAGCTTTCCTTCACGAAGTGTTCACTGGCCCGCGACGAGGTCATAAATATTCACGATTCTTCGGATAATAAACAGGTTTCTACTAAATATCAATATCGAAGTTATCGCTGATTCCACCGTAAAATAACGCCGCTTTCTCTACGGCACATTTCGTATTTTTTCCAGTCAAAAGCAAGAAAATTGTATTATTTTGTTGTTTGTCATACTTTCATTGATTTGCAATTGTCCTATGACCGTGGTTTGTTAAAAACATCCTTTATTTTGATTATTTTGATTAGCTTTCCTTCACGAAGTGTTCACTGGCCCGCGACGAGGTCATAAATATTCACGATTCTTCGGATAATAAACAGGTTTCTACTAAATATGGGTCTCACGCTAGCATAATGAAGGCCGTATTATTGTACTTGCAAAGAAGTACCGAGAAGTACCCGCATCTTAATGACTTTTTCAGCGATCGAAAACCAGCACTACGTGCTGCGAAGCATGTGTGATGTCTGTTTCAGGCAACAATCGCTGGGCTCTTTCGTGAGCGCTTTGTCATCATTGCCATTTATATTTACATTCAAAATGACTAATTTTGAAAGTAATCTTATAACTGTACTCTACAAATTAGTAAAATGCTTACTACTGGTGAAAAATAACCGTAATAATAAGCTCAAATAATAATAAGCTCAGATTATGTAAACAACGCCGAACGAACCCACCGGCTGTGAAGCGGACGGACTAGAGATCGATAGAGATGTAAGAAGAAATGTAAGAAAACCGATTTGGATTAGCACAGGACTTCTTTATTAACACTCCAGCAACAAATAGCTCATCTATAGCCGAATTTTTGACTGTCACAGGAACGAAATCTCTTCGACGTTCATCCAATTGTTCGATAACACTAACATGTATTTCTCTGTATACTGATTAGGTCACGTACGCAGTGATAATATAAGATGAAACGAAATGCATCATGGGATACTATTCGAACGTCGTCTGGGTTATGTTGGAAGCCCTAGGGATTTTTTTGGGTCTTGATTTTTGTCCCCATTCGATCGTCCCCGACACTTGAAATCCCAAACACCCCCACCCCCCACCCGGGCAAGGGCCCCTGACTATAAAATTTAGGGTTTCCAATTCAGTATTGGCGACAACTATGTTTATCATGTCTCCTGCAGACAAAAGAGAGCCCTGTTAAGGGAACGACGTCTGCAGGAAAATAAACTTGACTCAGGAAACCAAAAGGGCAATAGAATGTTTACATATTTTCAACCTTCAATGTTTCCAATCCAATTATAGCGGTTCCCAAAAATTTTTGTGTGTTTTTTTGTGCACTAAAAATCACTAATCAAGTGCAATTTATCTGTCTGATATCTGTATGCTACCTCAACAAAAAAACATAACTTTGGGAAAGTACTAAGCAACCCTGAATTTGCTGCTCAAAAGTTAGACAGTCTAGCAAACAGGGTCAGGAAATAAATGACCACAAGGGTCTCGAATTATCCCTCCGGCAGGAAATCAACTTAGCAAGGGTGCCTGCTTATATTGCACGCAAACCAAAGTCACGATAAATGCACTTCAATTTCTTCACTACAAGAGCTTAGTTCAAATATTGTGGAATTGACCCCATTTATCTTACAAGTGTCAATTTTTATCGTCCTATCTCATGTTTAGATGAGGTTGTATACTAATTCAATGTAAATTGCTTCTCATGATAACAAAACCAGGCAACTGTCTGCACTGGTGAAATATTTAAAACAGTACAACGCCTGGGGGCGAGATGACTAGTGGTTTCGCGAGCAACTCCAACGCAAAGATTTCAACATGTTGACTGCAAGCACAATGAACAATGTTATCTTAACTTACATTGAAGCCAGAGGATTTAACATTCTTGTAGAATATAATCCCTCTATTTTAGGAAACCTACGTTCAGGATTTAAGCTTAAGCATACTTTAGTCGTTAGCAGTTTAGAGAAATGTGAGCCGACAAAAGCGCTTGATGAAAACAAACTAGAAAAGAATACAATTTGTCACCACCGATTTCGTGATATTTGCCAACTCTCTACTTTGAATTAAATAATATTGAGATTTGCGCTTTATGATGGTAAAAACGAAAACTTAAGCTTAGTTCTCTTGTTTTAAATCTAACAAGTATGGAAACCTTTCAACAAAATAGCAAACGACGACGCATGGTTCAAAGACATCGTGATTAAAAACAACTCTGGCAAATCAAGCTGAATCAATGTGACTTGTGCCCATTCGTACAACTAGTAAAAACATTAATTATATTCTACCGCTTTCCAGCGTTACAAGAGTTTTCCCTAAGCAGAAATTTGACTGGACAACTACTGAAGTTTGCACGCATTTTACCCGTGACTCTGTTAGAACTAATTTGCTGGAACGAACCCAAACTGAAATCTTATGCCTGCCAAGCGGTGAAGTAGATTCTATTATATTTGGTCAAAATAAAGTCGACCCTTGACGAACAAGACGTCGCTCCTATCCTAAGCTCAAAACGTAAAGGAGACGGAGAAGTAGCTACTTCAAGGTTCAAAGTTGGTGTTAAATCAACGAGAAGTCCGGTACACATCGCACATCCATTTTCTTGTTCGCACACTGAACCAGCGAAGCAGAACCCTCCAAGCTTTTAATCTTTAAAGAAGCTAAAAACAAAATCTACCTTCTAAAGTCACAAGGAAAGTTTAATGTTTCGTTAAGTTGTATTTCCGTTATGTTCACTTACCTACTGAAGACACAACAAGCGCGAAAATCAACAAAACGAAGACAAATCTTGCTCCCCTAGCCATGTTTCTTGTGCATATCTGCTAACAACAAACCCCACTGTCGGTTTGTCAATGTGTCCAATTATGGAAATTGGCCCACGGACGAGAGCGGTGATTGGCTGGCGAGCGAAACAGATGTCACTTTCTTTACTTTTCAGAGCCTTTGGCGGCTAAATGATTACAGCTCATTCGTGAAGAAATAAGAGAGAATTGGCGCTATTGTGCTACAACCAATCGTAAATGAGGCTATTTTTCAGTCGGAAACAACAAAGGCTTTCGCTAAATAAGACTTAAGATGCCGAAAAAGAATGCCTTTTATCCCTCGCGTCTGGGGAAATGAACGAGAACACACGAAGCCGACTTATTTGCATGTGAAGGGCAACCAAGCGAAGTGTTAAAACAAAGCTGGTTTTCATATATCTGCAAAAGGAAGCTTTTGTAAAATATCAAGTACCGGAGCTGCAGCGAGGTGATGTTTTTGAAAATTGAACTGAAAATTCATCTTAAAGAAATTTCACGTAAAAAAGCTTTTTAACAACAAAAAAAAAAAGTTCTCACTCTAGCGCAACTTTTTTCTGCCTAGCTGAAGGCAAGAGGATATATATTCTCTTGAAAAAGGTTTTTTTTCATGGCTTCGCATTTACAAAGCAAAAATTTAAAATATCTTCAAACACAGTGGCTAGTGGCGGAGTTCTTTCAAATTTATAAAGACGAAGTTATTTTTGATGCGATAGTCCAAATTTTGGAGTGGTTGTTTGTTATTGTATGGTGTTTGTTTTAGAATAAATCGTGTGACATACAGTCTCATATGATAATAATGATCCAAAAACTATTGCCTCTAGAATTTAATACTTGTAAATCTATTATTAAACGACAACTTGTTTAATTCAGTCAAGATTCTGATTAGTATAGGGCTGTCCACTATCGTAACTTTTCTTATATTTCGAGCAACTTTTTCCCTTTCAAGCAACTTTTTGCATTCTGAGCAATTTCAAGATCGAAGATCTCCGAAAATTGTCCGAGTGTTGTTCGAAGGCCGTGCGCGTGAACGATTTCGAACACTTAACAAACGTTTCCGAAGATTAGCGAAGTATACCGAAGATTTCCGAGGAAAATCCAAAGGTGTTTTAACTTTCGGATGGGCTTATCAGCAAAATGACGTCATCGAAAATTGCATGAAATTCTTAAAAGAATCTTACTTTCAAAGGAAAAATTAGTATATATTTGGAGAAATTTTCTTAGAAAAGAATAACGCTTTTTATTTTATGGAGCAACATTCGAGCATTTTTTATTAATAAAAAGCAACTTTTTGATTTTTTGGGAGCAACTTTCGAGCAATTGTTTGAGAAATTTTGGGCGTCTATTTGGGAAGTTTCGAGCAACTTGCATGTCGACAGCCCTAATTCTGATAAAAGAACTTTAATTTCATTTTATTTAGCTTTCTCCAGGTTTTTCTTTCCTTCTTTCTTTCTTTCTTTCTTTCTTTCTTTCTTTCTTTCTTTCTTCTAACCCGTTTGCACCCACAATTCCTTGCGCAGTTTGCGGGAAGTTCAAATTTCTAAACAACCAATCATATGAACGGATAGTTCGTTTATCGTTCCACAGCGAGTTGCAGCGACAGAAGTAACGTTTATTCATCTCTGCGATTTTCGATCGCCTTAACTTTTAGTTTTATAAGTTTTCTTTAGCCGTATTATTAGTTTATTACGATTGATTTCTGGATTCCTACCTTCGCTTTGGTAAGTATTTTTACTTGAAGTTCTTGTAGCGCGCTCACGAGCCGCCATGTTGGTTGTTGTCTGAACGCTTTGGAGACAGATCCCAGCGTCTTGAAAGCATTTAGTCGCTACCACGTTACGGCTTTTATCAAATTATAACCTTGGTTTCATTGTCCTGTATGTGATTTACAAACTCTTGGTAAATTTCAAAGTATATTCCATTCCCAATCTTCAAAAATTGGTTCCAACTGTTTAGCATGTAAGATTGACTCGTGAGTTTACTGTCATAAACAGCATTTGTCCACAAAAGCAAATGATATAGAAAGCAGTTGAAAAAGGAAATGAATGTATTCAATTTGGACTACTGCTTCGAGTGACCTGGTATTCTGCAGTTACATAATGTTATTTATAAACTCGAGCTTAAATTTTTTAAGTTGTAAAGTGAGTAAGCTTGCTAACTTAGCTACTTGACCGATCGCGAGTAACTTGAAATTTTTTTCTCTGTATTTTCTTTAGACATTGTTTTTTATATATGTGCTAAATCCAAGACTAGAAACAGTAAAAAATGGATGCTACAGAAGTACAAGTTGTAAGTATCATACATGTGCATGAAACTTTGACAAATACTACATAATTTTGTTCATAAACTTAGCCTGTGAGCAGGCTATGCAGTGGGATATACGTCACCCTGCAAACAGAGCCCTTTCTTTTCCACCGATATACTTGAGAAGAAAGGGCTCTGCAAGAATCACGTCAAATCTTTGTTGAGCATGCGCAAGGCTTACATGTCAAGCTTGCACGCAATCCCGCGCAAGGACCACCTAATCTTAGCATGCGCGCACAAGAGCGTGAACAAAGTGTTTGTTTTGCAAATTTTTTTCTTCAAAAAGCATCTGAATTCCTTCCGGAAAAAATATGTCAAGCACTGCTTGAGGTCTTATTAGTGACTTTAAAGGAGAAGTTCACTCCAGAATGGCCATTAGTTTTCTTTACACCAATAAAAAGTTTATACAAAGATATGTTATTCACCAAAATTTTAGTCTCCAACGTGCACTATAACTTTACGAAATCTTTCCCAGAACTCGACAACTGAACGCCGCCATCTTGGAGCTGGTAATGTATGCGTGACGTCAAAGAGCTCAGCCTGAAGTTTGGTTGGAAAATTTAAATACTCGAAACTCCTTGCTTCTTCGTAGTGGCTTTTGTTTGTCGAAATGCCTGTTTGTGCATCTCCTTTTTGCTCAAAAAACAAGGAGTTTTGACTATAAAAATTTTCACGCCAAACTTCAGGCTGAGCTCTTTGACGTCACGCATACATTACCAGCTCCAAGATGGCGGCGTTCAGTTGTCGAGTTTTGGGAAAGATTTCGTATGGTTATAGCAACCGTTGGAAGCTGAAATTTTGGTGAATAACATATCTTTGTGTAAACTTTTTATTGGCGTAAAGAAAATAAATGGCCATTCTGGAGTGAACTTCTCCTTTAAGGTAGAGATGTGCAATTTTAATTGGAAATGTCTTCTTGGTTTGCAAAAACTCAGAGATCTTAAATGATCCACAAGCTGCACGCGCGCACAAACTGCAGCAGATGGCGAGAGCAATCGTCAGCTCTAGTGCTCTCAAGAGCGTACCTTGGGCTCCATCTTAACTGTCAGTTTTTCCAAAAAAAATTAATGCCTGCACAGCAAAAACCAGTTTTATCCAGACTGACTAGACCAAACTTTGGGGCTGCAGCGACTTCAAAGAAATGACAAGATTTATGCAGGGGCCTCTTTCTACTTCCCAAATCTCAACCGCAGGGTGGATATAAATGTAAGGTGATAAAAAAATCGGCAAGCGGAGCACTGTTTGAGTTCCTGATTTCTTTTCGCCAGCTCTGCTTGCTGATTTTTTGCCCTATATTCCACAAAAGAGCCTGCAAAGCCCAACTGCAAGAGTATGAATGCCTTTCACGAAATAAAAACTTTGATGTGTAGAAAATAACAAGCCTGATGCAATCAAAAGAGAAAGTTTGGGAGAAATACTGAAAAGTTTTTGTAAGCCTGAGCTGAAGGCAAGCGTTTTCAAACTCTCCCATCCTTTCTTGAGTGTTATCATTATGCTGTGAAAGCAGGATTCTTTTCATTTATAAAACAACTCTCCAAGTTAGGACCATTTAAGTCGCCATGGCGACTAAAACTTTGGAGCTGGCAGCTAAATTCAAACCGACATCGCCAGCCTGGCGACTAAAATCGAGAAGAAGGATTGAAATGCAGGAGCTTAATTTTAAATTTTTCACTGGCGACCAAACTTGAGCAGTCAGTGGCCAAATGGCTGCTTAGGAAAAAAACTAAACTTGGAGGGTTGCAAAACAATGCCAACAGTATAACATAATTAATTATAACCTACAAGGAGCTCATGTTTGGGTCATACAAGCAAGTGGCAAAGCAGTGAGAAGGCAATTATTTGCATGACCACAAAGCTGTGATCTTAGAAAAATTACAGGGTGCCCAAAGGCTTGTACGTAAGACATCTTGGGTGCCCATGGTAGCAAAGTTATACAAGTCACCCAAAGACAAAAGTTAGTCACCTGTGGCATCCGGGCACTGCTATAGCACAGCTCTAGACCAATCAGAGCACATGTTATACTGTACATACAACACTGCTGTCTAATCATGTAATATATTTTCTAATTTTTTTTTCTTTAGCGTTCCCCATTATCAACACAAGATCAGAATATCATGGCCAGTAAGCAAATGGCAAAACCCCAATTTGTCAGTAAACTTAGGCCACCGTCAGCCATCAAGAGGCCTCGTGAACAGGCATTTACCAATGCTGCACCCCCCAACTGTGAGGTTTGTATGCGAGATTAAGATTGAAGGGAATCTTTTCCATTGATTAAAGTAAAGTTAACAACTTTATTTTGGGAACTTTGACCTGAAAATTTGAATATAGATGACTGAGAATATAACTCAACAGATCAAGTTCCGTGTAGTATTATGTAGTATTAGTAGCAACTTCTGGGACGAATATCATAGGCTCAGTAACTTTTCATTGAAGTGATGTTGCCATCAACAGGCACTTGTTCACCAGACTGTTCTCAAATGAAGCAAAAGCCTCAAGAGATGTCTATTTCTTAGACACAAGAGTGTGACTTGAAATCTTATTCCCTCTTTGGCCATGTTGGGGACTGCTCATATAAATGTCATGTAATCATTTCCATAGATCCTAAGTTCCTCTCAAAGAAATCATAGAGCATCAGTCAGTGTTCTCCACCTCACATGTAGTGGTACTAAACAAATCATGGGTGGATGGAGGAGGGCCCTGCCTCTTAGGCTGCCATGGCATGAGGTTGTGCACGCACTGCTGCAACCTTCTTGGATCTTCTCCTGCAAATGCCCTGTATGGCAATCAAATACAATAATTTTTATTTCAAAGAGCTTATCTTGGTTCCTTTAGCATTTAGCTAGTCCTGAGTGTTTCTACTCAATCCCTCTGAGTCGATGCTGGTCCATCCTAAGGTTAACCCCAGTATTAAATTTGTAGGTACCCATTTATTCACCTGGGTGAGGAGAAGCACTGTAAAAGTAAAGTTTTAGTTTTTTAAAATATCCTTTCATTACAGCCACCACCTAAAATGAAGAAATCAACATCCCAAACTTCTTTGAAGTCTGCACCTCAAGCCAAAACCGGAACAACTAGGTCAGCTGTCTCCTCGACTTTAAGACGCCAAACTTCAGCGAGTACTATGAGACGAGGTGCGGCTTTAACACAGGCGCGACCAGCACCAGTGTCTGCTACTACCAAGAGACAAACTATAGCTTCTAGACCACCAACAACAGCAAATAAAAATGCCAGTTCAAAGGCGCCTGCTTCTGATGCATTGTTGGGTCCAAAAGGTGAGTACTTGGGCCTAACCAAACACTTTGATGAAGAAAGCAATAAATACCTTATTTCGCGACACTTAAATTTCACGATTTGGCAAGAATTTTGTATTATGAATCACTTTAATTTCGCGTTTTTGAGTAAGACACAATTTATACTTCCTTGGCAATATTATTTAAAACATGCCTTTGAATAAAATAAAACAACAATAACATCAAACGTAACAAAAACGCAAGGGCAGAGACTAAATCTCGGCAATAGCAACAACAGAGTAGTTCTCGGAATGTCTACATGCAGGTCATGCTTGTACGTGCATGAGTAATTGTTCTAAAGCGACCCTTTAGTGGTATTAAACAGTTACTTATTCTTTCATGATTATTGACATATGTAAGTCACTTAATTTTCACGTCATGTTATGTTCGCGTCACTTATTGTTCGCGCCACTTTACTTTCGCGATTTTTTCAGAAGCGCGAAATTCGCGAAATTAACGTGTCGCGAAAATTTCATGTAATAAGGTATTCTTTTCCCATGAGGGATCTTTAATTAAAGGAACAGTGTCACACATTTCAGCCAAATTTAGACATTTTTTTACTACGTAAGAAAATGGCCACCAAATTGAGTGAAACATTAATATAACTGCTAAAAACAGTGAAGGAACATTTCAATTACACAGCAAATACAAAAGAAGGTACGGATTGACAGAACAAATTGAAGATTTTAACAAATTGGGATATGGGTTTTTGAAAAACTGTAAGGCTCGTTTGCTTATTATAACACCCAGGAGATATATTTATTTGTAATGAAGATATGGTTTTGCCATTTGGATCCATATTAATTTCTTCAAACATTCAACAAGTTTCATAGCTAGTATACATGTATATTTGACAAATAACGGAGGCTTTCGTTATACAATTTAGAATAAAAATCAGCGAAAATAAATGACGTTTCGATGAATCGCGGTTCATCATTATCAAATTCTAAAAATCTCATCAGAATCTGACTTTTTTAGAATTTGATAATGATGAACCGTGATTCATCGAAACGTCATTTATTTTCGCTGATTTTTATTCTAAATATTTGACAAAACGTTTAAAAATTCTTTAAAGGGGGTATGGTCTCCCATGTACCTCAATTTTTCTGATCCAAGGGCATTTTGCCTTCAACATGTCATGTTTGTGGGATCACTTCTCTAGTCTAAAGGGACTGAAAACATTGAGAAATCTATAACCTTAGTAAAAAAGACCTTTCCATGCATCTCAATTAATTCCTCACTGGAGAGAAAATTCCGTACTGATGATGAAGCTCTGCAGAGATTTGTGAAGTGTCTCGGATTGGTTGTTACTTTCGCATGAAAAATCAGAACAACAACAACCATGAAGAAACACTACATGGATGTCTGTAGAGTGACGTCATCTACATGGAATTTTTCAGGTTGTATCTCAGGGTGCTGTCCTTTTGTCTGAACTGGCTGGCCGGACCATGAAATGGGCCTTTTTTCACGAGATTTTCACACAAATCCACCATAACAAAAAAGAAATAATTGCACAATGATCAACCATAGGGAAAGTCAGGAAAAAATTCTGAGCAATTAGAGAATGTATAATATTTATGTGTTGACTGATTTGACAGGACAAATCTGATTAACATCCAAATTCTGTTCTCGAATATGTCTGGCCGGACAGTTCTGACAAATGGAAAGCTCCTTTAGACAGAGAGAAGATTTGAGCCTGAATAAAAATGTCAGTTGCAGGCTTAAACAAAACACCAGGGTTGGTATGCGTCTTGAAATCCCTTGAAAACCCTTGAATTTCACGAGGCCTTGGTCCTTGAAAGTCCTTGATTTTTTTATTGAACGTCAAAAGGCTTCAAGGCAATAAGAAGACCGCCAAAATAAGCAATTTTTTTAGTTCTTCAGCAAGCACATCAAGGGCACAACAGACTGGAAATCGTTGATTTGGGGTAAATTTCATGAAAAAAAAGTCCTTGAAATTTCCAAGAAGGGTCCTGGAAAGGCCTTCAGGGGCGTATCTAGCCTATAGGCCCGTATGCCCGGGCCTACAAATTTTTTTTAACCCGCTCGTATTTTTAAAATGTACAGGTTGAAGTTCTTTCAAGATGATATAGAAAGCAGTATGCATTAAAATAGTCGCCACTACCCTTTCGCGATTGATCAAGTCTCTAGCAAGTAGAAACTTGGGAGACTTCTAGAGTATAGTCAAGTAATAGGTAGAATTTTCTTGGCTGCATGGCACCTGTACTTTAAAACATAGAAAAGTATAAAGTGGAGGGGGTCAGGGAAGCGGGAGACCGGGAGAAAAGGTACATTCGTGTTCGTGAAAAACTCTCCATGTACGCACGCTCGCTGCCGCACCTGTGATCACATTTCTCTTGGAACCATGTTTCAGGGTTCCAAATTCTCCATTGTCATCAAGGATGTTTTCACTTGCGAAACAACAGCCTAAGAGTATGGCATTTCTTGTCGCTGTTTTCTGCAATTTACATCGGCGAAACTGGTCGCACACTACGGCAACGCTTCGTTGAGCACCTCCGAAGCATGTCGGGGTTTCCTATCGTAGAGCATTTTTATACATATGGCCACACTATTGAAGACGCACAAGTCCGTGGCATTATTATCTGTATTGCGTGGCGCGAGCAAGTTTTTCAACGAAACAGCAACTTGCCTTCCACTGATGAATGACAAACCCTAAGGCGGAACGATATCATGTAAAATTGGCACTTTATACTCGAACACAAGAACTTTATTTTACCAAGTGTTAGGTATGTGTCGTTTAGTATTAAAGACACGTTTATATATTTAGCAATAAGTGAAAATTGCCGGCCCGTTCTCGATAACGAAATGCCAAAATTTAGGTGCTGCCGAATTGCACTGTTGAGGGCCTTTATCAGAAGCATACCCGGGAAACCACACCCTGCCCCCTCCCCATGTAGCGGTTAGGCCTACAACTCTCCAGAAAGCCGCCTACGCCCCTGGCCTTGAAAAGTCCTTTGTGTACGAACCCTGAATCACGACGCACGCTAATGCTATTCCTGTTTTTCTTTTTCGTCAGGAAAGAAAAGACCCGCTTGGGACTACAAAGGAAGGTTGGAAGACATGGAGGAGCTAATGTTTAAATCGAAAACTTACATGGAGGACATGACAAAAACAATCGGTGATAATCAGGGAAGGATAGGCTTTCTGGAATCTTTGAACAAACAACTTGAGGGCACAGTGCAAGTAAAACATCAACAAACTGAAGAGGTTAGCAATTCTTTTCCCTCCTTTCTCTTTTTTCAATCAGTAAATGTGTGAGCAAGAGGTATATCGCAATTATTTTCTTTAAACACGCTTTGCCGGTCATCATTTAGAAATACCATTTTTATTGCTGATGGATGGTAACATTTTATTTCCCGGGTAATTATAAGCGTTATCCTTATTTGCCGTTTGTTTGTCATTAAAACTTGAAACTTTCTTGTCAGTTGAGAGGTAGAAAATCATTTTCTTTTTTAAAAAGTTAAAACATTGGATGCAGAACAACGTTCGATCGATCAATCGTACACACGGTTTTTTTTCCTCTGCCTTCCTTCTTTTCTTTCTTTCTTCCTTCCTCCCTACCTTCCTTGCTTTCTTGCTTTTTTACCCCGTTTCTTTCTTTCTCTCTCTTTCGCTCTTTCTTTTCAATGTGAGGCGCTTATGAACAAAAGCACGTTTAAAGAGGGGCGGGGAGTGCTTATTTACTTATTGGAGGGAGGGTACTGAAACGAACTATAACCTAACGGTACTTGTAACGTACATTCATGCAGTACTCAGTTTTGTCCTTGTTATAATGCCATCTCTTCTTAGGCCACAGCCAAGATTCAGGATCTCCAGACTAAACTCACAAACACAGAGGAAGAAGTGAGATCCCTTCAACTCAAACACGAGTTTGAGCTGGAAGTTGAAAAACGAGCCAAGAAATGTCTGCAACAGGAGAAAGACTCGCTTGAAAATGAACTTAATATCTCCAAACAAGAGGTCATGGCCTTGAAATCCACTGTGGCTAAAATGACAGCAGATTCGCTGGGCATTACCACAGAACTACAGGCTACAAAGGTCGGTCTAGTACTAGTTTTGCTGATTTTTTTTTTGTTTGTTTTTTCTTTTTGTAGCTTTCTTCATTATGTTATCCCAATCTACTCCGTGTCTACTTTGTTTGTGCCTTTCTGTAGTTCTCTTCAATTTTTTTTCCTCGGCATTTGTTTGTTACACCACTTGCCCTGACTAAAAACAGTCACTTCTCATCGCTTTGCGCGTTCAATTCATCTCCCGCGAAAAACTCCTTCGACAAAAAATGCCATACTGATGACGCAACACTACACAGGTACGTGCAGTGTTTCTATTGGATGTTGATTGGTTTAAAATTTTCACGTGCAAGTAACAACCAATCAGATACACTACAGATCTCTGTAGTGCCACGTCATCAGTGCGGAATGCTTAGGGTACTCAAATTTTGTTCAGATGCTTCCTCGCAAAGCAAATGAGTCCGCTCAGAAATAGCAGTGTATTACTCTGTTGATGGCGCACAACCTGAAAATTCAAATTATCATTTTCGACGTCTTTTCAAAAGGTTAATCTTGAAAAAACGCTCAACGAAAGTCAACAAAAAAGCGACACTATTGCAAAACTCGAAGAGGCGATACGAGGTCTTCAAGTTAACGTGGCCGGTCTGGAATCCAAACTGCGCTCCGAAGAAACAATCCGGCGTGAGCTTCATAACACCATTCAGGAGCTGAAAGGCAACATCCGGGTCTTCTGTCGCGTACGGCCCATGCTGACGTCAGAAGAGGATCAGCGGTCATGCATGTTTTCATTTGGGCAGGACGAGAGGGAACTGGTACTGGAACCAACGTCGCCAAATGAGGTAAGGGTTTTAAACATCAAGCCAGTTTTAAATTTTCCGCTCTTTAAGTCTATTCCTGCTAGTAACGCTGTATCACACATTTAAATTTCGCGATTCCTGTCACATTACCGTTTGCAACCAACATCTGACACGGGAAAAACTGCTGATCTCAATAACGTAAATGCCGGTTAAAAGCCCTGGGCTAAAACAACTTCGTGAGGGGCTTTGGGTTAGCCTGCGAATACAGCCGCCTCTCGTCACTCCCGCTACGAGAGCGATGAGGGGCGGCTGTATTCGCTTTCTAGTGGGCTTATAACTTGGGGAGCTTTTATATACTTTAGGGTGGGGGGGGGGGGGGACTTTTAGGGCATAAAAAAGACCTGTTTGGAAATGCTAATCGGGATGGGCGGAAGGCTGGGAGGAGCATTTTAGTTGGCCTTTAATCGGCATTTTACGGTAATCTTACAAATAACTATTTTAGTATTAAAAACTCGGTAGTTTACTTCTTCGACTTGTTTGTACAGGAAGTATCCACTTTTGAGCTTTGATTGTTATCATCCACAGAGTATTTGCGGAACCAGAAAAGCTGCACCTAAACACGAATTCTCCTTCGACAAAGTGTTCAACCCGTCTTCAAGTCAACAGGATGTTTTCGGTGAAATTTCGCAATTGATTCAATCAGCTCTGGACGGCTACAATGTCTGTATATTTGCTTACGGACAGACAGGCTCGGGAAAAACCTACACCATGGAAGGAAACACGGCGGACCACGATCAACAAGGAATGATTCCTCGGGCCATGGAGCAAGTGTTCCGAACGTCCCAGGACCTCAAGGAGAAGGGCTGGCAGGTGAGCTTCGATTTAGTACCAGCAGGTTGTTGTGCTACTGCTTTAGAGCTTCTAAGGCCAGAAAAGCCAGCTGGGCAAGCTTGTTTATTAGCCGGCTTAGTGTTTTCTTAGCTACATCCCTGCGAGCTCAAAGTATGTGAGTAAAACGCTAGCACAAGGATTAGAACGAAAAAGAGAAAGCCTTTTCGCCCGTAGCCTACCCTCCCCCCTCCCCTTAGGAAGGCCTGATACTCAGGTTATTTCGCCCGCCGCTATCCGTGCGTTTTTCCGGAAATAGAGAGCCTGATAGAGGCCATGGGCGGGTTGTTCGAAAACCGATAAACACTACGGACCGTATTTACTCGAATAAGCACCCCGGCGCTTATTTAAATTTGGACACCAGAAAGAATCTAATGCGTGAAAAAATTTAGAGACAATGTATGGACGACTAACTTGCGTAAACGTGTCCGCAAGTCGTTCATACATTGTTTCTAAGGCTAAGATTTCCAGTGAAGCGTTATTTTTTACGTGCGTGAAAAAAATTGGAGACAATGTATGAACGACTTGCTTACACGTTAACGCAAGTCGTTCATACATTGTCTCTAAATTTTTTCACGCACGTAAAAAGTGACGCGTCACAGGAAATCCACCTAAAAAATTTTCAGGTGGATTAAGGTCGGCTGTCGACCCTGTTCTTTCCTTCAACCACTTCTTTTCTAGATTTATCGGGTAATCTTACATGTACTTTTTCTCCTGTTAGTACGCCATTGAAGCCAGCTTCCTGGAAATTTACAACGAAACTATCAAGGACCTTCTGGGTTCTGGAGATGCTAATACAAAGCACGACATAAAACTTGTCAATCCCAGCAGCACAAGCGGGGCGTGCGAAGTTACTGTCACGAACGTGAAGACCGTGACTGTCACGTCAGAAAGACAGGTTAGTGCCTCAGTGTCACACTGTTCCTCTTTAGAACATGCTGTGTGACCAACAATAGAAGAAAATAGCGCGATGTTGTGTGATATTGTGTGACTTGCGAAGCAAAACGTTGTGTGACCAGAGGCAGCGGAACCGTTAAGAAGCCCAAAATTTGACAGGCAGCCTATAGGGGCAGACCATTTAATTTTTGAGGGGGGAGGAGCTTCGGGCAATTACGAAAAAAAATATTCTTGCACAAGAAAAGTAGGAGAAAAAAATCGTTCACAAGAAATCACGAAAAAAAAAATCAAGCAAGCCCCACCCGCCAAAGATGGATGCTGCAAAAAACTCTCACAGAGGGTCATGTTAATAATGAAAATTCTTGCTAAATACCAATGCCGAAAAAAAAAATCGTACTCAGAAAAATTACCCAACCCTTCCCCCCGCCTCCACCAAAAAAAATTAAATGGTCCGTCACTTAGGACGGTTGTTTCTAAGGAACGTTGTCTGACAGTCTTGTGTCACACAACTTTCTCGGAAAGTGCGACTAGCGTCGCCCGGTGAGGGGGACGAAGTACGAAAAGGTGCTTAAGGGTTGTGCGAAACATAACACAAGAGACATTGTGTGACGTACCTTGACACGACACCAAAAAATAAAACCATTAAGGTCATTGCCCCGAAATAAAACTGAACATAGGTTTTCAACCAAATTTTGTCTACTTGTTGATTACCTTAAACGTAAATTTTCAAATAAAAAGTGGGGTCCCCATATTCGTTTAGGAACAGGAATACCTTGTATTAACCTCATAATTCCTTAATAATTCCCTTACAAGTACTGGCAAAGTACACATTTCTATTGACAATTTAGTTTTTAAACATGGGAATTGATCTGTTTTCGTTTGACAGAAAGAACTTGATCGCTACACCCAAAATCTGAGAAAAAATTGATAGGTCACCATACCCGTTAACGAGAAAGAGACGATTTATTTTTCTCACTCATTTCGCAAAAAAAACGCCATTTGTTTATGTGGGCGCGCAAAACGCGAAAATTCTGCGCAGTAAAAATGTGCAATGCAATACAGGGCAATGACCTTAAAATCATTAAACCGACCAAAGAAAGTACTGGTAAGGGAAAGTAGAAAATGTGTCGCATGTTAGTAAGAGTAGTGTCTGTGTTTTAATTTCCAGGTGTACAGTCTGTTGGAGAAGGCGACTCAGAACAGAGCTGTGGCCGCCACTCAGTGCAATGAACGATCCTCACGAAGTCACAGCGTCTTTAGGTTGAAACTTGTCGGAGAAAATCTTCTTACCGGTGAAAAGTGCCAAGGTACAGAACCCATCGAGTATTTCCTCAAAAATAAAGTAAATGATACGGAAAATGACTTATATTTTGAAATATTAGAGCTAATTTTATCGTGTGAAGCTCGCATCTTGGGGGTTTGGCCTTTTTTATTGTGATGTAATGTATATGAAATAATTCATATATGAACTGCGGATGGATATGAGTGATAATGATCATCGCAGGTTTCTGCAATGGAATAGGCATGACGGGCTCGGGATCGCCGTGACCTCCGCGATCCGGTGCGTGCCCTACCAGTGGCTTTGAGCCACCCAATGCTCAATTCCAATGCTTAAATTGGAATTTCACTGCGATGATCATTTTCACTTTCATCCATCCGCAGTTCATTTGAATTTTTCATCATTCATCATTTCCTCCTCTCACGGGTAATTGAACTCACATTACTCGCTCCCAATGTGTGGCTTCATGCTCACTTGGTAGGCATCGACCGGTTCGCGGGGTCACGGGTTCGAATCTCGTTGGCCCTAATTTTTTTCAGGCTTCTTTTCCATCTTATTGGATTTCACTGCGATGATCATTTATCACTTTCTTATTTATTGTGTAGTCCATCAAAATAGGAACCAACTCAATGATTTTGCGAATTTCAGTTTTCGCTACAGTCTCGTTCCAGGGACCGTGGATCCTTTTGGTCAGGAAAAGGGGGTTCTGAATACGTGATTGTTCCATTTGATCTGAAACATTCCATACTGATGACGCAGCTCTGTGAAGTGTCTCTGATTGGTTGATGCTCGGTTTTGAATTTTCGCGCGCAAGCAGTCACCAATCAGAGGTGTGTACTCGTACGAGTGCAACGCAAACTAGCTTACCGTAAAGTAATGCCTTTAATCCCAACTCGGGTTCTGTAGCATGACGCGGCTAGGAGTATTTCTACTCCCCCTGAATGGAACGCTAGTCCATCGCAGTTTACTCCCCAGCATTCTACCAAGTTTCTCCAGCAATTCGCTGGTACCCATTTATTCACCTGGGTGGAGAAAGGAACTGTGAGAGTAAAGTGTCTTGTCCAAGAACACAACGCACTGACCCGTAATCGTAAATTCAGGGTTGCCACGGTCAGGGGAAAGTCAAGGGAAAACAAAAAAATTTCAAGGTCAGGGAATTTTGCGAAAAGTCAGGGAAAATCTTAGTTCTTGAAAAGTCATGGAATTTTGTTTTCATGCGTTCAAAATCCGTGAAAGGCGTAAAGAGATAAAAAATCAATAGAAGAATATAGATGGTCTACAGAAGAAGCTGAAGCAAATGAAAAGAGGATTTGGCTTATTTTATTATTCGCCTAATGCAAGGTCAGTGAAAAGTCAGGGAACTTTTTGGGTTCTAATGAGTGGCAACCCTGTAATTGGTTGAGATTTTGCGGTCAAACGAAGAGTGAATTTTTAAAGCTCACACCTTCTTTAACGTATTCTTGCAGGGACTCTGAACCTTATTGACTTGGCGGGCTCTGAGCGCCTCAGTCAGTCTTGTTCCACTGGGGAACGACTCCGAGAAACGAAGAACATCAATAAGAGCTTGAGTAACTTGGGAAATGTTATCATGGCTCTGGCCAACAAAGAGCAGCACATTCCGTACAGGAACTCTAAACTTACCTTCCTGTTACAAAACTCGCTCGGAGGAAATAGTAAGAGGTGAGATTTTGGTGCAAATAGAGCGGTTTTTACTTGAGTGTCGAAAGTAATAGGCCTTATCACGGTTTTCGCCGTCATTTTTACGAGTAGGCAAAGCGTGTAGAAATTACAGTGTTTGTATGGGAATCCGACGGCAAATATTCTCTACAGAAATTGAACTCTGGACAATTTTCAATTGCAAAGGTAAGATACTAGGCAAAAGTTTTTATTCGCCGAGTTTGAAGGATGTAGCTGGGCTTGAAAGCGTTCAGTGGCGTTTTTAACTTCCCATACATATGTCTATATTTTTTTCCGCATGATTGACGCGGTTCGCGGGAAAAATTATAGACAAATGTATGGAAAAATAAAAAATGTAACTGAACGCTTTCTAGCCCAGCGACAACCTTCAAACTTGGCGAATAAAACTTTTTCCAAGCATCTTAACTTTACAATTCATAAGTTGTCCAGAATTCAATTTTTGTAGAAGATATTTGCCGTCGGATTCCCATACAAACACTGTAATTTCTAGCCGCTTTGCCTACTCGTCAAGATGGCGTCGAAAACCGTGATAAGGCCTATTTGCATCTGCTTTGGTTTTGCATTACTTCGCTTGGTGATTGGTTTAAGAAACTCGCGCCACTTTTTCATCCAATCAGAAGTAAAACCAAAACCAATCGCGGCTCGCTCGCACACGTTTTCCCGCGCTTCCCAACGTGTACGTGTATTTACCTTGAGATTGATTGGTTCATTTGATTGTCTGTGTCCTTTGTGATTGGCCAGAGTGATAACTTTGGTTTTGGTTTTACGACACTCAATCGAAAACTGCTTTACTCTCGTTTGCTTTGGTTTTGCATTACCACGCTTAGTGATTGGTTTAAAAATCTCGCGCCACTTTCTCAACCAATCAAAAGTAAAACCATAACCAATCGTGACTCACTCACGCACGTTTTCCCGCGCTTCGTGCCGGCTTCATGTGTTTGCTTCGAATTTTGATTGGTTCACTGGGTTGTCTGTGTCTTTTGTGATTGGCCAGCGTAATTACTTTGCTTTTGGTTTTACGACACTAAGCACAGTTCGACCAATCTAGAAACTCACTCAAGGAATTGTTTATGTTTGAGACACCACCACGAAAATCAAAATGATAATTCAGCACTAAAAAAATATAATCTTCTTTCGTGACTCCTATTTCTAAAAGTAAGCTAGAAGGTTTTTGAAGAGACCAGTTATGTCTAGGGTTCACTGTTCTTTTCTTGATCTAGTTTTCCTTTATCTACAGCCTTATGTTTGTAAATATCTCACCAAAGGAGGAATCTCTTCAGGAAACACTTTGTTCCCTGCGATTTGCAACCAAGGTGAGAAGTGATATTGTAACTCAAGAAAAGTCCCCGCATTTTATTTTAATATTTTCCAATCTAAACATAGACTTTGAAAGAAATTAAATCGACTCTCTCTCTCTCGTTATTTGGCGTTGACAACAGCTATAAATAAACCGTAATCACCGATAAGGAAGGAAAGGGTGTTCTTCATTTTAATTTTTTGGTTTGGGAAGCCCTTTAATAGCTCGTGAAACTTATGCTACGAATGTAACCAATCAGAGTGAATGCTTGGTGTTCGCAGTCAATCAGTGACGCCAAACTTAAATCAATCAAAATTTGGCTTACGCGACTTTTCCCGCGCTTTTCACTGGTCACGTGTCTTAGCTTTCAGTTGTGATTGGTTTAATGCACTTTTCCAGCTGTCATAGTAATTGGCTCAGGCTGTAAATGCGTTTGGGAAAAAACAGGATTTCGCATTTTTTTGGTCTAAACTGTCCTGAAATAAGTGGTAGACAACTTCACCCATGAAAACATTGTCTTTTAACGTTAACGGAAAATACCGTAGAATTCCGGTTATAAGCCCTAGGCTAATACAACTTCGTAAGGGGTTTTGGGTGGGCTTATAAACGGAGGGGCTTATATCCGGGAGGGCTTATAAGCGGAATGAAAAAAACGTTTCAAAACGAGCCACGGGAGTGTTGATGACAATACGTTTTTAAGTTAAAAACACATAATAAAGCAACATTCAGCCCTATTCAGTACTGTCATCTGGTAGAGGGGGGCTTATATCCGGGGGAGCTTATAACCGGATGTATTTTTTTGTTTCCAGGATGATGGGCCTATAACCGGGGGGGGCTTATAAGCGGGGGGGCTTATAACCGGAATTCTACGGTATAACCTTTATTTGGGATAGAAATCAGACTTGGGCTATAAATATCGATTTTTTTGAAGGCGCGCTGAAACCACTTGAAAACGTTGACTAACGCTTTTAAATTTGCAATCCTTTTCCTTCCGTGCCATCCGCAGCCATAGCAACTGTTAATTAAAATGGACCATTATTTTTAGGTTTCCTACGACACAAATATAATTTTGGGTTGTTCAAAATCTGTTAAAATACGTGACATAGTCCCTTTACTATTCCTGTCTGTTTCAATAATTTAAAATGGACATAAATAATAACTAAACCTTATTTTTTTCTAGGTTAACCAATGTAACATTGGAACCGCCCAGAAAAAAGTTCTCAAGTAACTCACAGAACCCAGAGGAAAGACGCTGTACTCTCAAACGCGTGGATCACTTTTAGAAACATGTGCAATCTTTTTTTTTTTTTTTAATCACGAGAAAAAAAAGATTTATAAAATTGCTAATTAAATAGCTAGTGTAAATAGAACTTTTTAGTTTTCCAGTAGGTTCAAGAGTTAATTTTAATTTCAAGCATAATGCGACTGGCTGCTGCGACAAAAAAAGCTGCAGTTTTTTTTTTCTTCGTTGCGAAGAACGGTTTTTCAAGCCGAGTGTTGTGGTTTCCTGCAGATAGGGAAAACTACGTATGATTCATATCATGAATTAGTGTTGACATGATTATGAATTTGATTGATAACAACACGGACAGCAATATAAAGCTTGCCGTTGGAAACTGTGTAATGAAAAGAATATTAAACAGTTTTAATCTTGTAAAAATGATTGTAATGATTTTATATCAAACTGAGGACATAATCACTGTAAACTCGTTACTTCTACAGTGGGACCCCGCCTAATTATCAGCCCTATAATATTACCTGCTCGTTATTACAGGAACCGCTTTTGGACGGAATAAAAACTCAGTAAATTTCTTATTTGAAACCCCTCCAACCGACCACTCGTTAAACGACCATCTTTTAGAATTCCCAAACTTTTGTATTTTCTTTATAAATTTGTGATTACGACCAACTGAAATTCTGATGAGATAAGTCACAATAGCACATAAAATATGTGTTCCGTTACAAGAAATTGCGTCCGTACTGCGAATGGAAGTCAATGGGGAGTCAGCACTATATTCTTCATTTATAAAAGGATACATACAAATTATTTTCATGAACAAAGCCTCCCCGTTAATTCGACGAAATTTTCATGGCCCGTTGGCGTGGTTGTCGTTTATTAACGGGTTTCCACTGTGAGAATTTGCTCACTTCCCCCCTGTTCCCTAACCCCTCTCCTCCTTTTGGGAATAAAATTAAAAAAACTTTAAACCCCGCATGAACAATGTTTTTAGTACAAGGACAAAACGTGGCTGTCTTTTTGTGCCCTTGGCTGTGTTAGGTTCGAAAGGTATTGTGGTAAAATCCACAGCCGCCATCTTTTTCTTAATGGTGGATTGTAATCTAGCTAACGGTCACTTCTGAAGATGTATGTTGAAGCATACAAAACGTTAAGTGTCTGAAATCCAATTTTTTTCCGACATGCGTTGTCTTGTCATGTTTTTCGCCGCAGTGTGTTTTTTATTTTTTTTCACTTACCATTGGTCAACGGTCATTCCAACAGGTCTATTCCTATACAACACCCATAATTTGTGGGAATAAAATTTGACGACAAAAAGAGTTGGGTAAGTTGTAAACACATGCCCGATAAGAGAGAGTTTGGAATTCAATTTAGCAATCCCCATTCCTGTACTGCTGTAGGATATCCCCGTTCGATCCCCCTATCAGTGTTGGCTTTACAATCTTGTAGCCTGCGAATACAGCCACCTCTCATTCGCTCCCGCTACCTACGTGCGAAACGCGACCAAGTAGCGGGAGCGAATGAGAGGCGGCTGCATTCTCAGGCCAACAATCTTGTGTGAAAGGTCAGTTTTCGCTCAACATTGAATAAGGAAGGGGAAGGATAAAAGGGCAAAACATCCCAAGAATTTTGTCAGGGGTTGTAGATTTGAAATAGCGAAGCGCGCGAGGTCTAAAAATAGAATGCAAATGACTATACCCCCACGAGGCTCAGCGTGTTCTGAGAGAGAGGGATCTCAAAAGTTAGGAACACTGGCTGTTTTAATATCCGCCATTCCGATTTGTTTGTCTGAGTTATGACGTCCCCGCGCTTCGCTTCGAGGAAGTGGAAAGGCTTTCGATGTCTATAATATCTTGTTGGAGCCAGTTCCGCTGACTTTTACTCCCCCTCCACTAAAGAATAGAAAAGAAACTCACCATCTCTCGCGCGGGAGCCTGGGAACGAGGTTGTGTACACAGCCGTGGGCAGTGTGCCGTACGAACTCGTGTCTCCTTCACTTGGAAACAAGAGGAATTCTGGTAACGAAATGTAAGTTCTTGAACAATTTTTTGCTTTCATGGTAATGGTAGTTCATGTTGTTTTTCATCTTCGTGAACACAGATTGCCTATAGCGGTGTCTGGTGTGCTGAGGTTTTTAAGGGATCTTAATTTTGAGTTGCTCTTTTTGTCGGCTAGAGTCAAATTTGGCATTCTTTTCCTGTTTTCTCCACCGGAACATCGCTGCAACCGCGTGCGTTCGCATGCGTCCCACCAGGCAATCACGCGCGTACAACACGTGGCAACAATTCAAGCACGTGCACGCATGTCTCTAGACTTGCCCCAAGTCGCTCGTTTTTTCTTTGTATCTATAGTTACTTGAATAAAATCGTTTTGAAATCGAGCGCAAAAGACCACAGTGTACTTGAGTAAAATGGCATTTGAGATCTCGCGCGGGATTGTGTGAAAGTGCGCGGGAAGGAAAACAAAGTGGGCTATCGAGGAACAGCTCGTTCCGCCACGAACCTCCGCCATTTTGATTTTCATGCCCGCGTGCGCCCTCCGTTTCCGTATCCAGCGGTCTCCCGCGAATCACACGAGCGACTTGGAGCAAGTCTAGCATGTCTCTACCACGTAAGTTTATTCTTTTTTCCATTCCTCTATAACAGGAGCAAGAAATCGATTTGTTAGCCGGGGTTGTTCGCATGCAGTTAGGGAGCCTGCATTGACATATGGCTCACACGCTAGCTCGTGTGGCAACTAATATGCCTCAGTCTTAGGCTGTTTCTCCCGGAACGAAGCATACCTAGAAAGCTGTACACAAAGACACGTGCTCACTTTTCCAACGTCCAATCATCTCACGCGCGAGGCGAGGCGAGGCGAGGCGAGGCGAGGCGAGGCGAGGCGGGCGGAGGGTTTCCAGCGAGGCTTTCAAGTCTTGCGTGTCCAAATGTCTCTTGCGATTGACTTGGCTGTGCCAGTTTGTCCTCTGTGTGTCGTTTGGAATGCTGGTCTGTAGAGGGAGTTTGTTAAAGTGACACTGTCACTTGGATTTTTCTGTTTTTCAGTAAAAAATACTCAAATTGGCGAAGTACTCTCGCTCGTACACGAAATGCGCCTTGAAAATTAAGATAAAGATATATATGACTAAATTTGTTGTTGAAGGATAAGGGGAGACGTTGTAAGGTTTAGCTGTTTTTCCAGGCCACAAGGGCAGAACTTGAAAAAGTCAGTCTATCTATTTCAAGTTGAGATCAAAGTTCCTGATGGCATCACAAAAATATCACTTGTTTAGAGCAGTTTTCAATTGAGTGTCGTAAAACCAAAACCAAAGTAATTACTCTAGCCAATCACAAAAGACACAGACAATCGAGTGAACCAATCAAAACTCGAAGCAAATTACATGTAGTTGGCACGAAGCGCGGGAAAACGTGCGCGAGCGAGTCACAATTGGTTTTGGTTTTACTCCTGATTGGCCGAGAAAGTGGCGCGAAATTTTTTAACCAATAACTAAGCAAACGCAAATTACTTTCGACACTCAATTGAAAACCGCTCTATAGCTTCAGTACATTGGCATAGTAATTTTTAACAAAACTGGACCACTATTTGTAGGTTTCCAATGGTGCAAATACCTCTTAAGGCTCTTGAACTTGCGAAGCCGTGACTGTGTCCCTTTAACCAAGGCATGCATGATTGCATGAAATAACCGCTTTGGAAGACTCCGTAAACATGAAATACGAAATATAAATGGGAAAGAAAAGTGTTCTATTTCTTATTATTTGGTTCTTCTTATAAAAAAATGTTTTATCGTGGTTAGATCTTAATCTCAGAACCCCAGTTTAATATTTATAAGTTTTTAATTTTTTTCTCTCGGCTAAAAAGCAGAACTGAATTGAAAGAATACTATTGTACTGAATGAAGTCTCATTGTTTTTGTTTTTTTCGTTTTCTTTTCCTTTTAGCATCTCCAACGGTTAAGACAAACAAAAATATTCGGCCAGCCAAGCGAATAATCAACTAAAAATTAAACAGATTAAAGCTGAAAAGTCAACGAGAAATGAAGAATTAAAGCTTATTAATTCAACAGCCATAGAGCTTGATTATTGAAGCATCGGATTGTAAGGCTAAAGAAGTGACAGATTTAAATTGCGTGTTATTACACAATTTATGTAAATATAAAACGGAGGGAATATAGAAATTTCTCAGTAGTTCCGACTGAGCATTTTGTCAATGATATCTTGCGCTTACAATAGAATGCCATTGTGATCTATGGCTCGGCCGACTCATTATCAGTACAGCTATGCATTTGTGTCCACGAAAAGTCGACTTCTTGTTCGTGATATTAAAATTATTTTGTCGTAATTCCACTCTAAAGGACCCAAGTTGGAAATTTTAATCGGAGATTTGGCTTATCTGAAAGTCTTGACACGGCGAAACGGCAACAGACTTGTGGTCAGTAAGGAAATTATCAAGAACTGATTATCAACTACCCACCAGTGAATACCCCTGTATTTGACAAACAGCATTCCTGAGTTAGATTTGGGCTGCTAGTGATTATTTTACTGATTAAAAATCACTTTTCCATCCCTAGCTGTCAAGAGGTCTTAATTTAGACAGCAGTGAATGAAAGAGAATATTTCATATGCAATCGAAGGCGAAAGCCAGATGGTCGCATTTTCGAGCTTCCTTGCTGGGCTGTATTTTGTTTTGCACAGTTAAAGCAAATTAGCCAATTCGGAATTGGTAGCATTTCGTGTTAAAACCGGGTTGAAATGAAGAATAAGTCAACAGAGTTATCTCCGAGGTACCGTAGCGAAGGAAGAAGTATTTTAGCGTTGTGTACTTCAAGACTAAACGAAAAGTAAATATTTTGTGCCAATTTGTAGTAAGACTGTTGTCTGCCGTAAAATGTAGAGCTGCGTTATATATAAACGCATAACATAAAAACACTGAACATTCTAAACGCTAGAAATATTCAATTGGTGGTTTCTCGTTGATCGAAGTTTATAACACTTATAGAAAATATAATTTTCTCACTTTCTTGTCAGAAGATAAGGCTTTCGGTTTACGTTTAAATTATAAATAACGAACAATAGTTGTTCAAAACAACTCTCTCCTGTGAACAACAAAAGAATTTAGACTCACTCAAGTTTGAAACACTTTCGCGAGAAATTGTGACAGTTTTAAGGCAACGTTTGTAAAGAACTCGCGAAAATGTGCGAACGACGTCTGTTCGCGTTCCGAAGCATCCTGTTCGGTTATCGCCTAAAATCGAGCGAACTGCGCTCGCCAAAAATATCCCACAGTTTAAAAAACCAGGCATTTCAGAGAAAAGTTAAATAAAACCAATTTATTTTCGCAGTTGGGGTTCATTCCTCTATAAACAAAGATAAGTTCGCGGTCGAAATTTGTAATTTTATAATTCGAAGTTGTCGAAACCGAAAACGATCCTACCGGTAAATTTATTCATTTTTGAAGATAAGCGATGCGCTATCGGCAACCTTCGAAATTTGTAGCATTGATCAAAAAACAATAAATGCAAATAGTCTTGTACGAAATAATCACATTGCAGCAATGTTTGAAGCATTTTCAATTACAGGTTATAGCTCTACGTATGTTTTATTTGCCGGGTTGTTGTTACAAGTACAATACCGGAGCGTTTGCCCTGAAAATGCATTTCTGAACAATCGCGGGAAAATATTTCCCAAAGAAAAGCATTTTGTTTGTGATTCAGCGTGCTGTAAGACTCGGTTATTCAGAAGATTGAAGTAAACAATTCGAGTTTTAATGAAAATGTGGGGTGATTCGAAAGTCACAACTTTCGCCCAAACCAATCACATCGCGCGATTTCAAGTCAATGGCAAGAATGGAAAAGTAAAAATATTCATAGTGGTTTTAATTTGAACAAGAAAACAACATGTTGTCCTCGGCCGTCTTGAATTCAAGGCTAAACTAAATCACCAATATTTCATCTTTAATGCAAAAGAATACTCGACAAAATAAAAATCAAACGTATCACGAAATATTAAAAAAAATATATAAAATCAACCCCATTGCCGGTATATTCAAATTTCAGTCGTCGCCTGAGTGTCGTGTTTTAAAATATAAACAAAACGAAAACGTTTAATTTGTCATGTTTTACAGATCTCTGAACTTAGAATAAATTCACCTCTAGCCAGAATTTCAATAAAAGTCTTTAATAGTACAAAGTGTTTTTTAAAATCATCTCGACTCCCGATATCACACTAATTTTATTTCAATATTAAACTTTCCAATGCAGCTTCGAAATGACATGATATATTTCAGTTTTGGCGGCTTGTAGCTTCATGTCATTCGAAATTATAGAATTCACGATTATTTTTTTGAAGTTCCAAAGCCACATTGTTTCGAATCCGTCTGGTATTCGATGGGCCTTCACAAAATATTTTGACGTTACATCAAATTTCGTGAATCCCATTCAATCAATATTATTTTACACAATAGCTAACGTTGTGATTGTATATCAATCTATTTCTTCTTTTCTCCTTAGTATTCAGTCACAAACAACCAAAGCCACTTGTGAAAGACTAACAATATGCCTTGGTTCTGCCTAAAAATTCCATAAAAATGTCATCATCGCGAAATTCTGCCTTAACAACAATCACAATTGCTTCCTTCCAAGAATTGGAGTCGCCAATTTCAGCTTGAGTTTTTTGAGGTTCTGGTATTTTAAAGTTTGGAAAGCACTTACATTCTTGTATACTGGACTTGAAGAAGCAAAAATCCGTTTTATTCAGTGGAAATATTAAGAAGTATCGTATTTTGAGCCAAGAATTTCTGGTTCGTTATATTTTCACCTAGGGCAACCGAGGAATAAAAAAAGAATTGAGCAACTTTGTTGCCCGCAAAGAAAAGAGGGATTCCGGCTCTATGGCTATCTACTTTTATCTCATTTCAAAGCTGAATTGCCTAGATTTAATTCATATACAAACTATTTTTTTTGGCTCATCGTTCTTGGCCGAAGCTGCGTGCTACTTTGTGCAGCGTATCAATTATAAATTAGTGAATTTTATATATAAAAAAATGAATTCGTCCATCGAAGCTAAGGCATCTTGTTCTTGGTTTGTATCGGAGTTTGTTTCGCTGTACTCCTTCAAAACAGCATTGTACAGTTCCTTGCTTGTTTTTGTTTTTCCCTGCTAATAGCAGGTTGCTCGAAATTTATCTTTATCTCACAAAAGGCCGAAAGGAAAAATCTTTCGGCGAGGCTTCCTTCGGAGTTACCGTGGTGTTGCGGGTGAGAGAGGCCGCTATGCAAATCAATTCCTCGCAGGTCGCAGGTCTTTGGCGATTCAGCTATCGGTGTGATCGCCTCTCCGCTTGTTCTCTAGCACAGTCCTATAATCTGTGGAAGATGTTATAACTCCCAATCTTTCCTCGAAACCTCCAAATTAAATAACAATAAAGAGGGGAGGCTTTTTCAGTCACACCCCCGTTTCAAACCGTATAGTAGAATCGGGGTAGTCCACAAGAGGCATAGAATTGGATACTACAGCAGTGTTAGCCTTGTTTTTATGCCCTTTGATATTAGAAGGAATGCTGTCCAGCGAAGTCAACATTTCCATTTCGATTCCTGTCGACTCAGGCCCGTTCATTCCATTGTGGTCAACCGTTCCGTATTTTCGTTCTTGCTCTTGTTCCTCTTTCTCTCTTTCCAATCTTTCTTGCTCTTTGCGGTCTTTCTCCTTCTTGCTCGCCTCGGCTGCCCTTTGTTCATTCTCGCGATGGTAAAAGTAGTTAAAATTCGACACTATTACAGGCACCGGAAGCGCGATGGTCAACACGCCGGAAATGGCGCACAGCGATCCTACGATCTTTCCCCAGACTGTGATGGGCCTCATGTCCCCGTAGCCGACCGTCGTCATTGTGACTACAGCCCACCAAAACGCGTCAGGAATACTCCTAAAATGTGTCCCCGTCTCGCCGCCTTCGGCGTAATACACTGCGGAGCTGAACAAAATGACTCCGATGAGTAGGAAGAAAATTAAAAGACCTAACTCGCGCAAACTTGCGCGTAACGTGTGTCCTAGAATTTGTAGTCCTCTGGAATGTCGCGATAATTTGAAAATCCGGAAAACGCGGACCAGTCGAATTACTCTCAGTACTCCAAAACTGGATGCCTTGGTGTCTTGCATCGGTAGCGTTATATAATAAGGTAGAATAGCTACAATATCGATGAGGTTCAGAAACGAACGCACAAATACCAGCTTCTGAGGCGAGGAGATTAGTCTCATCAAGTATTCAAATGTGAACCAAATTATACAGGCTGTCTCCAGAGAAAACCAAGGTTGTTTTCGCTTTTCGCCGTCGTCTTCTTTTCTAAACTGAGGCAGGGTCTCGACACAGAATGTCACTATTGAAAGCGTAATCACAACGACGGAAAATATGGCAATAATACGCGCTCCTAAGGACGTGTCGGGAAATTCGAACAATTGCCAAATCTTCCTCTGTAGTTTATTTTCGGGTAAAATTGGTTTTTCCTCCTCTATGTACCCTTCTTCTTGTTCCACTTTGTGTAGAATGTCTTCGCCGAGCTCGTAAAATCGAATCTCGTCCGCAAACACATCCATGGGTACATTGGCTGGACGCAAAAGCTTCCCGCCGGATTGGTAGTAGAAAAGGATCGCGTCGAAAGCAGGCCGATTACGATCGAAGAAGTACTCACTTCGGCCAGAATCGTAGTATTTGCTTCGCTTGGCTGCATTCCCTAACAATGTCTCGGGGTATTGTTCTAGCGTTTGAGCGTGTGTTTCGAATTTCAAACCACTCACGTTGATAACAAATCTGTCCGCACTCGCTTCTGGCGACGCCATGACTTGAGGCTTGATGCCGGACAGGGTGATTGAGCCGGTATGCGGGTCGCGGAGGACCGTCGCGTTCGTACTGTTGCTGCCGGGCACATAGTTCGAAGAGTTTTGCCTGTCGGGAGCCGCTGTCACTGAAGACATTCCCGATAAAGCGTCCATCTCCAATTTACGATCTGTTAAATACGGCGAACCTAAAGCCCGGATGCGAGGAGAAACACTTGATTAATAATTGACATGAAGTACCAACCAAAAGGGGATTTCTGTGAGCGCGGGACCGTCGAAAGTGCAACGACCGCGACATTTTTACGGGCGAGAAAACCCTTGAAATAAGCGAGAAAAAATTTAAAATTCGCGAAGATGTCCCGCTTCTAAAACTGAAAGGGCCCGATTCTCATAAATTATTGATTCCTTTTAGATCTAAACTTGTAATTTATTAATTCACTGAATAAATTATCACGTCTTCAATAAACAGGAAATGTAAATAAGGGATGTAAACACACTAGATCTTGAAATGTTTTCCGTGCTATTAGAAGTGGCTTGATGTATTCTGGTCGATCTACAAGCTACATTTGTCAACTAAACGACTCACAGTCATTTTCCGAAAGCGAATTTCGCGCTGGCTTCTGCGAGGAAAATGTAAATTTTCTTTGGCGCGCTGAAATACAAGGCAGATGTTTTATACGAAAACTTAGCAGCGACTCGCGAGCGGTATAATACGCTATGCTCGCGAATCGCTCCCGTGAAACAACGCACATTCGCTCTAGCGTAATATAACTTACTTGGGTAGCTCACGTTATGAAAGAGAACTCTGAATCCATTTGGCAGAGGCTCTAGCAGTAAATACAGTGTACATATGCGGGGCCAGATATGAACACAGTTAGACGTTACTCGAGTTGACACCTCACAAGATAGAGTCAAGAAACATATTGCCATAAATGCCGCTAGGCAGCCGCGGTGTTCATCGCAATTTCTCCAAAGTCATTGTATCAAGGTCCAAAGGCAATTCGTCTTGACACGTGGTCACATTTCAGGCCAAAAAAACTAATCTTCGCCAGCCCTCTTTTAGCTTCTCGTTTGCCCGCGACACGGCACTGGGTCGAAGCGAATCAATTCCTCGAAGACAGGAATTTACAGTCGAGTAAATTCGCGTGTTGTGGCAGTAACGAGTGTGCTTGTAATTTCTTGCCGAATTATCGCGTCGATAAACGTCTCGATGTTATCGGCCGTGCATTCTTTCGTACCAACACAACTTCTCGTAACAGCGAAGCAATTATTAACTGTCGCTCCCAGGTTGTTGGGCACGCGCGATTGATAGTTGAACTACTAAAGACACAGGCAGAAATTTGCATAGTAACCCACCATTGATGGAAACCTGCTGCTCGCCTAGACCCAAAACATTCCCGTCTATCTCCGGGTCAGGATAGCTTTGCAAGCCGTGATGTGTTTGGACACGGTCCAATTCGCCCACAAAAACACTTGGGTTGTTGAAGCGAAAAATAAATTATCTTTTCTTGTAAGATTTTGATGTGAGAGCGTAAGAAAATAAAAATAAAAAATATGCAAAAATTCATCTCGCATATACGTTTATACATAAACATGACAGCTATCGCCAACGAACGCCAAAACAATATAGCCAAAGCTAACCTTCTGAAAAATTAGCCGTAAACGGAGCGATGTGATTTTATAGTATATCTACTGACTTTATGAATGTTTTCGCTCACGATAAACTTCCGAGACAACACAAAACCATTCTTTGCCCTTTAGCAATTCAATTGAGTGTAAAATGGAACAAATTCGCTACCTGGCAACGATTTTTAGTCAGCAGAAAAACGCAAAAGTTATATCATAGCCGTTGTTTTGACTTCCGTTGATTTGTGAAGGGTCGGCTTTCATTTATAATAATAATTTGTTAAAAAAGTGGAAAGATTTCTCACGAAAATGCTCAGAATCAATCTTCTGGTGTATAAAGGAGTCACAGTTGCTTTAAAAGTCCTTAATTTTTCGTGGACGAACGTAGATGAAATTCGAAAAAAGTAGTGTCCGTATTTCGCGCGCGTACGACCGTGTATTGCCTTGTTTGTTTGTTGTTTAGTTAGTGTTCGTTTGTTCGTTTTATTTGTCATTTCGCGGAGACTATTCACCCCAATCCGCCCCCGACGGTCCGTCAAAACTTGTGGTTTCGGTTGCTTGTTGATGTAATTTTTTACCTGCTAATGAGAGGCCACTGGAATTAGATAATTCATGCAAGAGTTATGAGATGCAAGCCCTCGCTGGCTGTAAACAACCACACTGAGTGCTGTTTCGCGCTCGGCGGAGTCCCAGGTGTGATGTTTCGGGATTCGCGCCAGTTAGGGATAATTTTGACGTTTAAGGTAATGCCTTTCTATGGCTTGAACGAAACCCAATTCCGTAATTTGTGGTCAGTTATCCAGCCTGTCTATAAAATACTGAATAATACAAAGTCGTCTGTTTTTTTCGACAGTTTTAGCGCGACCGCCGTGCTTTCTTTCCTTCTTTTTTTCCTTCATTTTTTTCTTTCTTCCAGCGGGGAAGATTCGCTTGAGAATGATCGAATAAATTAGACCACCCGCAGAAACGAAAGGCGAAATCATTTTCTTAGTAAAACAAATCTGTGAGAATATAGCCAGGTGAGGGTCAAATTAAACCAAACATTTGATGTGGTTTTACTGTCAAAATAATCCCTGGTAGGCCCATTGCCAACTCATTTTGTTATCGCAGCTCGTTGCCTTTCGAAGGTCATATTATACAGATCTATACACAGCTGACAACCGGGCCGGTGTGAGAAAAAAGAAACGAATATTCTCGCCACGCGAAAGCTTAAATTAAAATTAAGGTTTTCGTTGACATCGTCTGTTTTGTGAAAAGCGACTCGAGAGTCGACAAAATGTCAGTGTCATTGCGCCAAAACAGAGTAATTACATATTTTCCATCTTGTGGCGGAAAATTCGAGATAATTGTAGTGGCTTTTGGGACGGTACCTGCTAGACAAAACCTCATTAAAAAGCTGACGGTTTGATCATTGCCGGGGAAGCAATGGAATTTTGTCCGCCACGTGGGCGTATATTTTTCTTTGCCCGAAAGCTGTAGGAAAAATAATAATAAAACGCGAAAAAATGGTATCTAAAAAGCCATTTGTTTCTCATGCTATCAAAAAATCACGATTGTTTTGTAAAACGTGAGCATAACATAAAATCAGCACTTTATTGAATTCATAAGACGGATGAAAAACGATTTTCTCCTTATAATATACAATTCATGTTTAAACAGACAGGTGGTGACGATAACGAAAGTGTCAATCAAGGCATATTGGCTTTGATAAAATGCGAAATTCTCAATACTAACATTAAAAGAAATATATGAAGATTAGTAAAAAGAATTTAAATTTCCAGGTCGCGAAGAGACCTGGCTTTACATCGGTTTGTATGTAAAGTTTGTTTGGACGAATTAAGATGAACAATTTTTGCTTGCGAAGAGAACTGGTTTTAAGACTTTTAACCCGTGGGGTGATGTTTGTTTGGATCGATTCAGTCGATTTGGTCTTACAAGACAGCTCCAATGTATATGTTAAATTCCAAAACGCAAAAAACAGACCCGCCCCGTGCCGGTCATAATTTGAACAACAGACGGAAAACAAAAATGACCATAGAAAAGCAAATAGCAGTAAAACTACAGGGCAAAAAAAAGGCCTCGCTGAAAATCTTACCTCGTGTTGGCACGGAAAATGTCCCCGCCATATTGGCCCAGTATAAGATACCGCAACTGATAAGCTTGACGATAACTTAACTTGTAAGGGTGCCTCCGCGAAACTGAGCCTTAAATGGCATTGAATATACCGATGAGACAAATATATGTTAAGCCACCCTACAGAGTCAACTTTTGACCTTGAACTTTCTGCGAAAAATATTCGCTCTGCACTTGTTGCATAATTTTGTAGCGAATGCAATTCGTTTCAAATGCATTTTTCTGCCTTGTGCCTTCTATAGCTGCCGCCTTTTTAGTCTCGTTGCTAATCGCTCTCTAAGCCGGAGAGATTATATTGCCATAAATACGCGGGCAAAAGTACCCTGAAAAGTTTTAATCAACTTTTGGTAGCATTTAAAGCCGTTATTTGTTTAGGTTCTTGACTTTCATACAAATTCGCACAACCTAGAGCGAGAAATAGCGTGAAAAAGACAAAATTCAACTGTAAAATTCCGCCCAATACTGCTTTTGTTTATATATAAATTTTAGCCACTGGTATTTCCAGCGAATCTGATTCCGCATATCAAGCAGAAGTTATAAAATCCTATAAACATCGCATACACCGTACTGTTTGCTGTGATTTGGGCAATTGACAACTTGTCCTTGTCATTGGCTAGCATATTATATCGAAATTAGCCACCGTCCTAAACCAATTTTCATTTCACAGCGGTTGTAAATAACTCGAGTCTTTAGCAGCAATTTGCGGCTTTGCGCCCTCCTAAGCAGAAAATCCTTGATGCTCACTGGGTTGATATTTTAGGGCGCTTTCTTTTTGTCAGAACTGGCCGATTAGACCGATATATTCGAGAACAGAATTCCGTTGTTAGTCAGATTTGTTCTGTTAAATCAGTCAATACATAAATATTATACATTTTTATGGTGGATTTTACGTTCAAAACTAGCGGCCCGGCCGACTAGTTCAGCGCCCTTAGTTTTAGTTTTTATGAATTTCTTTAAGTTCTGCTTAGCGGGTATTTCTCTTTAAGCTCCAACGTGCTTTTAACGGGCTTGAACGACAAATAGTAAATCACGGTGTATGAAGTGTTCGGTTTTGAATTGTCAGTACTTAACTTTTACGGAAGAGGGTAGGGAGAGATCTAACTAAGCTACCTGGATATAAGCAAATTATCTAAGAAAATGCCGAAAAACAAAACAGGTCGTTGATGGAGTCGATCACATTTTTATTTTGACTTTCAATGTTAAACTGTCGGAAACCAAAGCTGATCAAATTTGTACAGAATGAGTTTTAGACAAGCTTTATTAATTCATTTTCGTAAATCTAGAAATCACAGGGTTAATAACCTTGCTGTGATTCCATTTTCGACTTGCATCTAAACTTGTAAAGCTTCGACAAATGTATTTGCAGTCCCAAAAAAGTTACTCCTTAACAAAACTACGTCGAAACTTCTTGTTGCAATTTGTGTACGACTGCCAATTGTGCTCAAACTCAGAGATGGCCCACAGACAGTCAAGTGAATAAAATCAGGATATTTTTAGGGACGTGTAGAAACAAATTGTACATGGCTATCAAAGTTTGCCGCTTTTTATACACGAGTGTTATGACACCGCAAGAAACCAATATGGTCTTAAATTTTCTCTTTTTTAATTCAATTTAGGAACTGTTCTATTCCATGTTCAAAACACAAATTAAATTATAATTAAACGAATGGATAAAAACATAGCTTGTATATAATCTCTATTTCTAATTTCAATTCAGCTGAGCTGAAATTTCGAGAACATACAAAACATTTTGAAATTCTTGAAATTAGTGTAATTTAGCTTCACCTTTCCGCACTTAAAAACTTCTATCATTTTGTACCAAAGATTGGCTTGAGGTAAATTTCGTCTTGAAATGTTTTAGGTCGCATTTTAATTTTCTTTTTTTATTTCTTCTTTTTGTGGTAAGCCATCTTAATTTCTCCAACCTGCTGGCGGGCAAAGGAACGTGGGGAACGCAATTAAATAATACAAGTAATAAATTGTTCATTAAAACATTAGAGTGATACGTTAAGAAGCCATTTTCGCGGTTACTAAGTGGTTTTAGAACTTCAATAATTAGTTGTTCTCCCTCGTTCGTTTAATCATCTAGGTCATAACAAGATTTGGCTTAAAACGAAAAAATAAATAAGGCGTCTTCTTGTAAATGATCCACATCCATGGAACATATTTACACTTCGCAATTTTAAAAAAAGGTTGTGATTGAATGTTTTTTTTTAGTTCTATGTTAGAGTTTGCTTTTATTGTACTTTTCAGATTTTGAAAATAAAATAAATATCGCTATTATGCTAAATTAAGCCAAATTCCGACAGGAAAAACGATTATTTCAACCGTAATTTCGAAAGCCGCTGTCTTATTACTAAACATCTTATTTTAGTACCACAAATACGATTTCATTGATTTTGATCGCACTGACAGTTTAAACACTTCAATCACTCACGATTCATAGTGCCAATAAAATATTTTTAAAAAGACATTTTTTTTGGATGGAATTTCGTTTTCAAATTGTTGCATCCAGTTCGCTTTTCATTCAAAGTCTCGCTTTGCTACACTTGTCTCATAATAATTTTTGCTCATTCTGAAAACAGCAAAAAACAACAACTGAAAAATACCTGCCCTAGTTCTTTTCTTAGAAAGTATTGAAACCTCAAATGTAATTTCAGTTTTAAAATGCCGGAGAGACATCAATTATCCCAAGTAGTAAATAGTTTGACAGTACAGCTCAAATAAAGTTTGGTTTTCATAAATTCGCTTTAGGTCGGAAGGAGTTCTAATAAAAACTAAACCCAGAAATGACTCTGCGAGAGCGGGTTTGGAGCGCATACGGAAATTTTACGACACTGGACAAAACGTCAGTGATCACTGAAAAAAAAAACTTCTACAATCGCCAGCGATCATGAAACATGACAATCACATTCCAAACACCGCAAGAAACGTCAATAAACCAAAAGTTGGCTCTCCGGTGAATTCATTTACATTTTAGTACATTTTATAACCGTCCTTTGCAAATCAACTAAATGACTAAATGCTAAGTTTTACGCTAAACGTGAACCACTTCTTACAGCAAATTATTCATGTTTCTATTTTTGGAGATAAAAAACATTTTTTACGCTTGTACTTGGGAGGCCCAGAAACGCATGAAAAAAATGACAGTTTTTAATTGAACTGAATAAAACGTCAAATTAAAGTCTGGATTCCATGATCGCTGATGCGTCTCCAGGACATTTTACCTGACTTACGGCACGAGAACGAGAAATAATCCCTGCGCGCTTACGGTGAGTTTATGACAAAATCAAATAACTCTAGGGATTTGTAGCAATCGTTTGAAAACAGCGCGAGGGCATGTACTCGGAGAGCTAATTGATATTGTACAGAACGGACCAAAGTAAGTATACTCTTTTTCGGCCGTATAGACTTTCGAAAGAGCCCGCGTGGCGAGAGCGAAACGTGCGTTGCGCGCGCGATTTTGCGAAAGCCCTGGGTCTCAACTCGCTTTACCCTGTTCCAGGATGGGGTTAAATAGGTTCGCGGATCGACGGATTTGGCCTTAAAAAGCGCACGGATTTTGGATTTTTGTGATACATTGAGTGGATTCGCGAATTTTGAAAAGACCGCGGATAGCGGATTAGCTGAGAATTTTGGCCTGGATTCCGGACTCTTCACGACGGGAAGTTCGGATCGTGGATACTTAACGAAGTTCGGATCACTTTGGTCGGTCTTCGTCGGTATGCTGGCGAAGTTGTCGCAAAAACAAGCAATGAAGCGAAACTTCTTTAAAAATAGGCATAAAAAACAACATCTACTGTCGGTTGAAGTAAACTATACCACACGAAGTTTTCAAGTAATGCGGATTCGGATTTGAACGATGATAGACGCGTGATTTGGGCAAAAAAAATAGCACGGATCGGCAGATTTGCGTACCCCTATTCAAATTCCTCTTCAAATCGATAAATAAGCTAAGCCACATAAACCTTTTCGAATTTTTGACACAGGGAGCAGAGGAGCCAAATTCGACCTTTGTAAATATTAAATGTTCTCTCTATTTCGTAGCGCTTGTCATACGTTATCTGTTATTTGATCTTTTTGTTTACGCGACGGTTAAACCAGCGGGATTCCTGTTGCGCTTTGGGCGTAGCCGCAGGCTAAATGACCGTGGGCGCTTTCCATTTTTTACCAACGGAAATCCGCTGCGATTACCCAACACACTACATTAAAAGAGTTTTCCACTGGCTTAACCGTCGCGTAAACAAAAAGATCGGATGCTCCCTGTGTCCCCCTCAATTTTGATAGCCTTTAGTTCAGTTGCTTATTTTCAGGTAGTATCATTCTCGTCCCCAGAGCCACCTGTCCTTCTAAGCCGTAGGGGGCCTGGTGCACGAGGAAAAGGTGGCTCTGGGACTCGTGATTTGATTGGCTAGATTTAAACAAAGGGAATTTAAAATCTTACCAATAAAATCAAATTTCTTTGTTATAAGGTAGCTTAAAACGGTTGATTTGATCTGCTATAGTTTAAATTATCTTTGTTAAAATCTAGCCAATTCAATAATGTCTCCACTAGTTCTTCGTGCCCCTGGCCCCCGCTGGTTCAGAGGGACAGCGACTCTTGGGACGAGAATGAGGTAATATTACATAACATTAAGGTCTCGTCCCCAGTCTTCCTCTCAGTTTTTATGCATGACGAAGTAATTTTGTTGCTTGCGGAATTATCAGTCACTTACCTGAATTGTCGTTGTGGCTTTTAGGGTAAAGGTGCCTCATCCTGCTGCCGGAATCTGATTAGAAATTAAATAATGACAGATCAAAAATAGAGTACCGTAAAATTCCGGTTATAAGCTCCCCCGCTTATCCATAAGACCCCCCGGTTAAAGAGCCGTCAACCTGGAAACAAAAAAATACATCCGATTATAAGCCCCCCCCCCCCCGACATAAGCCCCCCTCTTCCGGATGACAGTACTGAACAGGGCTTAATGTCGCTTTTTGTGCGTTTTTAACTTAAAAACGTATTTCGATCAACACTCCCAGGTCTCGTTTCGAAACGTTTTTTTCATTCCGCTTATAAGCCCTCCCGGATATAAGCCCCTCCGCTTATATGCCCACTAAAAAACCCTTACGAAGTTGTATAAGCCCAGGGCTTATAACCGGAATTCTACGGTAGCCCACCACAAAAAAAGCAATTTAAAGTTGTTTTTTTATTGTACTTTATTTATCAAGGCTAATTTTCATATGATGAAAATTAAAAGCTAAAGAATGCCGGAGGGGTTGAAAGCAATGTTAGTTTTCAAAAATTTAAGGAGGCACAACCTCCCCTTTCCCTGAAGTAGCTCTTGCATTTTGCAATAAAATATATCGTATAAAATGCTAATTATCAATTGGTAAAAAGTGAGGATCACCGAGCCTGGTATACACTTCACGGTGAGTAGCATAAGTGCACCGAGTTATACACCACTTGTTGAACCAAATTTACTTTCCTTACTAGCTTGAAAGTAAAATACATGTAGTGAAATAGTTTTTTCTCAACAGCAGTTGATGTATGACTTGGTGCACCTATGCCACTCAATCTTGCAGTATGCACCCGAGTTGTAAGCACAGTGCCGTAGCAAGGGGAGGGGTCTGGGGGGCCCTTGCCCCACCCCCCAGTTTTTTTCCCAAAAAGTAAAAAACAGACCTGTATAAAATGTTGAAAATAAAATTTTATCTCCCGAGAGGTTTGAAACAATAACATTTGTACTTCTTTTCGTTTTCAATGTACGTAGGAAGATGCACAACAATATTAAACAGCCAAAAACTAAAACAAACCAGAAATCGTGACAACAATGTGTAAAAATGTCTTAAAATGTCACAAAAATGTCAAAATGTCTCAAATTTGCGATATGCGTAAATCACAAATAGCTCTTGGAGAACGCTGGAAATAGCATTTCCAAGCCTCTAGATTTCAAACTTTTCGGGGGGAGCATGCCCCCAAACCCCCCTAGCGGCTAGCGCCTACGGCGCTCGTGTGCCCCCCCCCCCCCACTTATTTTACCCTTGCTACGGCACCGAAGCAGTAGTGTAGCGCAGATCTCGTAAGCTTGTAATTCTACTGATCCTCCAGTGTAGCAGTTGCTATTGTTTTTGGGGGGTTAAGGGCATTGTTTCTATTGTTTGCTCTATTGTTCTCTCGAAGTGAAGCGAGCCATTCATGTGAGATCCTACGAGAGGTGATGCCCGACCGGCTGTAAAAGGGTTTTTTTGACACATCATGTCAAAAAGATGGTCACTTCTTGTTTAATACCCGTTTTAACGGCATCAACTGATACGGTGTTTGTATTGACCATGCATAAGACTACAAGTATTATAAACCGTTACTAGTCACCTACATGAAAACATTACTTCCACAAATCGTTTTGCTGTGATACTTTGAAGTGAATTTTAACCCCCTTTCAAATGTCGGTTGAGTGTTTCAAAGTGTCTATCAACTATTTTTTCAGAGGTGTCCTTTTTAAGGACAGTTGACTCATAGTGAATTGCTCAGAAGTGCGGCAAGAACCAACTCCAGGTGTCTCGTACGGGTTAAGAGAAGTGTCTGTATTAGAGATGTGTCCGTTGAGGGTGTATTGACTGTATGTCGTAAATGTTTCGCACTGCTGCCCGCCGAGTCAAGTTATTCTCGGCATTGCTAGCTCACTGCGCGCCACGGTCTTAAGCCAAATTTAGACGTTTAAAACAGTGAAGGAACAGTTCAGAAAAGAAGCAAATACAAAAGAAGGTACGGATGGACAAAAATTAAAGAAGATCAAAACAGGGTGTTTGAAAAACTGTAAGGCTGAACAGTTTTCAAAGTTAATGTCGTTGGCTTATAACTTCTAATTGTAACGCCCGGAGACATATTTGTTTTATGTAGCTATGGTTTTGTCATTTAGATCCAGTATAAGTAATTTCTTCGCAAACATTACGTTTCATAGCGAGTATTTGGCAAAATTAATAAAATAGACTAGACTGAGGGTCCTGAAGGGGGGCATAAATCCTATTTTCCCAGCCAATTGTTTTCACAAATTTTCAAAATCCCAGTCCCAGTTCTATTGTTTTCCTGTATGTAATTCTTGTTCCCAGTGACCAAAATCCCATTTTCCCAAATTTCCCAATTAAATCCCAGTTCCCATTTCCCCAGCCCTTTAGGCCCCTCAAGACTCAGCCGTGATACAGTCCCTTTACCTACGTAACGATCCTTGTAGCATCAGACGTGTCAATATGGGAAATAAAATCAACACAACGTTACATATCGGAAAATCAACCTTTACACCCCCTGTGGTGCAGTGTCAATTACTATTGAAAAACATCTTTGAATAACAATGCATTAGCGCTGTGCAGTTTTTAGTAATTATTTCAAGTCATGATGAAACGGCCTTCTTAGCTCCAGTTTTCAATTACTTTTTCCCAGTAAACACTTAAATTTGAATCTGAATCAAACCGTTTTGAAGTCAATTATAACAGTTATTCACTTTAGCTCGATGTTTACATACAAAGCTTTGGTTGTTTCAAATAAATTATTTAATAAACAAAAGTTTGTTTTCTTCACCAAGTTTACTTCTGTTTAAAAAAGAAACCTGAATTTGATGATTTGATTTAAGATTTAGTTAATTACAACTTTTTTACTTGTCAAAAAAGTCGAATTGCGATGCCCTGGATGCGATAATAAATAACAGAATAAAGTTAAAGATATAGTTTATTGTTACTTATTTTCGCGGAAACTTAATTTCGCGAAAATCGCAAAAATTCTCAAAATACTGGTCTGCATAAACAAACAGTGAGTCTCAAAATTGGCACAAATGATTTTAATTTTCCACAGCAATAGTTTCCAGTGACACTGAACAAAACCATATAACAAAACGAAACTTAAAAAACAGTTTGACATCTTCCTTTGTAACGAAGTAGAGCTAGTTTGACGACTGTACCAAGATAATTATGTAGTAAACTGACCGAAACGTTGATTAATAACGAATTATACTTCAAAATACTCGTCTCAATTTAACAATGCATTGTCTCTTTATTCACTCCTAAATCTCAAAACATACAGTGAATTAAAAGCAATAAAGGCAAAATAACAGTAACGATGCCAACTATAACCGCTGACTCCGCCGCAGGCTCTCGTCTTTTTCATTCACTCCTCGCAAGATGGCTGACGAAGAGGGCTCTGTGGAGTTAATCCAACCCAATCCTAAGGATCACGTAAGTCCAATTATATAGAAGGGTATTAAATTTTGCGTGGTTATTTTTCGCGAGAACCTTTTTTCCCGGTCTTTAATTTCGCAATTTTTTGAAAATCGCCAAAATTAAGGCCCGCGCCGAATAAGTAACAATAAGGTATTTATTTTGGTAAGTTTAAAAAATATTTAATCAGTAATGACTGTACTCAAGTTTATAACGCTGCGAATCCGCAAACAACAACTATAAATCACAACATTTAGCGCGCGGTTACCTTATCACAATAAAGGCAATTACGGGTAGTTTAGAACATACATTAGCTATTCATTATGGAAAAAATTAAACCACAAGTAAATATATTTTTTATCTTCACTTACGAACTTTACTCTGTGTTTGAAGCAAAAATATTACGCCTGCGGTGTGTTACACGTTTCTAGAATCAAATTCAAATTCTCATGCTGCCCCTCAGTAACAAAATGTAATGTAACCGATAAAATATTTATTTTCGTAAGGTTTTAAGACCATTAAATAACCCTGCTCATTCAGTAAATATGTCATATCAAGAAAACTTGTACTTGTACATAATTGATATTCAGTGGCTGAACTATCCACTATAGTAAACTATAATAAACTTCTGAAAAAAGGCGATTTTTATCTTTTTACAACTCGGAACACAAGATTTTTCTCTTTTCAAACAGTTTTTTTTTATCGTACGTATATCGCAGATGCTAGTTAATTAAAGCTCCCTAAAGAAAAATCCGCCTTTGGAAATTCGTCCTACGGCAAATTTGGGTGAGAAAAATTTAAGCGGTCCCTCAGTAATCAAGAAAAATAATACACGTCACAGACCTTCATATAGCCAGAATAATATGCAAAAATATTAAGCTCGAATTTAGAGACCTTAGTAAACCACTAAAAGTAATTTAGATTTAAGTATCTTTCCATTTGTAACTGACAAAACAATAGTGTAAACATTTAATTATTTACGCGCGTCCTCTAAACCATTTAAGGAGGCTTCTATCTTTTTGTATTCCCTCAAGCCGAATGGAAACAGTAATCTGGCGGTTTCTTTTCCTTTAACAATTTTTGATCACCCATCTAGCTTCTCACGGAGATCATTGACATTAAATTGGCGATACACACTTGCGTTTGTTGTTTTATCGTTACCAGCTCGATTTTAATTAAGCATATTGTACAGGCGTTTTAAATGCACCGTTTTTTATCAATTAGCTTTTAAAATCATTCTGCGGAAATGATCGCAGTATAGAAATTTTACCAGACCATCTGCCGACATCTGAGATTCCTTGAAATTTTAAAATACATTTTATTTTGGTCGTATATCATTAAACGTTGTTGAGACCACATCTCTCTTTTTTCAAGTTAACACTCAATAGCATTCGCTAGATAAGGCCGCACTCTTTAACTTGCGGGAAAACACCACATTTAGAAACGCCGGTTTCAGTTCGGGATAACAAGGAATCTTAAAAGGCTTTGTACTATTACATGCTGAGTAAAATATACTCTGTGTTCGTTAGAAGACCTCGGTCGCGTTACAAAGCTTTCAAGTAAAGCAGCACGAAAATCCCTCCATTAAATTTCACTTACCTGACACATCGTCTGTCCTTTGAGGAGTGTGCACGAGTGAGGCATACATGACGTGCTTGCTACTTTCCACTTGCTAGCAAAAATTTGCAAATCGAAGTCCTTCGAAAACGGGCGATTTTGAACTGATCACTTCATACCATAGAGCGAGTATGAAAATAGACAGCACTTTTAAGATGTTTAGTTTTTGTTATGTTATGTCGCATTAACCCTCGAGCTTCTCGGCTCATCTTGCCCGTAGCGAGAGGCGAAGTCGTTAATTATTTGTATTCGTGTGATCTCAAGGGTCTGCTTCTAATGGACTTCCGAGCCAATTATGTACATATTTATGACGGCGAACCCTTTCATTACAAGACAGCGTGATTGGCGGGAAATGAATTGATTTAGCAATACTTAATTATTGATGGTGGTAAATGGTGATTATGCCTAGAGCTATAATAACTGTCCAACCAACAGGTGCCGGAAGTTGTTGCTCACGCTTCCTTCCGGTGTCGGCCTAATTTTGGCAACGAGATTCGAGGATTTGAGCATTGTCGTCCCCATAGCCATTTCGTTTCTCTAAGCCGGCTATGCCTTGGCACGAGAAAACAAAGGGCTCTGGAGACACAGGATTTCCAGTCCTAAATTCAAGTAGGACTTCTGGTCTTCATGTATGCAGTCATGATGTTTCAGAAGAATAAGAGAGAGAGTCGTTACGTTTTTGACTTCCGTTTAGGAAGTCTTTGTTCCAAACAGCCAATCTAAACAATTCGAATTATTTCAAAAATCATATGTCCACAGAGCCCTTTGTTTTCTCGTGCCAAGCCGGCTAAGAGAAACGAAAGGGCTATGGGGACGAGAATTAGTTGATGCATGTTCTTGCGAACGAGGTTCGAGGATTTGAGATCTAAAAAGTCACTATCGGGCGGGTTTTTTTTTAAAGCGATTATAAAAAGCAGGACGTATCAATAGCAGTGGTTTGGAGTGACCTACGTGTCGAAAGCAGGGGGCCTTGGGTGATCCACATGATAACATCGTTTGACAGCACAAACACGTTTCTACTAAAACAATTAGACTACTCGCCCTCGTTTTCTATGAGCGATAGAACTGGGAAGTACCTCAAGACTTGTGTGATATACCACCATTGCACAGAGCCAGTGTACTAACAGTAACTTAAAAACATCAGTCTACGATCTTTTTTTCTGTTTTCAAGGGAGTTTATTACTTCAACTCAGAACTAGCGAGAAGGGGAAATTACAACAAACAAACACACGCAAAAATGGATCTTCGGCATCTACAAGTCCGAGTACATTAGGTACTGTATTAAAGACTCCGGAATTGGCAGTTCAGGAATTCTCTGCATTCTACTGCTCTCAATTCTCTTTCTGATTATGAGGCGACAGAAATGTTGCAGTGAACGCGGCGAGCTTGTTAGGCTCACGAGCTTACGCCAATCTGAATCCTCGTCCGCGGAATCCTCGTCCGCCGCGGACGATTCAAAGTGGCAACTCGCGCGGTATCTCGTGCGGCATACCTCGCGCGTGATAGGCCTGTTCCCTTCGAATTCTAACAATAACTCAAACAGCTCAGGGCTTGATGCTCTCATGGCGATAGGGTCCCTAAACGCAAAACACGCTCCGTGAAGCTCATCGACACTTGCTCCGCTCTTGAGTAGAAGTTTAATGCACTCTAATTGCGCTTTGTGTGAATTGTAACTGTGCCCACAACAGAATCTAGTAACAGCTATGCTAAGCGCTGTGTTCCTCCCTCTATCCGTGAAGTTCGGATCAGCGCCAAAGTCTAACAGCATCTTGGTACACTCGCGCGAGGAATTCTGCGCGGCGAGAATCAAAGGCGACGTGTACGTCGCGCGGTTTACATCCGCGCCGCCTTCTACTAAGATCTTGACGCAATCAACGCAGTCGCCTTCAGTCGCAACCATCAGTGGTGTCTTGGGTAGCACGTCCACATCTTCATATATGTGGTTGGGATTTGCCCCCCAGTCTAACAGCAACTTGGTGCACTCTGCATGTCCCTGGGAGGCCAAGCAAATCGGGGTCATGTTCCCGCTCAGAGTGGCCGCGTCTACAGCAACACCCTCGGATAGAAGCAGCTCCATGCACCTGTAGTGGCCTTCCTGGCTGCTCAGGTGAAGTGGAGTGATTTTCTCTTGGCTGGTCTCTACGCACGCGCTTGCTCCGGCGTCCAAAAGCATCTCAATACATTCGTAGTGCCCACGTTCGGCGGCAGCGTGCAGCGGTGTTGCCCCATCGATGACGCGTGCTTCCGGGTCAGCCCCTAAAGACAAGGAAAGGGGAAATTTTATCTACAAGCGTCAAGCCAAAGTGCTCAAAAATGGTCTCATCACACAGAAGATGTGACAAAAAATAGAGTAAACTCAATAAACTCATATTTGAATTGCTTATGTTTTGTAAAGTTTGAGATTAGTCGAGGTCAAATCATGCTAATCGTGAATGAGCTTAGAGGGGACTGTGTCATGCCAAACACATGTACTTGCTATGCAAAGAAATTACTTCTATGGATCTAAATGACAAACCTATAGCTTTATTGCAACCAAATCTGTCTCCAGGGCGTTATAACTTAAAGTTACAAGCAAATGTGACAAACTTTGAAAACTGTTCAGCAAAACAACATTTCAAAAAGCAATAGTGCAATACGTCTCAATCTTTGTCACTTTTGGCTATCTGTACCTTCTTTTGTATTTGCTATGTTTATATTGAAATGTTCCTTCACTGTTTTAAGGACGTTCGCACGAAAATCTTTCAACATTGCAATTTTTCTTAAACTTTCACCACTGCTAGTTTACAAGTTACTTATGTCAGAAATGTAAAAAAAAATTGGGGGTCACCGAATTCGTTTTCGAGATGTGATATCTGAAAGAAGGCGCTTATTTGGAAAAATTTGATTTCGTCACTCAATATGACCACTGCGGCTTCTGGCAACAAAATATTTTAAATGAATTGATGCAGGCCAACCTCCTTTGTCACAATTTATTTGAGTGGGTCTATTGAACAAATATATTTCACTTTTAAAGTCTCTTAGAGTAAACCTTGTCTTTAACAATTGGATTTGCAAACGTTCAAACAGCAAAATGCTGCAAAATTTGACTGATTCGATCGCGCACGGGAAGACAAAATGAAAAAAATAATAAACTTCCAACATTCGAATTTGGCTCATTTTTTGTCAATCGGTAGAGATTTATCCCAAAAGGTAATTTATCCCAAAAAAATAGGGGTCACCGACCGTTTAAGAAAGCAAACTGCAAGCGAAGTTAACACAACGACTTCTCACGGTCACCCAATATGTGTTTGGAAAGATTTCTCAGCGCGCGCGCTCGTGCATGACGTGGCGTGTTGTTGCGACATGAATTACGTGCGCAGTAAGGATGCGCATAAACAATTAGTGCGAACGTCCTTAAGTGGTTAATTTAATTATATTTCACTGAATTTGATTGTCATTTCCCATTCCTAAATTTGGCTAAAATCTATGACACAGTCCCTTTAATCATACTTTGAACAACCCAGCCCTAAACAATCAGCACACAGTCTTGAAAGAAACCTTTCTGACAATGAGTGACAATAGATGAGCCTAAAGAGCATTAACCTAGGAGACTTCTCTTAAATTGCATGCAGAAATATTTGCTAAAAAAACACTCACTAGCGCCCAATAAGATGTTGATACACTTTGTCAAGCCCTCCTGGGCAGCAATAAACAGTGGTGAAGCCCCATCTACAGTCAGTAAGTTTATATCAGCTCCCTTTTTCAACAATAGTTTTAAGCACGAGTCATGTCCATATTGTGCGGCAGTAAATACAGGCGTGGCTCCATCGCTGTTCTGTATGTCAATATTTGCACCAGAGGAAAGAAGTATCTCAATGAAGTCTTCATGCCCAGCAAACGCTGCTTCATGTAGCGCACTCCAGCCTCCTACATCTTGACTGTTTACATCTAAACCACAGTGGTTTAAGAAAATCTAATGAAAAAAGATAGAAAAAAGATTTTGTACTTTCACTGCATAGACATCAGAATAATTTTCTCCAAAAGCTTCAGCAGTCAACAAAAGGGCTTATTCAGTTTTACTAAAAACAAAAAAAAACACCTTTTAACTTGTCACTAATAGATGAGCTTAGGGAAGGATCCTATCAAAGGGGTTTTGGTTAGGCTCTTACCGATAGTGCTCGTAAAAAAAAGCATTAAATGCTCAAAGCAGTGCTTGTATTTTGCCAAAAAAGTGCTAAAATAATGCTAATTTTTTAAAAAAGTGCTCGTGGGTTACATAAAAATGCTCACTTTTTTCCGACTTTTTTAACTTAGAATATTACATTTTTCAGATTTTCAGTTACATTTTTCAACAACAAAATGTAACGATCAATGTTTGATGTCAGAGTACGCTCTCGAGCTATCTCTGCCTTGGCTGGCTGACTTCCATTGTTCCTCGATGACAACGTGGATGACGACATCTTGGAACGAGTGTGGTGGACTGAGTTTCTAGAAGGCAATTGCTGACCTATCAAACCTATTCCCCAGGCCTCCTCGGCTCCTTTGACTAAAATGAGGGCAAAATGCATCTTTGGACGTCATAAACAAAGTCAGATTGTGCTTTTTAACACAAAATTATACAAATAATCAGTTGAAAATCCAAATAATGCTAGCAGTACTTTTTGGGATAGAATGTAAAACAAAATGCTCGCGAAGCCAAATAATGCCAAAAAAGTGCTAGCACTATCGGTAAGAGCCTAGTTTTGGTGCCAAGTGAATTTGAGCCTCAAGCAAGGCATGCAGGTATCCATGGTAACCCCGAGAGCAGCAACCACCACCAGGCACCATCACACTGACATGATCAGTGGGGATACTTACCTTCACATACTTACCGAATCCACCAATGAGGAAGGGAGCAAACTGTACCAAACAAACTCATTTTGAAGCTCAAAACAACTACACAACCTCACACAACTGGAACGCCAAACAAGTAAGCCATGTGATACCCTTTGTCGCTCCATGGTGAATGGTCCCAAGATCCCTGCTGACCAGCATTGGCTCAAGGTGTTGGCTCAAATCTAACCTTGCCTAAATTTTATTTAGCCACATTTAAATTGCTTTCAAAATTTTTTTAAATTGTATATGCATAGCTACCTGTAAGTAGGGACCCCAACAGTAGTGAAGGGAAAACACTGCCACATTATTTTTGAAAGTAACAAGAGTTGCTACTTTTGGAACTTTGAACTTTGTGGTCTGTAGTTGTCAACACTAACCTGGAAACATTCTAAACTGCCACCTTTGACAGCAGCTACAAGCAAGCTCACTTCTTCACAATTCATGATATTCACATCAGCTCCAAATTCCATGAGCATCTTGACACACTCAACATGACCATGAACAGTAGCCAGGAAAAGGGCTGTCTCACCACTGTAAGCCTTTGAATTAATATCATCCTCACTCTTGTCAATGTGTAAGAGTTCTAATAAGCACCTTAGACAGCCAGCTTGTCCTGCCGCAGCTGCCTCGTGAAGAGGGAACCAGCCACGGTTATCTGACACATCATATGGAGATCCTGAGAAAGGTGACGAGCATTTTGTTAAAGGGAGTGTGTCATGGCTGAGTTAAGATTATTTTACTAAGTTTGCTATGAAACTTAATGTTTGCAAAGTAATTTCTTCTATGGATCTAAATGTCAAAACCAAAGCTTCATTGCAGCCAAATGTGTCTCCTAGGCGTTATAATGTAAAGCTACAAGCAAATTAAACAAGATTAACTTTGAAAACTGTTCATCCCAACAACATTTCAAAACACATAACGCAATTCATTTCAATCTTCGTCGCTTGTGGCCTACCTTCTTTTGTATTTGGTGTGTTATTGAAATGTTCCTTCATTGTGTTAAGAGGTTATTTTTATATCTCAACGAATTTGCATAGACGTTCATTTCCCATGCCTCAATTTAGCTAAAATCTGTGACTCAGTCCCTTTGATTTTCTATGAATTTGAAAACAAAATACAGTAGAACCCCTATTAAGTGGCCACCCTCAGGGAAATGGCAAATGGCCACTTAATAGAGGTTGGCAGCTTAATAGGGGTTTGTTAAAAATTAGCATGAGGCCTTTTAGCAAGGTCACTTGCTAAGGTCAAATCAGTCAATGCAGAAATATTATACATTGGTGGATTTGCAGGAAAATCTCATGGAAACAGCCCATTTCACATTCAAGACCACCAGACCAGCCGGCCAGATCTGAAAAATGGAAAGCGCCCTAAGTCTACGCCAAGGTCCTTTGCTATTCTAGCCTAGAGTAGACTAGACTATGATTGTATGCCTTCTTAAAATCTGTGCCGAAGATCTTCGGCATAACCTACATAAAATGCAGCCAGGGTTTTAGATCACAGAAGACATCTCAATGTGGTATGGACATCATGGGTCTTTCTGTATGTACTTGGTGCAGATGAAGTCACACTGTTTTACCCTTTATTGTGATTCATTGTATTTTGGTACAGTATTGTTTATTATCTTGTATTTCTTCTGGGAGCAACTGCAGAATACCCCGCAAATGAGATTCACTGAGTCGGAACTCTTTGAAGAACGAGGCAGGAAACAATAGAAACTATTGTTATTCAATAAGATGAATGTTTTACATCGACACATGCAGAAGCAACAAAGTTTCAGTGGCCACTGTTTTGTTCCGACCACACTTTGACTTTATTCGTGAACTACAACTGAACAGACCCATTTAAAAATGGACTTTATTTGTCAATACTATTTATGCACTGGCCTGCTTGAAAGCTTACATAAGCTTAATAACTTGGGTGAACATGATACTCTGCAAATTATGCAAGTCTATTGCGTTAGAATACTTACCACTGGAAAGAAGATGTCTTAGTCTTTCCACGTCACCTTCACGTGCAGCTAATCCAACGTTTGAGGCTGTAAAGTTATCAATGCGATCGAAAAACTGCAATCCATTCCGAAAATTAATGCCTAGCAGGTCCCTAAGCATTCTCTGATCGTCGGCCATCTTGAAACCATGAAACGATCAGAAACTAACATTGAATTTGATTGGTGGACAAGCTGCTGACCAATCACAACTTATTTTCTATTTACTTTTCCCATGATCCTCAGCGAGTTCCTTACGAAGCACATGAAACGGTGGGAAGCGTTCTTCAATGATGTTGCTGTGAATTTTGGAGCTGAATTTCTAACCTTTTATTGAATAGCAGCGTAACAATTTAGCTTGAACACATAGGAAATTCGTTGGAAGGAGAATGACGGCCTTTCTGCCGCCGAATTTGCTGGCATTATTTGCCCCGCGCGATCCAATTCCGTACCTAGCACCTTTGGATAAACCGGCTTGGTTGAAACGAGCGTGGCCTTACACTGGTCTGGCAAAGTTCGTGAGAGAATTTGAGGTAAGGAGCTTACTTGCACCGTTTGCTATGAAGTGGAAGCATTGTTTTCTGCGTGATCTTCCATTTGGGCAATATTTAAATCAAAAGATAACTTTGTTTAATCAAGTTTGGTGATCTTTGAAGAAATGTATGCGGAAGGCTTTGATATAGAGTCAATTATAAATAAGAGCAGCTGTTTTATTCTTTAAACTTTGTCAGTTTTTCATCTTAAAACTACTCTTTCTATATAACCTTTATGTTGGATTATATTTTATACCACAAAGAAGAATTCTGAACCATGAAAGAATATTCAGCTAAATTTTGATTTGTTTTTAAGCTTACAAAAGTGTCAAGATCAAACTTCAGCACAATGCAAGGGAGTTAAGTTACTTGTCACCTGATTTTGAACTTGGGTAGTTGGAGTCACATATCAAAATGTCTCTGTACAGGCCTGGTTCAAAACCGTGGTCTTGATTAAGCGACAGGGCCTGGCATTGAATTTTGAGTAGACTCTAAATACCCAAGTTCATGTGACAAATAACTCCTTGCATCAGTTATCACTTGGCTCTGAAACAGACTTTTAGCCAGATGGTAGTCCAGGAGCCCAATGGACGGCCACTTTTCAGAGAAAATTAATATGAATAACTGTATACAGAGGGTTTTTTTAGCAAATTTGGAAATCTTTAGATACCTTTGCACTCATAACTGCAGAAAAACACCTTGCATGCTCCTCAGGCCCTCCTATGGGGACAAAGTCAGGCCTTAAAAAATTTCGGACTCCCTCTCTTTAAATCCTGGCTAAAAGCCTGCTCTGAAAGCTTGTGAAAGCTTACAAACTTGATTCTGTCTGGTATCTCATATTTAGTATACAGTCAACTCTCTCTAAAATGGACACTGTCATGACCAGCTCCCCCTCCAACTGTCTGGTAAGAGAGGTGTCCATCTTATGGGGAGTTTAGTTCCCAGGGAGGGTACTCTGGCTTGTAAATGACGGGGATGATCGAAGGATTTTTTGGGGTTTGAAATTTTCGATTCCGGGATTTTTTTGGGTTGGAAAATTTGGCAAGTATTTTTTTGGGTGACTTGATTTGAATAGGGGATTTTTTGGGTATTAAAAACAAACTAAAGTGCCTTGGCGCGGCCGTATTTATGGTATGATGAATAAACCCATAAACATGAGCGTTCAATTTTTTATGATTTTCTTTGTGTTATATTATTGCCCCTCCTGGCAATTTTGGGGTAATTTGACAAGGGATTTTTTGGGGGTTATTTTTTGGTCCAGGGATTTTTTTGGGTAATGTCGGAAGACTCAGGGATTTTTTGGGGTCCTGAGTTTTGCCTCCATTCGATCATCCCCGTCATTTACAAGCCGGAGTACCCCCCCTGGGGTTTAGTTACAGTAGAATGACTGAAAATGGCAGGGACAGGATCAACACCTGGCATCCGTCTTAAAGAGGCGTCCATCTTATAGACGTGTCTGTTAAGAGAAAGTTGACTGTACATGTTTTCAAACAGTATCTTCACTTGTAGAAAAAGTACTTGTAGCTGTTTTATGCCACAGAAATAGGCATAAGCTCCAGTGATGAAGGTGCTGACTTGCTTTACCTTGCATGCTGTATGATCAGTGCTTTAGTTACTGATGTAAGCACTTGTTCTTTGTTTTTCAAGGATCCTAATTTAACTCCCGCACCGACCCGTGGAGAAACAAGAGATGAAAAAACAGAGCGAAAGGTAAAATTTATATGCTGGTGAAAAAGATGGAGTTGTTTTCCTTCTCTTTTTGCTGGGAATAAAGAGATTTCATTTACCCAGGAAAAGTGACAGGACACAGAGAAGTCTCCAGAAATTTGTATACACATACATTTCAGTGTATTGTTGTTGTTATTGGTTAAAGAATCGTTTAGAATTAAACCAAAATACAACTTAACAGCAATATTAACACAAATAATACTGTGATCATATTCAAATAGATACATATCCTAGAAATCAGTAGTGGATTACTTTTAAGGTGATTCCCTAGTATTGCATTGCGCATCCTTACTGCGCAGAATTTTACGCGTAATTAGCGCGCGCACACAAACAAAATGGCGGCTTTTTTCTATGCGGCTTGGCTCGCGCGAGGGAGAAATCATCGTTTTCTCGTAAACGAGTTCGGTGACCTATCATTTTTTTCTCTTAGTTCGAAATTAGCGATCAAATTCTTTCTATAAAATGAATACAGATCAATTTCTATGGCAGAATAATACATTATCACCGAAAATGTGCACTTTCAGCAGTACTCGCAAAGGAAATATAAGGAATTGAAGGCCTAAGCGCAAGAAACGCACTTTGTGTTTTGGCCAAATTAAAAAAATGTCACAAACAACTCCAAATTTCGCATGCAAGTTCGTTTACGTGTGCTTAACATTGATCTGTATTCAAATTCGCTGAATCTAGCCTCGTTTTTTAGAAATTACGTATGCAAAGAACAAAGGCGTTTTGCAAAGCTTACGTTCTCCACCGTCAGCCAGCAGCATGAGTTTTTTGACACATCGCGTGTAAATCTTTCCTTCTAGCGTTATTTAACTGTCCGGGGAGGTTGAAAAATGTGTCAGAGCCATGATTTTAGTTCCTATCCACCATTTTGAGGATTCGCTTTAAGAAAAGGACTGGACTGAACACATTGTGACGCGATGTCACCTGATAGGCGTCACGTGAGAGGAAAGAGAAAAAAAAAATGGCCGTTTGTTCCTGAAAATCATTTGAAGCCTTTGGTTAGTTTTAGCGTAAGTGCTGCTGCCAGGTGGTTGAAGGACATCATTAAGTCTGAATACCCGTAAGTTTACAGCATCGCTCGAAGAACTGAGTGATGTTTCTGCCTTTGTTTTGTACAACAGCGCTGTTTAGCGCTTCGGAAAAAACGTTGCACAAATCGAGGTAGTTTTGAGCCTGGCGGCATAGAGAGTCTAAAACAAGAGGTTTCTTGCCGGGAACTTCGTCAACGCGAGTTTTGCAGGATCCGCTTGGGTGCTGCCGCGACAAAGTTGCCGAGAAGTGACCTGGTTTTAGACTTTAAAAAATTCTTTATATGTTCCCCAGGACACCTTCCCTTCGCAAAATATTTTCTGTGTCTCATTAAATATTCATCAATGAATCTATCGATTCGTGCGAACGAAAACTGACCTCATAAGTTTATCTTGTTTTCGCGGGATTTTGTAGATGTGTGATGATGTAAGGAGTGGAGATAGAAGTGAGAGCAAGCCGGCGGCACTCAACTGAAAGCAAAACTAGTATAATGTGACAACACGAGCAAACGTATTCAATCAACAATCAGTCTTTATTTCACTTTCACCTCGGCAAATTCAGTACAGCTAACGGTAACGGTAACAGAGTAGAATAGTCTTGCCCGAAACAACAAAAACTAGATCACTGCAAACAGACTGCAGAAAAAGCTAGCTGCAAGCAAACTGGCGTGAAAGCTTACTGCATTAAAAGCGCGATCTATAAAAGGTTGAGGCTGACTCTGATCCTAAACTTAACTTGAAACGGCTTAACTCCCTAATCCCTTGGGGTTAGTGTTAAACTTTTTTTTTTTTTTTTTTTTGCGTTAGGGCTAGGCTTTTGCGTTAGGGCTAAGTCTGTAACCCTAATCTGAAACTCTAATCCCGACCCTACGGCCTTGGGGTTACCTTTTGCGTTAGGGCTAGGACTTTAACCCTAAAAATTTAGCTGACTTCATCGTCTTGAGAAACAAAAGGTTTCCTTTATTAATCGTTTGTAAAAGAAAAGTCAAAAGACGCCGCGCAAGCAAAAACCTTGTCTTTTTGCATGTGTTATTTTTCGAAAACGAAGGAAAGACCAGCAAAATTAAATACAGGGCAGTGTTGAGCACATGTAAACGAACTTGCGTGCGAAATTTGGAGTTGTTTGTGAGAATTTTCAATTTGGCCAAAACACAAAGTGCGTTTCTTGCGCTTACGCCTTCAATTATATGGTAAATACAAGGTCTTCCTGCTCCTAAACGAATACGGTGACCCCCCTTTTTTATTTCAAAATTTAACTTCCCTTAAGGTAAACAACCAACTGGCAAAGTTTGGTTGGAAATCTATGAGCAGTTCTATTTCTAGGGAATTACCTTAAGCCTCCATTTCAAAATCCTGAAATCTAAGTTTAATACATTTCAAATGTTTATCTTTATGGAATTTTCATTCTAGAGGAAAGAAAAAATTGAGCGGACCACAAAGTTTCAAGAAGACCAGACAGAACAATGTAAGTGCCATCATTTTTAATAACAGGAATAAAGCTTGGGTAAGCTTTCAATCCATTCCAAGAGTGGAATTCGCCAGCTTTCAGACAAACAGGCCCTATTTAAAGTTGCGAGTCTTGAACAATTTAAACAATTGGCCAAATTCTTTTAGTTCTTTGATTGACAATACCACAAATAAGGCTTTACACTGCTTGTAAAAAATCATGGCAAAACTAATATACATGTACGATTTTGTTTTCAGGGGATCCCCACAATGATGCTAATGCTGTAGGAACGGATGCATTCAGGACTCTATTCATTGGAAGGATTGTATGTATTGTTTTTACTGTATTATATTTGCTTCACAGTCTTCAAATCACAAGATGAGCCTCATAAAGTTGTCATTAGGTTAAAGGTGTAACTTGGGCACATGCAGGGATGTCACTAAGGCTAACTGCAGGCTACATGTAATTTCACCGGCTGAAAGAGAACTTAAATCTGGCTGAAATTTCGCATGAAAACGAAGACTTGAGTAAATGTTTAGAGTTGCCAAGGCCAGAAAAGCCAGCTGGGCTTGTTGATGAGCTGGCTTAGTGTTTTCTTAACTACATCTTTGACATGTTTTTTGCTTAAATTTTATTTTAGAATTATGACACCTCTGAATCTAAACTCAGACGAGAGATGGAGCTCTATGGGCCAGTCAAGCGAGTGAGTAACAAAAATCTTCATTTTTACATAATTTGATTTTGGTATTATCAATAATAATATTTCCCTGATAACCAAAAAGGTTGCAAGTTTTGCCACTAAACATTAACATATTTTTTCAATTGAATGTTTTTGTTTACAGATCCATATCGTCCACAATGCAAACAACAACAAACCCAGAGGTTATGCATTCATTGAATATGAACATGAGAGAGACATGCATGGTAGGTATCAAAAGATGTTAAAGAATGGAAATAAAACTTAAGTAAAAGCTCTAACCTAAAAAGAAATGCTTGAAAGATGTTCAACTTAGAAGTTCAACATGACAGTGGTTTACAAAATTATGTGGTCTCACTTCAATTCAAATGGTTGGCTCTTGTGACATCTGTCAATCAAATAAATGTTATTGTGTCATTTTAACTACTGTGTCCTCACCAGTTCATTTTGGCCAAACCTTACATGACGTATGTTTATATTCAAATTTTGTATGGCGAACAACTGACGAGGTCTTAGACGAAACCGGTTTTAGAAATCGCATATGTAAATTAGTGTGTAGAAAGTAAATGTAAATTAGATTTTTCCAAATCAAGATGATGTTTCTATGTAATACTTTCTTGGCTTCGACAAGCAAAATCGCTCAGAAACTTATGTACATTTTTTTAAGGAATCTGTCCAGTGCCCTGGCGGTGTATATGTTGTACTCTTGGTACTATCTGTTATTTTCCTTTGTTTTATTTACATTAATTATCATATATTGCCATACACCAGAACAAAGAAAAATACCATTTGAACTGTACCAAGAGTAAACTTGAACCTCAACATACAGTCAACTCTCCTTATAGTGTCCGTTATAGCGAAAGTCTGTAATAGCGGGAGTCATTTCCAGACAAACCTCTTTCGCCGGGGATCTGGATTTTGTCCATAATAGCGAGTGTCCGCAATAGCGGGGGGTCTGCAAGAGTTGACTGTATATACAGGATTTTGTTTGCCCTTGAAGTGGGATTGATGCAGTTTGAAAGCTAAGCATCAAAGTTGAATTTTGATTTCACATAGCTTTGAAAACCACTGTTTGTAATACTTGCCATTTGGGTAAACATACTTAAATACATTCGATAAAAACAGACATAATACCTAGTCTTGCTGAAGCAGGTTTCTAAGCGATAATTACACAACCATATCAGGTACATGTACAAAATGGCTGTAAGAAGTACTGGCACAAGGTACAATGGTAATGGCTGCAAATGGCTTTGCTTTGCTCTCTCGCAGTACATGTAAAAAGTTATTAATTAACACATAGAAGTAGTAGCTCATAATAGTGGAATATGTTTGTCTTTGACACATTTTTATACCAGGCCAACCAATTAAGCATTCCAGGATAATATAAATTATCCTTTGTGAAAAAGGTTTTCATTTTGTTTTGCTTTCTCATGGAAACAATATTGGAAAACGTTTGATAATAGCAACATGCCTGGAAGATGCATTTCTAGCCCAGACAGCGTGAAGTTTTGAGCTATTTTGACTTAACATTGGCAAACGCTTGTCACCAAATTAAAAAGAATCGTCACTTAAATATTGTCAAAACATTGGCTGGACTGGTCTTGTGTAGAAGGTAATGAACATCTTTGTTCAGAAAAATGTCTGAATTACCTGGTGTATGAGTACACTTGGCTAATGGGCTTCTACTTTACTGCTGGGTTGGTCAATACGTTAACTTGTTTCAGGCTTTCTATTAGGTCTGGGCATGCTTGAAATAATGAAATAATCTTAAATTGTAGCAAGACCATGTTTAAGTTACGATCTGGCAAAGTTCTGGTAAGCTTAGGTTTGTCTGACTTGTTTACTGGTTTGGGCATGTTCCAAAATAGTTAAAACTTCTGTATACCTAGAACATGTTTAAGTTACGATCTGGGAAGGTTCTGGTAAGCTGAGTTTTGTCTGACTTGTTTACTAAGTTTCCCTATTTTGATCGAATCTTGCAGTGAATACTTTATCACTCACCATCAAGTGAGAGTTGAGCCAGTACTTGGTTAACTTTTCCCATTACTCTTGAATTCTCCTGAAAGATAATCAGGTAAAAATGGTGGGTATAGGTGTCGCACAGGTAAAACTGGGTCTTTTCAACACTTTTGTGTAAAAAAAAAACAATATTTGTGTGAAGCAAAAAAAGTATAAACTGAATAGAATGCAATTTTAGTTTACTTCAAAGCTGTCGATGAACAAAAATTAAACTTAACTTCGACTGAAATGTAAAAGAGTGAAAAAAAAAATAATTTGAACAGTTTGTTGCGGCTGCATTTGTCAAGTTTTGGAAAGCAGAAGAACTAAGAACCAAAAGAATTCAAAGCAATTTAACATCCAAATTACTAGTTCATGGCCGTTTTTCTTGTTTCTGGGAAGCTCATCTAAACTTGTGCCAAATTTGTTTTCAGTGAAATTTCCTTATAAATGGGTCAAGTAAATATAATTAAAATTACTATCTTTATGAAGAAAGGATTGCTGTTAATCTTAACATTAAAGCACTTTGTTAATGCATTGAGTCAACAAACAGGAGTTGGTTTCAGAAAAGGTACCAAGAAAGTTGTTTTGTTTCACTGTGACATAGACCATGAAATACTTGGCTTTCTCAGGGTTTTTGGTAACAGTTCAAAGAACCAGATTCAAAGGTTAAACTAGCGGACAGAAGTGCCAGTTTAACCTTTAGAAAATAATAATTGTTTTGTGTATGAACTACTGGACGTTGCACATATCAAACAACTAGCCTGAAACAAAACCCCTGCTTTGTAGGTGCAAGTCAGGGAATTCGGGGTGGTTAATTATGGTATGCTTAGCCACAAAGTCAGGAAGAAAGAAAGGGAGAAGCGAATGCAAATGCAGGGTACAACATGCTTTTAAGATAAATAATTGGAATTTTTGGCTGCATTGCAAACTGAAAGATGCAAGCAAGAAGGCAACATAAACATTTTTTTACAGTTTCTTTTATTACCAAATGCAATCTGGCATTGTGCTTGCCTTTCGAAACTGTATGCAAACCACCTAGAAATCCAACTGCAGCAGAGCGGCATTAGCAAATATTAATTTTCCAATCACTGATAAGTATATATATCTAATAAAAATCCTCTCGGGTGAGTATTGCCAAGGGAAGCCAATTAGCAAATTTTTTATTGCCTTACATCGTGACTCCTTGTCAACATGGCATTTAGGGAATAAAAATGCATTTCATATTTCCATGGGGTATATGGTAACACACATCGATGTTTGGGAGAACAAGAGAAACTGCAGTGAGTGTTACCACAACTGTATCAAGTTCTCTCAAATTATCATGTGTTTCCATAACTCTGTGGATAGGCTGCAAATGGTATCTTGTTTATGTTGTGAAAAGAAAAAATCACTTAAGTTTTGGATTCTCTAAAATCATTTTTGTGATTTTTTTACATTATTTTTCAATAAATCACTGGCACTTTAGAGGGGTGGGGTTAGTCTCACTAATTGGCTTCCCTTGGTGAGGTCACTGGTTGTGGTGGTAAGGAACTCCAGTGACGCACGCACACTACTGGAGAGCGTTGAATGTCACCACTCTTTGCCGAGTAATGTTGGTTCCGTTAGGACCTGGCAGGAGTGTGAGTATTCTTACACTTCATATTTTCTCAGCCCCTTTAATTCCTAAGAGAGCCACAAATTTTAATTTCCCCAGTAAAATTTGGTGTTAAACTTTCTTGTGGGCATTTATTCAACTGTGTTCTGAAGCAAAGGGAATCACATTTTAGTCTGTCACTTGAAACTTGAAAAAAAATGTGAAGGTCTCCTTTCAGAAATGAAGAGAGAAAGTTAAGATAAGTACAGCTGTAACACTTCAGCACACTAGGTGTAATATATGAGAAGGGAAAGCACTTTTTAAAGTCTCTAAATTCCAGCAATTTTTAATGGGGCGCAATGTAGTTTAGGCGAGGTTAAACTCAAGACAATGAATAATATAGGGTGGTCTGAGGAATGTTCCAAGCCTTGGTTATTTTACAGCACTCCCGTTGAGGTTAAGCCATTTTGCCTGGGTAAATCGTCATTAACAGTCACCTTCAGCAAACTCGTGTATTGGTGATGATTTTAAAAGCTCATCCACTTTCTCGATATTTAAACTAGTGTACTTAACTGTTGCAGTTGTACTTATACTGACTGCTCTGCTGAGCAAGTTTTGTGGGTGATAGCGGGATAAGATTCTGTTATCCTAAAGTACCTCATCTATATTGTCCTGCAGTCGACCTTCAATTATTCAGACTTATTTACTAGAGCAGTTTTCAATTGAGTGTCGTAAAACCAAAACCAAAGTAATTACTCTGACCAATCACAAACGACACAGACAATCCAGGGAACCAATCAAAACTCGAAGCAAATACATGTAGTTGGCACGAAGCGCGGGAAAACGTGCGCGAGCGAGTCGCGATTGGTTTTGGTTTTACTCCTGATTGGCCGAGAAAGTGGCGCGAAATTTTTAAACCAATCACTAAGCGTAGTGAACGCAAAACCAAAGCAAACGCAAAGTACTTTCGACCCTCAAGTGAAAACCGCTCTATAGTTCTGAACGTTCTCATGAATGTTATATTTTATAATAAGATTCAGAAAATTTGATTGTAGTTATTACATAATTATGTCTGGACTTGCCGCCATGAGCCCCACATTGTCTGAATGATTGAAGTTTGATTGTAGTACTCACCCAGCCACCTTGAATATTTTTTTTAGCTACAAAAAAAGAAAATTACCCAGACTCTTAAAAAGTGCCGACTCAGTGGTGAGTTGGGCACATCAACTAACCCAGAATGTTTGTATTCCGTCCGTAAGTTAATTGGCAGTAATGGGTGTAACGATGGCAAAGACTACATGGACTAACTTACAGGCTCTTTTAGTACAATATGATTGGTCGGTCAATTGGTCGGTTGGTCGGACGGTTGTGGATTGAGCATTGAAAATTCTTGGCGAACTTAATAAGCAGTGCTTGTCTGGAATTCTTAGCAGTATCTGCGGGTTGGTTGTATTTTGGTGAAAAAAGTTCTCATTTTTGACTGTTAGCCAGTAATCTCCATATTGTTTTTGCCATTGACATACTCAGGTAAGTATCACACAGCACCTGAACTGTCATGCAAAACTCTTTTAATATTGAACTGCTAAAGTTTTTACACTTTTGTAACATTTGCACTTGTTCTTTGTTTCTTTTTTAGCTGCTTACAAGCATGCTGATGGAAAAAAGATAGACGGCAGGAGAATTGTGGTGGATGTGGAGAGAGGTCGTACAGTAAAGACATGGAAACCAAGAAGACTTGGTGAGTGTACTATGAATATATCTGTTTCAATCCACAACAAAGCCCATATAACTCTGGAAACCATTTTGTTATGGGAGGCGCGGTGTCCTAATGGTTAGTGCGCTGGACTCCGGACCGAACAGTCCAGGTTCAAGCCCTAGCCGGGCACTGTGTAGTGTTATTGGGCAAGATACTTTACTCTCATAAAGCCTCTCTTCACCCAGGTGTATAAATGAATACCGGCGAGTTCAATGCTGGGTGGTAACTCTGTGATGGACTAGCATCCTATCCAGGGAGGAGTAGAAATACCAGTATTCCTAGTCGCTCCGCCGCCCGGTTAGCTCAGTTGGTAGAGCGCTGGACTGCTGTGCGGGAGGTCGTGGGTTCGATTCCCAGACCGGACCAACACTCAGGGTCTTAAAATAACTGAGGAGAATGTGCTGCCTTTGTTATTTCATCTGCAAATGGTTAGACATTCTAGTCTTCTCGGAAAAGGACGATAAACCGTAGGTCCCGTCTCCTGTATCTTCAGTCTTATAACAGGGGACGTTAAAGAACCCGCACACTATTCGCAAAGAGTAGGGCATTAAGCTCCCGGTGTTGTGGTCTGGCCTTTACAATTGTGTAGTAAATTACAGTACGTGTAAAGCGCATTTGAACATATACATATGAAAAAGGCGCTATATAAATGCATTATCATTATCATTATCCATGATACGGAAACTGGGATGAGCTCCAGCCTGAGCAGACATAACCTTACCTACCTTTGCATGTAAAAAAAGTGAATAACAGTGAACTGAATTACATTTTTTTCTTTGTAGGAGGAGGGCTTGGTGGCACTCGTATTGGTGGCCCAGATGAGAACATCAAACATTCAGGACGTGTGGAGAATACAGAGAGATACGAGTGAGCATTTGGTTACTTGCATTTTTATAAGTTAAATGCCTTTGTAACCCTTAGCTGCCGTGGCTGTTAATCTCCACAAAGCGGCCATGAACTCCCACGCCCAAGCACCCGTCACACTGACTAGATCAGTGGAATGGAATAAAGGGGTTAGGGGAAGGAGGGAGAAGAAGTCGATAAAAATTGTACTGAAGTACTGCCATGATACAAGCACCTAACAAAATGCCATGACGCCTGGGGAACGTAGAATCCTGAGCCTAGCAAGGAGGAGGAACTGCTGACCACTAAGACGGCTGACTGCACACTCGTTGTTGGTTAACTTTGTTAAATTGTATTTGATAGGAAATAGCCACTTCAGAGTTGGAAATTAGCACTCCCCGCTCGCCCAGGCGAGTGTGAAAACTGTCGGGCGAGTATAAATCACGGATCACTCGCCCGTTTGGCGAGTACGATCATATCCAGATATATAATTCAAAATAAACATAACTTTTACTCTTCACTTTAATAATAGAATCTACACTTTCACAAGCCGATAGCTTACCAACATAATATTTTTAAAAAACTCAAACAAAACTGTGTTCGCATTTGTAAACAGACAAAAATGGCTTCCGTTTCGGGCCTGTTACATGATGGACGTATTTGTACAAAGTAATACCTCTGGTCATAAATTCACTGACTCATCCACCAAGCCGCGAAACGCAGCAAGATGGCAATTTCCCGTCACTTTTTCTGTACAGTTTTGCTTGCAAACAACAGGAATTTGGGAATACATATTAAATAAAACTGCGTTTCAACTTTTGAAGTAAGTATGCTGGTGTTTTTATTGTGGAGTAAGGTCTATTTTTGGCAATTTTTCATTGAAGAAATAGATTGCAGTCTTCCACGACAGTGAGTATAAACTTTTAGGTAGTAATTTTATTTTCGTAGGGGGTGGGGCCGTTTTCCTTTTTTTGGAAGACTGGGCGAGTGAAACTGATCTGGGCGAGTGTAATTTGAGGTCACTCGCCCAGATGGCGAGTGCTCGAAATTTTAGTTTCCAACCCTGCCACTTAGAAAAATAGTGCGAAAAAATCCCGTGTTAAAAAAATCCTTTTTTAAAAAAATGGCGTAACACTGGTGTTGTCTAACCCCTTTATTAATCATGGTAATAATTCTTTCACTTTTGCAGAGACCGTGAAAGAGACCAAACCAGAGATAGGGGAGATCGTGACCGGGATCGCGATCGTGAACGCTTCAGGGATCGTGACCGTGACAAAGACCGTGAACGTTACAGAGAACGTGACAGAGATCGTGACCGCGACCGTGACCGCGAAAAAGAACGTCGGAAACATAGAAGCAGGTCACGCGAAAAAGATCGTGACCGCGACCGTGACCGTGACAGGTGAGAGTAGGGGCAGTTATAAATTTGACAGCTTGTCATGCAATCTTTATTGTGATCCTATTTCGTGTAGATTGAAGGTTTTTTTGGTTTCTCCTTGTTCTTTTACGCAATATAAAAAAGTATGATTGTGTGACACCCTTTTTGTCTCAGGGATAGGGAGAAGCGGCGTGACCGTGACCGTGACAGAGATCGTGATCGCGGTGAGCCGCGATCGTGACAGAGAAAAAGAGCGTGACAAGGATCGTGACCGTGACCGTGATCGGGACCGTGAACGTGAAGGAGAAAGAATCAAGGAAGAACCGAATGGTGAATACCCACAATACGACAATGACAACCAAATGGACAACAATAATATGGACATGGTGGATTAAGACAAGGTAATTTTTTGAAAGGAGCTTTGTCACGGGGATTTCGCAGATTTTTGGCCCGTGACAGTAACTTAAGTCTCTGATAAATTTAGGGGCCCTCATCTTAAAATAATAAAGATGCTAAATTAATTATATTGTTTACAACAAAATACTAAAATAAGTTATTATTTACAGTAAAAACATTCCTAATTCCTGATGACGCGCGAAATCAACTTGAAAACGTTAGCCTAACTTTTATAAGTTACAATCCGTTTTCATCCGAGCCATCCGCAGCCAAAGATGCTCGGTAACAGCTTCAGTGCTCTAATATAGCAATTTTTAATAAAAATGGGCTATTATTTTTAGGTTTCCTGCGACACAATTATAAATTTGGCTCTTCAAAAATCTGGTAAAATCCATGACAATGTACCTTAAAGCTGGAAATGTCAATTCACCTTCCCACCCATTTTGGAGAGAGAAAAAACATCTCTTTGAATCTTTTTTTTTGCAGATTTCATAGAAGGACTCTTAGAATGACTGTTGCCCTGACACACAAGAACCTTTCTACTAGACTGGAAACAAAGCTTGAACACCAAACCTGAAGTCCACAACTAAACAGTGCCGTGACTTCAGCCTTAGTTGTTGATTCATGTTGTAACGTAAACGAACTGTTTCAGATGGTGCTTTGCGTGACGGCCCAAAGAACGCTTGTGAAAGGACGTCACGCAAGGTTCATCTCTCCGACTGCAGAGGAGACAAGTTAAACTTCAAGAACGAAAAAGAAATTCTGTAAAATAGTTTTAGCATTGTTTAACTGAATAGATTTGCCCATTCAATTTTGTGAATTTTTGCGGGCTGTGGTTCTATGTAACCTTTGTTTTAATGTAAGTATCCTCTTTCTGCCTTCCGTTGTTAGCTAAAATTGCCACCGCGTAGGATAAATAGCTTGACTACCATTCCAGGAAAAAAAAAAAAAAAAAAAATAAATACTATTTAAAAAACAAAAAAAAAAATTTTTTAATAAAGAAGAGAAGAAGAAAAAAAAAGAGAAAAAAAAAAAAAAAAAAAAAAAAAAAAAAAAAAAAAAAAAAAAAAAAAAAAAAACAAAAAAACAAAAATAAAATAAAATCATTAAAAACCGCCGTTAATAGTGCTGTATATTATTGGAGGCAAATTCACAGAAAAAGTTGAAAAAATGATATATTCAAAGTCTTTCACCATTTTCCGTCATGCTCTCGTATTTAATATGCAGTCACGTAATTAAGTCCTCGGCAGTTAAACTAATTTTACGTTGTTTTATTTTTCAAAAACGGCTAGTTATCTTTTAACGAAACTTCTGGGATATAATTGCCGAGTTTAAATAAAAACCAAAGAACTGTTGATTCCCGTTTTATCTTGTTTTTTGCCTCAAACCCCTGGGCATTTCGTGGAACAAAAAGTGAAAGACGAGAGAGGATAGAACTGGTCGTACGAAGACTGCATCTCTTGCGCCGCTAGATTTTTTCTTTCTTTTCCATGTTCTCTTTCCGCTTCTCACACACTGAATACAATTCGTCTGCCACACAAGGCAACAGCCCTTAACAAATCCAAAACCGACGTTTACAAATAATACAATGATTAATGAATGTGACACTACCATTAAAAAGCAAATCCTTTAACAGAAAACTGAGTCACGGGACTCGCGTGAAACATGACATACTAACTCGGGCGCAGCCCCCGTTAAAGCATGCGAGAGATCGCTAGAGAAACTTTTTTTCGCCTCTTTCGCAAGCTCAGCCGGCGAGATGGCCATTTCTCGTTCGATGATCCACCATACGCCAATCTCCCTTGTAAGTCTCGGAATGAAGTCGAGGATTTGTGTCACTCCATCGGAGGTTTTGCTGGTTGGCTAGCCTGCGCAGGAACCCTTTTTCTCTAATATCGTTGTTTTTGTTAACTTCATGAGTCGCTTGAGATTTACAATCATTTATCCAGGGTGGTAAAGGGGGAGGGGGGGGGGGGGTCCCAATCACGAATCACGAGCCTAATTGCTTACAAATCACGAGTCACGTATATTTTTTACCATTTCACGAATCACGTTTTTGAGTATTCATTATTAAAGAAAATGAGCTTTAACTGATAAGTTTATTCTTGCCGCATTTACCTTTCAATGACCAAGTAGCAAAAACTTGATCTCAGGCGAGTTCGCAGTGTAAAACAAGACCTAAACGCGTCCTAATACAAAATCAGTCTGTCTTCACGATCAAGATTGTATCGTTTGTCAATTTTGCTTCGATACCGAAAATTATTTTTGAGGTTTCCAATCTATCTTCGGTTTTCACGAACGTGTTTAGCTTGAATCACGAATCACGGTCCTCAAAATAAGCAGATCACGCGTCACACTAGACCGGAAATTCAAGGATCACGGCCAGATTTGAGCTGTCTTCACGCGTCACGCGCTTATTTTTGCCCAAATCACGCGTCACGCATAACGATATAACGATATTCCCGATATAACGATGAATATGTTATGTCCGGCATGTAAGTATGGGACGGAACCCCGATGTTCGATTCCTCGATTACGATATATTTACTGCCCCCTTGGCACCCTATCGTTATCCTTTACCGAATAAGATAGCCAGTCAACGGGCTCTAGAGTGGGCTTCGGTACGAAAATAATGGCGAGCTGTGCGCCACTACGCTCTTGGCTCCCCCAGCCCCCTCCTCCCCCCCTTTGTCCCCCAACCCCCCCAAGAAAGAAATTAAAAGTCAAATTAATTTCATTCCTTCCAATTATTTGCTCAGGATCAAGATATCATAATCTTATATCACAAAAGTTTATCAAACCTATGTTTCAAGCTTTTCGCAAATTGTAAACCGCATGGAAGTACAAGGGGGATATAAAGATATAAATACCATTTCCCAGCCCAAACTTTGCCAAAATCCCATTTCTCCAGCCTATTTTTTTGCCCAAATCCTAGCCCCGTTCCCATTTTTTGGTTTTTGATTTCCAGTTGCAGTAACCCAAATCCGACTTTTCCAGTAAAAAAAATAAGCAAATGCAAGTTTTCATTTTATCCCTTCAGGCCGCGCCCCTCCATCGAGAGAGAGACGGTGGATCTCTTCGTTCCTTCTCTCTCCCAGTTCGTCTTTCCAATCCCTTACTTTAGAAAGATTTTATGCTTAAAAACTGTTAACAGTCCGGCAATGTTTTGAGAGTGAAAATTAATTTCTGAGCCCCGTGCCCGCCCCACGAAAGTAATCGTTCTCGTAAAACTCTTCGTAGTGGAATCGGAATTTGGAAAAAGTTCGGCAAATGGACGAAGATCGACGAAGATTATGCAAAAGTCGACTTTCTAGTTCCCAGAGCCTCCTCTTTCTATTGGAGAAAAGCCAGGTTCCCAAGCGAATCGTACAAGAAACAAGAAACACACAGTCGCCGGTGAGTTCACATGACGTATTAAAGATATTCCAGCTGGACGTTTGCCCTAATAATTGTGTTTTCATTCAAATGTTTGCAATATTCTGCTAGGATGACAGTTAGAGATCTTCCCAACGAACTGCTAAAAATCAAGGGACGAGAGCCTTTGCCACAAAACTACCCGAATCACATCAACAATATGACCTCAAAGACACGCGCCGAACCATCATTCAAAAGTAAGCAAGTTTCGTAAGTAAATTTTGTTTTTCATGCTGTCTTAGCTTTAGAAGGCTTTTCAGCTTTCCTCAGCTGTTGCCAGGGAAATATTCCATTTGTTGATAAATAATGTGAGCACTTTTGCTCATAGCAATCCATTTACTATAATATGATGTGGCGCTTGTGTGTGATGAGTCATGAGTTCCGGCGTTTAGGATCGAAATTTTAAAGCCTTAATTTAACATTTCCTTATTATCGTGGATGACGTTTTTGATTTACGAATCTCTGGAATATTTTCTGCTACACCGCCTCGAAAATGCAATTATCTTTACTGCTAATTGTCAAAATCTTATAAGCTTATTTAGCTTACTGTATGTTCCTTTTATAATTAATCCAACTTCAATTTTATTGTAATTTTCAAGTTTTTTTCTCTGAGTACCACATCAAGTCAATATCAGCCATACTTGACAATTTCTTACTTTCCTTGCCACCTGTTCACTTGGCAATGTATTCATTAATAGCGGTGTTATTAATGCAACGGAGAAATTCAATGTTGTACTCTTGGGAATAAAGCCAGGTTTACGCAGGCAAGTTTTATGTGACAAATATATTTGATTGTGTAGTTGGCACAACAATTATTTGTCAGCAGTCGAAAGTTTAGTTCACCAGTAATGACCTTGGATAGCAGAGATGCGCATAAAGATGCACGCACAGTGCTCGATGGGAGTTTGGGAGATCGTGGACCACATACATGTATGCTGTTGCAATATTTGCGACATTAAATTTATGTGTTGAGTCGTCTACACAAGCAATTTTTTTTTCATTTGTCAAATAAAAGCTAACACGTCATGCCGAACACGGTCTTTAGCACGCTTGGTTTACAAGAGAGTTATTAATTTAGTTTTTGGTTCTTTTCAAAACCTTTTTAGGTAAGATGGGTGCAGATGTGGGAGGGGGGTGGGGGCTGCTTCGGACTTATTAGAGAAAGGAACCTTGATAGAGCTTTCATAGTCAGTAAATAAACATTGTTTTCCATGCATATCATATGTATTGTCATTTTGTTTTTCTTTCAGATTCAAAAGTAACACCACAGAAAATGGAAAACAACACAGGACCTTTCATCGTATTAGGGCTAATATTTTTAAGCTCCCTTGTGGCAATGGCTTTTGTATACTGGAGCTTTCCTAAGCTTAGACCGTAAGTCACATAGACACCAGATCTGATGTTTAACCCTTTCACTCCCACGGGAAATACCACATTTGTAACGGAACACCAAACATGCAAAACCATTTGAAAGGTAGCGTGTAAACAACTAAGAACGGATCTGTTGTGAAAAACAAAAATAAAACATAAACTCACCCTATATTTTGGTATACCTAAAACTATTGCGCTCGGGGGTTGTTGTCGGATATTATTATTTTTAGGAAAAAGTTGCAAAAGTATGGGGTGGAATCAGGTCTGTATGCTAGGGGGTATGATTTTATGCTTTTAAGAAGATCTGTTCAAGACATTCCTGTCAATGTCTAATAAAATGATGTAATGGCATCTTGTGCATATGGCACTCTTGGGAGTGAGAGGGTTAAGCTTATATTTAATTTTCCTGAGCAAAGTGTTTGTGCTTTTTTCTATTTGACCAAATTGTTGGAAATGTTTTGACTACTATTAACTCAAAATTGTTGATACTAATAATAGGGATAAAATTGGAAAAGATCTGTCAAGTCGACTTTGACTTGGTCAGATTACAAACATTGGTACATGTATATATGTATCACATTCAATTGTAAAATGTTTTCTTCATCATATATCATATGATATTCTTTTTACAGAAATGACAGATAAAAATCTTGAACCAGTCTATTGCATTTGTCTCATGTCCTAAAACAAGTCTTAAAGACTTTTTGAACTGAAACATCTCCTCGCTGACTTGCTATACTACATACCTACATGTACTTTAGTTTATTATTTTGTAAAATTAACTCATTAAGATATTATGAACGCTGCATTAATTGTCACTGAGAAAGAAAAAAAGATACATTTTATATACTAAAGGTGATTATTTACAATAATCCTTTCTAGGGAAGACAAGGCAAGGATAAAGCTTCCTAGACACATGGAAGATGCTAAGGGCTTAGGAAGAGCATTGTCTAATTACACTGATGAATACTTCACTCAAGTTCTTCTAGGATTTGTTGTTATTTATATTTTGTATCCTTATGATATTGCTCATCTGTTTAATTTAAATTTAAAGATTAAAGAGAACTAGTCAACCAATTAAAAATAAGTTTAATTTTTTTGGCATAAACTTTGTCTTTAAGTTGGTTATATAGAGCAGTTTTCAATTGAGTGTCGTAAAACCAAAACCAAAGTAAATCTAGCCAATCAAAGACAAACAATCCAGTGACAATCAAACTCGAAGCAATACATGTAGCTGGCCCGCGCGGGAAATGTGCGCGAACGGTCACGATTGTTTTGGTTTTAGTTCTGATCGGCTGGAAGTGGCGCGAGATTTTTAAGCCAATCACTAAGCGTAGCAATGCAAAACCAAAGCAAACGCAATTAACTTTCGCACTCAATTGAAAACCGCTCTATTAGGAGGTGTGGTAGGCTAATAGTTAGTGGACTCTGGATCAAGTGGTCTGGGTTCGCGCCCTGGCCAGGGCACTAGTTGGGTTGTGTTCTTGGACAATACACTTTACTCTCATAGTGCCTCTCTCCACCCTGGTGTATAAATGCGTACCAGCAAATTTAATGCTAGGGGTAACTCTGCGATGGAATAGCAACCCATCCAGGGGGGAGTAGAAATACTCCTAATTGCTTTATGCTACAATAACCAGGATAAACTCCAGCCTGATGGGCCACTAGGCTTGTATGCAGACTTTACCTTACCTACCTAAATAAGTTATATTACTTTGCAAATTCACGTTGCCGATTAAGTGTCTTCCTTAACACAGTGTACAGCTTGCAGACATTTGCCATACCTGGATCAATATTTCTCAGTATTTTATCAGGATTTTTATTTCCTTTTCCATTAGCGCTATTTCTTGTATGTCTGGTAAGTGCATTGTCAATTCAATTATTGGAACCTATTAATGTCTACAGTAATTATTCATTTATGCTATAAGGAATAAATTAGATGCTGAATTTGTTCCACTTGAAATGTTGCTTAAACTAAGCTAATGGCTGCTGAGCAGAATAAATTACAAGCTACGTCTCAACAACCTGTCTTAAGTTTTGTACCTCTCATTTAATTAATTTTAAGGTTGGTAGGTTTCCTCAAAGTAGCTGTAGAATGGCATGTCTAAATAAGATTTGGCAACAATCTCCATAACATGGTACTAAAAAAATATAGTTAAAGTAACAAATTCAGCAGTGGATATCCTCACAGCAAAGAAAAGGCAAAAATATTTTTTCCTTGTCAGTTTCTTTACATTGTACTCCATTTAAAAAAAAAAAAATGTTCCTGGTAGTATAAAAAAATTTTGTTTTGTAGCCTTAATCTTGTTTTTTGTTTTGTTTCCAGTGTTCCAGTGTAGGTGCTTCATTTTGTTATTTATTGTTCTACTTGGTTGGTCGACGACTTGTGCAACATTACATGCCTGACAGAGTAAATCAATGGCGTGAACAGGTAGTGTTAACAATATATTGCACTCTTGTTCTCAATTTCACATCCAATATGAGGCCAAGCCTGTGCTACAAGAAAACATTAGGGATTTCATTTGGGTACAGGCACTGGGCAAAATCACCACCTGTGAACCTGACTTTGCCTGGCGGGTTTCAATGCCATGACTGGAACTATCCTGCCCGGCTGTACTAAGCATGCAGCAGAGCATTATTTTTTCTTATTGGAAAGGGGGGGGGGGGCTGACAAGTGACTTGAAGTGGGGGGGGGGGGTTATAAACTCTTTTCTAAGTACATGTTAGTCTCTATTTTTTCAGAAGTATTGGGGCGGCTAACCCCCCTCCCAGCCCCCCCCCCCCTGCTCCGCTGTCCCTGTTCCTGAAACCTCTGATTACATAAACTTTTAGGCTCTGAGCTAGCTGAGACAAACACATTTCACATACTTTTTGCATATGTCTTGTTTTGCAAGCAGGTAAACATATTCTACCCCCTCACCCTGCTCAAGGTTTTTTCATAGGGTTTGTAATTCACCAGGCTTAATGTTTTCAAAATACGTACGGCAGCATTGACAACATTGAAATGGGGAAAGGGGGTTGAAAAAATGAGCTGTGTGGAAATTTGGCTCAAGTGTCTTAACAGTTTTGTCCAAGATTGTAGCTTAAAACTAATCCTCAAAACATCTCCATTCTACATCTTACCCTCCTAGTACGGTAGTTACACCGGCTTTCAGTGTTACGTGCATAGCTATCTTTTTACATCCATCTTTCGACATCATCTTTCGACCTGCTGTCTAAAATAAGCCAATCAAAACTAATGCATACCAGTGTTGGTTTCATGCAAATGAGCCCACAAGTTCAGAAGGTCATGCTAGTGGGCTGTGATTGGCGAATTTCAATCTGCCTTGATTGTTTAGGATGTAAAAAGATGGATGTTGATAGAAAGCCACTATGCACATAGAAATGAAAGCGGATGTAAAAATACATTAACCATCAGGTATTAATTTGTTGCAGGTTAACCATCATCGAGACAACCTCTTAAGCTACATCATATTCTTGCGCATCACTCCATTTCTACCCAACTGGTTCATCAACATAACTTCACCAGTCATAGGTGTACCACTTTTGCCATTTTTTGTAGGAACTTTTGTGGGTGAGTTCTTAATTTTTTTTTATATTCTTTTTATTTGACCATTTCACTGACAAAGACACTTATATCACTAAGTAAGACTGGATGCAATTAGAAGCACACCCATGACCACCTTCTAAAACAATAGGCACCATTCAAGAAAGCACCTTCAATTAACCCTAGTGCTCTAATGTATATAGATTTAGCCAAGTCTAAAAGCAGAGCTCCACACTTACCGGTATTTTTTTTCTTAACATTTTGTGAAAATACAGGTACTCTCATTAAAAATACTGTTATTGAAGTTACTACATATACTACTCAAGAAAGATCCATAGCCAAATAAATTGTCAACTCCAATCGCAGAAATTGCGCTTACAAAATCCTGTCATAACCCTAGACAACCCTAGAGTTTACGATGCAATGGAAAACAATAACCTAATAACAATAGATGTCACTTCGATAACTTATCTTGAAAGCATTTTAAAGAAAAATGCTATCTGTTTTTCTTTTTAAATTTTGATAAAGTATTTTATCATTTTCTAGGTGTCGCTCCACCATCATTTGGCTTTATCAGTGCAGGAGTTGAATTATATGTTCTAACGACCACGGGAGATGTCATGTCATTCAAATCCATCATGATTGTTGTGGTGTCCGCTGTATTGTCATTAGCTCCAGTGATATTTAAGAGACAGCTCAGGGCAAAGATAGAATAACAATATTTAATTTCAAGATAATTGTAAAAATGTCAGTTATTTTCAGTATAGTACAAAGAGATTATTGTTGGACAGGGATAAAATCTTTTAGAATTATTTTACAATATTAAGACACAGACTTGAAGTAATGTAACAAACACAAGAAAAAGTGTTTCATTGGGATAGGTATCCAAACACCAAGAAGAGAGTTGAGAATATGACACGCAGGGGAGTATTTTTTTATGAAATTCAAGGTGTTTGGATAGCCAATGAAACACTGTCTCGAGTCTTTGATATGTCTTCTCAAGTGAAACAATAACTACTTAAACAAAGAAATTAAATCGTCAATATCTACTGTAGATGCTTATTAAGAACAGGTATCCAAACCTCCTTCACATTTATGATTTTCTTTGTTTAAACTTGATGAATTACCTATTTAAGAGTTTGAGAAAGTACATTTTACAATAATTATGAAAAATTAATATGTAACTTGGCATCGGAATGCTTTAGAATGCAGGTGGTCCCATTCTTTTAGGGGTGCAGAATGGTCTTTGAGTTTTGTGAGTTCCAACTAAGTTGAAGACATGCACTGTAGACGTTCTTTACCTTCTGTTTTACACTCCAGTTCCTTTGGTACAATCATTGTACAAAATTGTAACAAAATTCAAGAACATGACCTGTCTGACCCTGGTTATCAATCATCCAAATTTTGCTAGCCAGAAATGATATCTATAAAAACAAGAGTGGAATTGAACTGTGTCGGGGCGTGCTCTAGGTGGCCACTTTCTGCCATGTGGTGCTTGATATCGGCTAGGCTGCCTTCCATGGCTTGAAGCGCGGCTACAGGCATGCCGTGCGGGAAGGCTTGGTTACCCGAGATGGTGTCGGTGTAATCCAGCCGCTGGCGCTTGTTTGACCTGCACGTTTGACATGTCTAGCTCGTGCCCGAAGCTGTCAAAAATGGATCTATAAGTCCACTAATACCAAGTTTAAGATTCTTTTGGGGGTGGGGAAGATTTTTTCTTTTTTTGAGGGGGGGGAGGGGCATTTTTTTGTTGTTTTTACAGGAAAGTAAATTTACATCACTTTTAAAAATTGGTTTAATACAAGGATTTACCTATAGTGAGAAATAAGTTTGTATTTTGTTTCCATAGTACATAAACTGACAACAGTATTTATTGCAACTGCATTTGTAAAATAAAATAAAATTTGAAAAATGATGGATTACTTGTGACCACTTACCCAGTCAAGCTTATTTAAGTAAAAATATACATGCTTATATATTAATATTTTATAGGAATCTGTTCATCGGGTGTTAAATTAACAACACAATCATTTAAAAGTTATAGCAGTTTGATAATTGAATTGTACTTTTTGTTTGACATACTAGATACCAGGCCTTCCAGACTTGTGCCCGTTCAATAATTAAAATTATTTTTTCTTGCTGCTGTCAATCGTCTTTGCAAATCTCTGAGGAAACAGAAGTTTGTTTTAATGGGTTCAAAAAAAGGTTGCATCTTTGTGATGCCACTGGTAGATTGCCATCCGTTTTGTTTGTTTCTTTTTATCAAGGTTCATTAATTGTTGTCATAATTTTGATTGGCAAGAGTGAAATAACCAACCATAGTGATGGTTAGTTTTTGAACTTTAGAGTATGCATGTTATTGAAAAACAGCAAGGAAATCACTGAATTGGTGGCAGTTACCAACTAGCGTATTTATTAATTTATGAAATATACGTAATGAAATAGCTGAGAAATAAATAAAATTGATACCATTTGGTTAAGAAGCATTTGTCATCAGTGCTCACTTTTTGTGTTGTCAAGACATTATGTAATGTGTTCTGTGAATAATTTTGTTTAAAAAAAAGCTTAGCTTCTATCCTGTGAGTACAGATACATGTCAAAAAAATGTTTGTAAAACTTAATGAACCAGAAACTGAATAGTCGTGAAAGTCAATTGGGACATTCTGTGCAAAATTTTTGACAAACTTCCTGGTTTCAAACAGAAAACATTTGACTGAACCGATTTTCGAGTAAGACACTACCTCTCGGGAACCTCTATTTTCATTCGCCTGCTGTAAACACTACCTCTATTGTTATTCAGGGCTAGGGGCATTGTTGTCACCTGTTATCTATTGTTTTAAGAACCAATGAATTAACTCGTTCCGAGAGGTAGTGGGTGACGCCGATTTTCCGGCTCAGTTTACTTCGTGTCCCCCCAACCAAATGCCCCAGGGTCTCCGAGGATGCATTTCGTTCTGTCATGCGCGCAATTTTGCACTAATTTTCAATTTAATTCACCAGTAAAATGTTAATGGTTATGTAAATTATGTTCATGTTCCTGGAGATTTTCTTGTGTTTATAGTTTAGGTTTGCGATTTCAGCAATTTTACTTGTGCATGCTCCCAAGGTAGTCTATTTACGGCAAGCTCGAGGTTTCTACCGGTGTTCAGTCTAGTGAAGGGTTGCGAAATCAGCTGAACATGGTCTGGTATAGGGTAAGGGTGTCAGAGTCCCAGCGGCACACCCCCACCCAAAAATATACAGGAACCAAACTCCCTATAAGACAGACAATGGACACTGAAATCATTAACGGACACTTGAGAAGTGTTTTTATCATGATTTATTAATGAAAATCAGTACTTCCAAACTTCACCTCGGCCTAAAGCAAAGTTAGTCAGCGCCCTAAGGATACGTGAATACCAAGCTTACTAACCAAAAATAATGACGCTTTAACGGATTACTTCTCTGCTTACCTGTATGGACACTAAAGAGGTCGTTTTCTACTCACAGTATTACAGTTTGTAGAAGCTCTCATTTTTTGCTTTAACAAGCAAATACGGTCCTTTTATTGTTTTAGTCTTGTTGCAGTTAACAAAGAAGGTTTAGCTTTGTTAACTCAGAATTACTGGTGTCATGTTACCTCTAATCTCTACAGAGCGGACACCTCTCTTAGACCGACAGCTACGGCCGGTCCCGAAGGTGTCCTTCTTAGAGAGAGTTGACTCTGATCGCTAGAGTTGACTTTTTGAAGGATTTGTTGAAAAAAATTCAGCAAAAACTGAGCACGTGCTCCGAGAGCCATCTAACGATTAACCTGAAATCATACCCTCCCTCCCTACTACCTCTCGCTTTCGTAAAAAGAAAAAAGAACGCCTGATCGCAGGTTATCTAACGATCGAAAGAAGGCACCTGTGTAGCCAATCAGATCGCGCTTTTTGCCAATAGACGGCAGCTGGGTTATGCTAACGAATATTAGACCATCTTTGTGTAACCAATCAGATTGTGAGTTTGTTTTATACTGTAGTCGGCCACTGGGTTATTGAGTTTGTGCTACATATAAGGCAAAAAAAGCAGTTGAAAAGTGGTTTAGCCCCGGGGGGTACTCCCATACATTTCGGATAGGGGTGTGCCGCCAAGGTTCTTAAACCCTGACCCTATTTAAGGATAAAAAAAGCGAAAAATGACACCCTATTTAAGGGGAGGAGAAGCGTTCCGTGACGACCCAAATAACGGCTAACTGCGCACGGCAAGACACAAATCTTTACAAAATCGCTTTTCTAATACCTGAACGGAAAAATTCAGTTTTAAGATATCTTTTTTTCGTTTAGCTGGGCATTTATTTTAGCTAATAGAATTTAGGTACCCTATCTAAGGATCACACCGGGAACACATTGCCAAAGGAGCAAAAATGATACCCTATTTAAGGTTCAAGCAAGCAAACCGTGTACGATCTCCTACCGGTATACGTTGGATCAACTGAGTGATCTAATCGGTTTGACACATAGAAAACTGAAATTGAAGAAGCAGAGACCGATACAACGTAGAATGAGAGAGTTAGTCTTGTACTATATTTCGGCTGGCCAAACCAGCCTTCTTCAGGTACAATGAAGTTTACATTGGCTATGTTTAAATTTATATGGTGATAATGATATCTTACGAAATACCGGAAATACGTAAAACTAAATACAGGAAATATGTAAACAGTGTGCTAGTATAAAACAAAAAATTTAAAATATGCTAAGCTTAAAAAATGACAACATAATAATATAAGTAAACAAACTAATAGGTTTCTTCGCGTATGTTAAGGCCATCGGGAACAAGTGTTCTGCCTTTTAGAATTAAAAAAGCTTCCCTGGCCTTACGGATTGAGTCTCGGTTAGAGAAGACTTTTTCGATGGGGATTAATTGTATGTCATTAGCAGTGTGGTTAGGCGAGGAAGTGAAATGTTGTGCGGCTGTAGTGGGTTTAGATTTACTGTTGGGGTTATCTATGGTACGGCGGTGTTCATTAAATCGGTCTTTTAAACGTCGTTTAGTTTCTCCTATGTATTGTAAATTACAGCGGTTACATTGAATTATGTAGATGAGGTTTTCAGTGTCACAGGTCAGGTTAGATTGAATGTGGCGCGTTTCACCAGTAGAAAAGAAGGTATAGGTAGTAAGTCCGTCGGTAATATAAGGACAAGTGGCGCAGTTCTTTCCACAACGAAAAGAACCGGATGGAAGTTGCGGATGCGGGTTAGTCAAATTAGAAGGAAGTTTGGCCTTCACTAGTAAATCGCGAAGGTTAGGGGAGCGCCTGAAAGCAACAACAGGCAACTGTTGAAAAACAGTTTTGCAGCGATTAGAAGAGAGTAAATGAAAATGTCTTTTGATGATGTTAGAGATGTGAGGAAGCGATGGATTAAAAGTAGTTATAAATGGTACACGTAAATGGTTATTTATTAAATAACCATTTACACCATTTATTAAATTTGAGTACACAAATTTAATAAATGGTCCTATTTAAGGACCGAGAACCTCAAAAACCATACCCTATCGGGCGGCACATACCTATATAGGCCACATACGGGAGTACCCCCCGGGGGTTTAGCTTACCGCCCGGTAGAAATCTTCTTTAAGCTTCTTGTTACTTATCTTTTCTCCCACCCATCCCCAGAAGTTAGTCAATACTACCTTCACCCGACTCGGGGAGGAGTTCCTTTAACGAGAACATGAAGAAGTCTGGGCACTAGCGAGGACCTGATCAAATATGGCGGACGTGAAATGAATTCCTCGTAACTTGTGAACCCTGAACTTGAAAGGAAATCGAAAGCCAGCGACATTTTATCGCAAATATTTTGAAGAGATTTTATGTTAAGAGCCAGGCGTCTGTTTGTAGGCTTAACAAAGTTCCACGAACAAAAATCAACACTAGTTTGTATCGTTCGAAGGAGTTTTTCTACCGGCGACTTCGGCGATATAAACATGTCTGGAAAATCTCTACCAAAATGGATAAAGCCAGAAGGTGATGGAGAACTAAACCTTTATAACAGTCTTACGCGTGAAAAGGTAAGAAATTCTCATTTATTTTGCAGCGTGATTTTTTGAATTTTCAGTGTGTACAATGGTGTGATTTTTCTGATGCAATAAAATAATAAGCTTAATGAATAAGCTTAAAACTTCTTTTATTGAAATCAGCCAATCAAGTCTGTATACGTTTCTCTCCGCGAAATTAACTTTTATTTGAAGCAAGTCACTGTTCTTTTGCTCTATGTTGATCTTTTGTCGGAATAAAAATCTTCTCATAATAATAAATAATTTACAGACTGGAGACTGACCATTTCCTGTGGAAGATAAGTGTGCTCCTAATTATCATAATATTTTTTTTTAATTCAAACATAAATTTTGTGATTCATGCATAAAATTTTTAAAAGTGTTATTTTGAGTACACAAATTTAATTTAATTACTTGTTAGAGAACCATGGTAATTTTCCTTAAAACTGCCTCTGGACAATAAAGAAGTCATGCATCAAGGATCGTATAAAAACATTAAAAAAGCTTTATGACAAAATTAATGACCCAAATAACATTTTATGTATAAATTAGTATAGTGAGCCAAATGGCTCATTAGGCCAGAGCTTATCCCAATTTCTGTAGCATGAAGCAGCTAGGGCTTTTTCTACTCCCCCTGGATGAAATGCTAGTAAATCACAGGGTTACCCCTAGCAGTAGATTTGCTGGTGCCCATTTATACACCCAAGTAGAGGGCTGAGAGGCACCTTGAGAGTAAAATGTCTTGCCTAAGAACAGAACAGAACACAGTGCCCAAGCCAATGCTTGAACCCGGACTGCTCGATCTGGAGTCCAGCACATCAGGCTATCCAATGCCACCGTACCTTCCACAATAATTAATTATACTGTCTTGTTTTTGTTTACTAGAATGTTTTTGTACCACAAAATGGTAGAAGAGTGTTTTGGTACAGCTGTGGACCAACTGTGTATGATGCCTCTCACATGGGACATGCAAGGTATTTGATCATGGAAGGTTCTCTACCATTTCATCAAGAAATTTGTCTTCTTTTATTGGTACTCAATAGACACAGATCTAAAATAAATCACCTTGACTTCCACTTCAATAGATAGCTTATGGTGCACAGCCGTTTTTTATTGTTGGTGTTTCCTTTTTTAATTTCAGGTCTTACATTACGTTTGACATTTTACGAAGAGTCCTTCAGTCCTATTTTAATTATGATGTGTTCTACGTAATGAATATTACAGACATTGATGACAAGGTATGACTAAATTAAATGTTCACAAGTAAGATACATGGGGAATATCACTGATGGCTGCAAATGTGCAGTTCCAGGAAATATCAATACCCCACCCTAGAGGGTCTCAAAAGCTTAAATTTTTAAAGGAAAGTATGAAGTAAAACTGGAATCTCCAGAGAGGCGGGAGATACCCAGGGGGAGGGGGGTACTCGGGATTTCAAGTGACAGGGATGATCGAATGGGAGCATAAATCAAGATCCAAAAAAAAAAAACTTGGGGTTTCCAACAAAGCCCCAAAAAATCCCTTCACCAAAAATCAACCCCCAAAAAATCCCATGCCGAATTTCTGACCCATTAAATTTTTAAGAAAGGGGGAATGATCTGAAGATACAACACAAAGAAAAACATAAGAAACACGTTCAGTGTCCCCCCCCCCTGGGGATATACAAGTCAAAAAACATTCTGTGGGAGGGATATCCATTTCTAGAACAGCATAAGAAACTGAATGTGCCAATAAGAAAACTAGCAAAGAACTCAAGACTGGGTGCTGAACCAAAAAATATCCATACCCTCCCTGTGGAGGATCATTGGCAATTCTGAGGTGGAAGTGGGTCTTAAAGACCAAAGTGTGAACCTAAACTGGAATTTCCAGAGGAGGGGGGGAATTAACGAGTAGGGGTACGCAAATCCGCTGATCCGTGCTATTTTTTGGCCAAATCCGTCAGTCAGTGCCACTACTTACGTTCAAATCTGAATCCACATTTCTTGAAAACTTTGTGAGGTATTGTTTCACTGCAACGGACAATAGATGTTGTTTTTATGCCAGTTTTTAAAAGAAGTTTCCTTTCATTGCTTGTTTTTGTGACAATTCTGCCAACATACTAACAAAGACTTACCAAAGAGATCCGAACTTTGTTTAGTATCCATGTTCGGAACTTCATGACATGAAAAGTCCGGAATCCAGGCCAAAATTTTCAGCTAATCTGGGATCCACTGTATTTTCGAAATCCGCGAATCCGCTGAATGTATCACAAAAATCCACAATCCATGCCTCTTTTAAGGTCAAATTGGTCGATCGGCAAACCTATTCACCCCCTCCCAGAGGGAAGGAGGGATTCAACCCAAAAATCCCTCTGTGTGGGGAGTGTGGATATTTTCTGGAACAACACAATGTTTCTACTGGTCAGTAAGCTCTATGGTATAAAATATACTAAATGACTCATGTACAAAGCACAGCACAGTGTTGCCTGTTTCATTCCCATGTTAAACGTTTTTTGTTGATTATTATTTATGCAGATTATTTTCAGAGCCAGGAGAAATCACCTGTTAGAGAAATACACTGAGGAGGACAATACTCCAGAAAAAATATTAGAAGATGTAAATACTGCATTGGAGGTGTGGTGGATACGTTTTTTTTACTGCAGCTTTTGTATAGATTTTATGTTTCCATTAGGGTAACAAAAATTACTAAAGTGATCTGTGCAATCATGAAACTTTGCATTTTGGCAGAATTTTGCCATGCCAGGGAGGAACTGTAAAAAAAACAGCTTCCCTCAGAAAGGTTCACAACCTGGGCTAAAACTCACCTTAGTACTAGAGACAAAGTATATTTTTCAATACATAGTGTATATGTCTAAAACATGTCTTGGTGACTGCTTGAACTTAGATAGTTATTTCTTTCAGCCCTACTCAGAAAAAAATGAAGAATACCACAGATGAAGACAAGAAAAATATGTATCTTAGAATTATTGTAAGTGTAACATTTATTTACGAAAAAGTCTGCTTTGAGCCAAGTGTCCCATACCTCTATAGCTTATTCTGGTTTCTGTAGCATGAAGTGCCTTGTAGTATTTCTACTCCCTCCTGGATGGGATGCTAGTCCATTGCAGGGCTACCCCCAGCATTAAATTCGCCGGTACCCATTTATACACCTGGGTGGAGAGGCACTGTGAGAGGAAAGAGTCTTGCTCAAGAATGCAATGCATTTACCCTGGTCAGGGCTTGAACCTAAACTGCCTGATCTGGAGTCCAGCGCGCTAAACGTTAGGCCACCATGTCTTGCAAAAACACTTTTTTACCTACATCAAATTATTGGATGTCAATAATATTTTGTGCCAGTGTACATTATCCATTTTTTAATTGTGTTTTTGTTCTTCAATAATATTTATAATGCTGTGATTTCTCGGTTAAATGATGGACCAGCCCTGAATAAACTAATGCCAGATTCAGTTGTCAAGTCACCCCTGCCGTTATTGAGAAAAGAAAATCAATATTAATTATTATTAAAAACTAGCAATGATATATTGCAATTCCTGAGTTTTGCTTGGTTGACAGACAATGGTATATGAGCTCATATACCATTGACCACAAAAATGGTAGCCAATACGCGTCAACAAAAACAGCTGGGGAGTTCAAATATTACAATTCTTAGGGAGTTTTTAATAAAACAATTATTCCACTTGCGCTTGTTGGATATGAGATCGTTATAGCCAACTTGGCACTTTAGCTATCAACCATCTTATATCCAATGCGCGCTTGTGGAATAATTGTTGATTATATTTATTTAGATATTTTTTTTGGCACTTTGGCTATCAACCATCTTATATCCAATGCGCGCTTGTGGAAAAATTGTTAATTATATTAGATATTTTTCTTGAAAAACAGTGTTGTATTAAATTGTATTTTTTCTTAGGAAAAAGTGAAATCTTGCAGTTCAAGATTAAAAGATTTACAAGCCACAAACAGTTCTGATGAGGCTGTCAAAACAGCAACTAAGGTAAGAAAGTGATGATTAATTTCCACTGTGCAACCTAGGTGCTATATTAATACAAATTGACTGGATGACTCTTTATTGATTTATTGATTTATTTATTTGTTTGTTTGTTTGTTTGTTTATTTACCATTATAACATGAATTTAAATAAAAAATGATTGACTGATAATTCTGTGTTTAACAGGAGTTACTAAAGGAAGCAAGTGAACCTCTATCTGCATGGCTGGACTCTCAGGTAAGCCGATATACAAAATAATTAAAATATACTCTTAATTTTATGCCTGAGTTACACCAGTGGTGTGCACACTCATTGGACAAAACGCATCACGTGGTACAAAATTGGACGACGGGCTCAGACAATATACCCCCATCCAATTTGATAATATGTATTTGCCAATTTTATAGAGTTCTAGGTACAACACAGTACACTAACAAACAAAGTCACTTTTTCAGGTTTAACAAATATTTTAATCAAATCACAACATTAAAAGAATTTTATTAACCAATCAACTTGTATAAATTATAATATTTCTTGAAACTGCAGTTACACCATGATTATTACTGTCTGTTTTTTCCTATTTACCAGCTATAAAGCATGTTATGGAAATTAATCAGAGGGTTGTAAAATAAAATAACCCCCCTTCTGGCTTGCTGGTATATTGAAGGATAATGCACTTGGCTGAAAGTTTGTCCTCAGTATGTCACAGTTGCCCTCAAAGTTTCACTTCCCAGCCAACTGTACATCTTTTGGACAATCTTTCAGCCCTGGGCATTATACCTCAAGACTGTTTATGCTGGTTAAAACACTGTTTAATTGTCTTTATTTCAGTTTGGATCAAATGTGACAGACCACAGAATATTTGCAAAGCTCACCCAACATTGGGAGAATGAATTTCACGAGGATATGAAGGCTCTTAATGTAAGTACCACAAGTTTATAGTGCTAGGGTGTCTGGACATTTATGCCATTGAATTGTTTTGTTTTGTTTTATTTTTATACAATGCAGCTGGAGCAAGTAGTGATCACTTAATAATATCATCATTAGCATCAATTACCTAAAAATAATGTTCCTTTTTACAAAATGTTCATTTTCAGATCCTTCCTGTAGATTGTTTAACTCGCATTACGCAGTATGTTCCTGAAGTAGTTACTTTCATCCAGAGAGTGATTGACAATGGATATGGGTAAGTATTGATAATTATCTTTGGATTTTGTAGTTTACATGTTCAAGAATATCCGTTTCAAAGATTTTTAACTAATAAAACTCAAGAATTTGCCAGTACCCATTTCTTCACCTGGGTGGAGAGGAGCAGTGTAGAGGTATAGTGTTTTTCCCAAGAACCCAGCACAATAACCCAGCCAGTTTTCGATCCCAGACCACTTGATCCAGAGTCCAGCACACTAACCATTGGTCCATGGCCCCTCACACACCTAAAGGAGCTATAACATATACATATAACATAATTTAACTTTTTTTATCCTCGAATTCAATATAGCTAAGACAAGCTAGTTTTTTCGAGAAACAAGTGAAATATATATTAAAAATAAAAAATAAAACAAGTAAAATAGAAATAACAATATTATTATATCCGTTAACTACTTACACATTAAAACTATATAAAAATACAAATTTACAAAGTTTGTTCTATTCACCCCCTCCCCAATGATAAAAAATCTTAGCTAAAAGTACATTGTCGAATTGCTGTAATGAAGTCATTTAGTGAATTATAATTTCTGGTAAGGAGTTCCAAGTCTTTGCAGCAAAATAGCTGAAAGATTTTAGTCCGTATGTTGTAGAAGACGGCTTCCTTTTAAAATGAAGAATATCACTTCCCCTTAGGCAGTAAGTTACAGAACGCAGGGAGAAGAGATCTTTTAAATACTGCGGGTATTCTTGCAAAAACAGGCATTTAAAACACATCTTGTAAAAATTGGCAAGTTTTTTTCAAGTTTCTCAATTGCAATCCCTTTTAATCTTTGTCAGATGAAACCATCCTTGTTTATTTTTGGCTTTTTATTTCTCCGTTGCTGTTTTTCTGTTGTATAACTATTTTTTTTTTTTGAGGTTTTCTTCAATTTGAAAGTAATCAGAAAAATAATTTAAAATACGGCGACATAGCTCCTTTAAGTTTATTTAATTATAATTTATATCCTGTTTGACTGCCTAATTCCTTGCCACAGGTATGAGTGCAATGGCTCAGTGTATTTTGACACCATCAAGTTTGGTTCCAGTGGTAAGCACACTTATGCAAAGTTAGTCCCAGAAGCTGTTGGTGATCTGGAAGCTCTAGCAGAGGGAGAAGGTACACACATTTATCCAATGAGAAAACAAGGAAATTAAGATTGTTCCAGTTGTAGATTGAAGTATTTCAGCCTTTCTTTTTTTTGTGAACAGGAGAGCTTAGTCAAAATGCAGGAGACAAGAAGTCCGAGCGTGACTTTGCACTTTGGAAAGCTAGTAAACCAGGAGAACCTGCTTGGGACTCACCCTGGGGAAAGGTACATGTAAACGACACACAACACAGAGGTGCTATTAGGAAGACTGTTCAATAACAACTGGTGGCTAGCAAAATTTGCCAGCCTCTTCTAACAAATCTGCTCTCTGCATTCTAAAAAACATGGCATAGGTCTGCAATGTGTGCCAAGACGTCTTATTAATGAACCCAATTTGTAACAGATAGACAGACAGACCCACAAACAGACAGATTGACAGATTGTCCAGACAGTCAGACAGACAGACCAACAGACCGACTGACCAATAGTTTGACTGACTGACAAACAGACAGTCAGACAGACCGATTGACCAACCGTTTGACAGACAGACAGTTAGACAAACAGACAGTCAGACAGGTCATCAGGCAATATCCCCCATAAATTTATCCTAATAATCCATCATTGTCATAAGTTAATTAGAAACATTCAGCTGGATAAAAACTTAATACTTTTGTTACCATTAATACTTTTTTCATGAATGCTCTCTACAGGGCCGACCAGGATGGCATGTGGAATGCTCTGTCATGGCAAGGTTTGTTGGAATTTTAACCAAAAATAATTATCAGATTGGTTTTGGAATTCTGATTTCATTCCACTCCTGATGTAGTTAGTGTAGGTGCTGTGTTTACCACTTGGGCCATTTAAGGACGTTCGCGCAAAAAATTTCTACTCGATAGATTTTTTTAAAATTTTTACTGTGGCCAGGTAATGAGTAACTTGTGTCAGAAATGTAAAAAAAAGTTGGGGTCACCGAATTTGTTTCGTAGATAAAGCGTGTGGAAAACTACCTTGATTTTGAAAAATTGGCGCGCGTAATTCAGCAGTGTTTACAAGGCTTCTAGTTAATAATGGCGAAGATAAGTAAACAGAGGCAAACGATCTTAGTCACATTTTGTACAAGGGCGTCTGTTACCTAAATAATTCCTAGTGTTGATATCCTTTTCGTAATTTCGTACGGCAAAACGAAAAGCTCGAAAAGCGTAATTCAAACGTCAGTCGGACAATAAAAACAAACTTCCACTCGATAGATTTTTTTTATTTTCTCGCAAAACGTAGATATTAATTAACAAAAGTAATCCGTTAAGAAAAGAGTAGGGGTCACCGACCATTTAAGAGAGCAAACTCCAAGCGAAGTGAGCAGAATGGCCACCTTCCCTAAATGTGCTTAGAAAGTTTTCTCAGCGTGCGCGCTCAATGTATGGCGTGGATGGCGTTGCGACATGAATTACGTGCGCAGTAAGGATGCGCATAAAAAATTAGCGCGAACTGACTTAAGAGAGCAAGTGATGTGAAATGATCTCCATCAGCATATAGAGACCTATAAACAGAGGGTTTATTTCATTAATACAACTGAAATGGCAGGATCTAACTGCAAATGATTGTTTGTTTCCAGCATTGATCATGCCAGAATGTGCTGCTTAACTAACATGTTATGTATAATCCCATGGTATTGCAGTTTAATTAAAAATAATAAGAAATAGAATTGCACTGACTTGTTAAGTTATTAATCTAGATTAATTTAGTCTATGAACAGACCCTTCTCGGCTCGCATCCCATGCCGATCAGATCGGGAGCCTGCTTGTAGGCTAAAAATAATTATGTTATGGTTTGTTTTAGTGAGGTTTTGGGCAGCTCCATTGACATTCACACTGGTGGAGTGGATCTGAAATTTCCTCACCACGACAATGAGCTTGCACAATCTGAGGTAAATTTTAAAACTTTTAGAGTTAAATTACGGTAAATCAGTGGAAGTGTCAAACCCTAAGCTTATTTTTTTGACCAAAAGTTTTTTAAGATTTGTTATTGGAATTTTGCACGCTGTCATAGCTTCTGAGCAATAATGTTAATAACAATGACAAAGAACCACGAACAGTACATTGTCACCCAATGCAAACAGGGTGACACCCTTGTTTCATCATCATCATCATCATCATCATCATCATCATCATCATCATTTATTTGCCATCATTTGTTTCGGTATCATTGCACAATAATTTGTGATTAACTTTTTAGATGCATTAAATTTCTGCAGGCTCATTATGGTGTGTGTCAGTGGATTCATTATTTTCTTCATGCTGGTCATTTGACGATAGAGGGATGTAAGATGTCTAAGTCTTTGAAAAATTTCATCACAATCAAGGTTTGTTTTATAATATATCTATTTCATTTGTTTATTCATGTCCAAATTACTCATTGAACTACGTCGACTCATCTAAGTTACTTGACAATTCAACTCGATACACACAGAGTCAATCTCAATCACTGGAAATTGTGTGCATGAGTCAATATTATACATGAACGTCCTTAGTTTAGGTGTAATGTTTCGACCTTTGGGTCTCATATTTTCTTATATTTTTCAGTAATGGGGGGGGGGGGGTGTGGACCCCTCCCATAGATCTGCCTGTCAGTGCAGGAGCAGTGATTATTTTAAACTAAGTGTTCTTTTGACGTTTTCAGGAAGCTTTGGAGAGAAACTCGGCCAGACAAATCAGATTAGCCTTTCTTCTCCATGCGTGGAATGCTACACTGGACTACAGTGAGAACGTGCTTCGTGAAGCAGAACAGACCGACAAACTGTTTAATGTAAGTTGTTAGTATAATTTTTTTCTTTTGTTACATTACATGTCTGCATTGATAAATTAATTGAAAATCTTAAAGGCATCTTTAGCTCAAGATAACTCGTGCCAAAAAGAGTTTTACTGGATCTACATTATTTATAGTAACAGCAACAACAGCACCCTTCGCTAACGCACACTCTTTGATAACTCAAACAAGATACTAGATTACTTCAGCAAATTTACTGCAGGTCAATCTTCGTTTATTCGAACCCAAGATGATACATCTACCGCCTTTTAGATTTTGGCAGTATAAAACCCCACGTTTCGACCACCTCGTTGTAATTGCCATTATACCTGTCCCAACGAAAACTTCATCAGTCATTTTCTTATTTAAGAACCTGTTAATACAACCGCTTAATGCAACAGATTTTGATGGCCGAGTTCATTTGTAAAATAAAATGCTCTGAGGTGTGCCTGAAGACCTCTAAATGAAGCTGTGTAATAATTCGATTTAGGTTCAATTTAGTAGCACCTTCTTCCATTATGCGCCTCCCTCAATAAAACGCGTGCCTTTTGTTCTCGTAATAAGCATCCCTATTCTCATACCCTCCCCCTTGCTATTCTGGTAAGCGCAGTTACAATATGCTCCCATCATCTAGCATAAGTGCCCTGTGCACCGATTTTTGTTTAGTTTTTAGTTTCATTCTTAGCAATGCGCTCAAATTTTAAATATTTGACATTTCATAGCTGTATATTTCATTTTGTATATCTAAGGAATTTTAACCTTTTTTAACCATTGTAATTTTTTTGTAAAAAACTATATTATTCAACCCTCGGGTTGCAATTTAGTTTCCCTCAGTTTCGAGTGAACAACGATCTGCCTGGTTAGTTGAGAGTTAATTTTAATCCATAAGAGAAGGTTTTACCAAGCTCATGGTTTGTAGTTTGGGCTGTTCAGATGTGAGAAGGTAAAAATTAAAAATAAAAATAAAAATAGACAAGTGCCTCGTTCTGAATAAGTGCCCTGTCTCCCTTGAACTACTATAAATTGAGATTTTACGGCATTTGTCTGGGGACTGAAAGTGTACTGTATATAATTTATTATCAATGATTGCTCATTTATTTCTTTTTCAGGATTTTTTCTTAAATGTCAAAGACATTCTTAGAAGACCAGAAGACACAACGCCGTCAGCACACAATTATCATGAGCTAGAGAAGGATCTCCAAGAAAAGTATGCCAAAAGTCTGTTTTTCCCAATCTGACCAGTTACACCTTGTTGCACTTATCAGTATTTTGCATATTTTATCAAATAACAGCAGTGGTTCTGATTGATCGACCAGTGTTACCTTCGCGTTTCGAGAAATCCAAAAACGCTTTCATTAACCCATATACCTATGTTTAACGGTGTTTTGAACATTTTTGGATGATTTTTGGAGAAGATAGTTTTCCTGAAAAGATTAGTAAAATTTAGAGAAATAAGAAGTATTGGAGATTTAATGTGATTTTACATGTAAAATAAGGAAATTTTAGTTAAAAATTGGTAGATGGACATCAGACAGTCCCCTGACAACCTGGAGTGCTCTTGCGTGGGGTTAACTGTCTGGCGGTGTTTCAATTTTTTTTTTCAATCCTTTCTTTAAACCTCTTAAAATTTAATTCAAACTCAGGTGTAGCACCCTCCCCCCCCCCCTTAAAGCAAATTTCAATTTAACTAAAATAAGCCATAATCAGAAGTCTGATGGATACATTGGTTACTCTAATTTATTTTCAGATTCATGGCTAAAAAGGCAGCAGTCCACGATGCTTTGTGTGGTTAGTGTTAGAATTCACTTTTACATCTGGCATTACATATTGAGTTATCAACATAAATGAAATACATTGTAATATTTATAGCTTTTTTATAAATTAACATAATTTTTTCTTCAACTGAAACAAGGGAAATAAAAGTGTTCGCCATGTTATCAGTGTTTATTTAAAATGTTTGCTTGCGTTTGCGGAGGTTTTGTTTCCTTAATCCATGCGTTAATTTTTTATTAATTTGATTGTTTGTTTGTTTTTAGATTCAATCGACACGCCAACAGCGTTGCGACAAATGCAAGAACTGGTGAAACAAGCAAACATCTACATTAGCAGCAAAAAAGAGAAAAAAGAATCCCCGAACCACGATCTCCTGGAAGGAGTTGCCAAGTATCTCACTCAAATGCTCAAGGTCTGTTTACACTACGTCTTGTGACAACTTGAACGTTAATCTGTTCCTTCAGTGTTTTATAAAATGGGTTCAGAGAAGTAGTCAGATTCTGTATGAAAATATTTGTTGTTTTTTTTCTTTACCAATGCAGATTTTCGGAGCAATTGATGAAGAACAAGCTATTGGATTTCCAGTCGCCAGCAAAACCGCTGCAGCAAATGTAAGACATTTATTCGAAGCTTTCTTTGTAATGTGTTTAATCAAGTTACCCCTTTACAATATAAACAGGGGCACCCAACAGTCCATTTCGGTGAATATCTGTTCGGAAGACCTATAATCGCCTACGATTTTAGGATTAAAGTGTGATAAAAAACTGGAAATTTTTTTTAGCTCAAACGTTCGTGACATGGCGAAAGTGAAGACTGTTGTTTTCGGAGAGAGAAAAATGTCGTTTTGGGTACGAAAAAAAGGCCAGCTACGATTTTCGAGAAGGCAACAGCGGCTCGTAAATTCGGGTAATAATTGTTTGTTCCCTAAAATTTTCTGAAATTTGAAAGTCCAGCTAGCGTATCCGAAAAGATACACTTTTTTAGCGTTTAAAGATAAGGCTTTAAATCGCACAAAATGGCCGACGGGGAATTTCTCGTTGGGTGCCCCTGTATAAATCATTCAGTGTTCAAGAATTCTGCAAATAAATGGTTTCAATTTGCAGAATGGTTCTCCCGCGACAAATTTTCGTCAAATAGGGAAAAAAAAGATTTTTGGCGGGTTGGAAAGATTAGGGAGATATGCATTTTCTGGGCTATCACAATGTAAGCCAAAAACTCAAGCGAAACAGAGCCATTCACTGTCTCATATAACCAATCAGAGCTTGAAGAAAAATCGTGTATCCGGCGGAAAGCGCTGAAAATTGGATTTGGCTTTGCATCTGATTGGTTGCAATCTCCCCGCTCTGATTGGTTGGTTTATAGTGCATGTAACACGCATGTTTTGATCCAAATATGGAATTCATCAAGAAGTGAAATGAAAGATTATTCGAAAACAACATTAAGCGAGAAAACACTTTTCTTTTTTTACGCTAGCATGAAGAAGTCGCAATGCCGTATGTCCAGCTTCTTGCCGATTTTAGAGAAGAGGTCAGGAACGTTGCACGAGAAGAGAAAGGTAAAACTCACTTCAATAAGTACACGCATGCAACAGATACATACTTAAAAAAAATTGGAGATAATTGGGTTCAAAAACTTTCAAAGACTGCCAAAATTGGACGATGCTGTATAAGCAGATTTCACGGATTAAGGGCGCGTTCGTTTGGGATATTCTGAAATATATTCCGGCTATTCTGCTCCTGGGAGCAGAATAGCCGGATTAGAACTCCAAGTATTCCGGAATAGGAAGAGCAGCCAAACGAACGCTATCTCTCTTTGATTCCAATTATTCTTATTCCGGATTGATCCCAAACGAACGCGCCCTAAGTAAAACTCTTGTATTCTAGTTTTTGTTTGTAGCTGACTCCATTTTTTTTCGTGTGGTGCAAAGTTTGTTGATGTGGCAAACGTAGCTAACCAAGGATTCGTTTACATATACTAATCTTAAAATAAGAAAAATGTTAAGAAAATAAATAATTTTACATGATGAGCATTGCTTTTGGTATTTTACCTAATCTCTAGGTTCGTCAAACATTTTATCTGCACCCAGTTTTGTATCTTATTAATTACTACGAATAAAAATATGAAAGGGGCTTTTAATTAACTTTTGTTCATTAATTTTTGCAGTGACTAAAATCCTTCAAGCTTGCGACAGACTGAGGGATGACAGTTTACCAGAACTAGGAGTAAAGCTGGAGGACTTAGAAGGTTAGCGAGTAGAGATTTTTTATCATTTCGAATATTTCCATATTTTCCTGCAGTTGTAGTGCTATTTAGAGTGGAACCTTTCGGATGTCCCAGACCACCTTGTTCACTTATGCGAGGCAGTTTATTAAAGCCTGGTTTTCACTAGCGACGCAAGCACAAGTGCAAGGATAACAGCTCTTATTTCTCCGAGAAAAAGGCTTCGACTCAAGCAAAAACAACAAGTGCATTGCATTTTGACCCTTGTGCTTGTGCTTGCGTCCCTAGTGAAAACCAGACTAAACAGAGAAGAAGTGAACCGTAGATTAATGTGTTAACATACTAGATGGTAATTTATGTGGTTTTTGGTTTGTCTTCTAGGTGATCATGCGGTTATAAAGTTTGTGGACAAAGAAACTTTATTGAAAGAAAAGCAGCAACAACTAGAGGTATTTCGATGGTTTTTTTGTTGTTGTTGTTCACGTAATCTTTATCATTTTAGCAATCGTTTTGTTTTATTTTGTGTTTCAGGAACAAGAAAAGAAACGAAAGCAAAAAGAAGAAGCCAAGAAAAAACTTGAAGCAGAAAGGGTACGGAGTAGTGTCAATTAACTTTACAATAACTTCAAAATCACTCAATAAATATAAAAGAAAGAAGGCAGAACATCCAGTTAGAAAAAAGTGACAAATTAACATTTTTTTATTGTTTTGTCTTTTTCTCTTTTTTCTAGGCTGCAAAAGAAGCCAAAGCTAGAATTCCTCCATGGGAGTTGTTTAAACACGAAACAGACAAGTATTCTAAATTTGATGAGCAGGTAAGAATCACTGATTTTCGTTTCTTCGTTTTCAAAATGCATATACTTGTGATACTTATTCTTAACATGCCAGGCAAAACATTTTGCTTTTCTCTGAATTTAAGGGATGTTGATTTGTTTGCACGGTTGCAGCGGTGCTCTCACTTTTTCCTTCACTTTTCCATATTTTTTTACTGTGGACTAAAACGCGCTACACGTTTCCGAATACATCTACCTCCCTCAAATTTAATCAATAATTTTTTGCGAACACAAAACTGCGTATTTCAGAAATCCAAGTTTAGATAAGTTAACTTGAGATCGGAGTTCATCAAACCATCATCGAGTCTCTTTCGCAGCCCTTTTTTGGGGATGTCACGCAACGCTCTCCCCTTTCTTTGGACGAGCATTGCGTGACATCCCAAAAACGGCTGCGAAAGAGACTTACCATTGTTGTACCCTTTCTTAAATGCCCAAAAAGGCTAAGTGGTCTTCTCTTAGATCATGACAATTCCCTTTGCTTACTGTTTTGTATTTTCCTTTTTTCAGGGAGTTCCAACTCATGATCAGGCTGGTGAGCCACTGAGTGGCAAGATGACCAAGAAACTAAAGAAGATGTACCAACAACAAGAAAAAATATACAATGCAGCAGCTGGTCAGGCAGCAGCGAATGGTTCAACACAAGAATGAAATAAAAACTGATATAATAACTGAGAAATTAAAAAAATGATATAATAGACCATTTTACAGTTGTCTGCTCAGTGACCTGCCCTTTGAATGGAAGTGAGGCTGGAGGTGACCTTGTTTTGATACAGACCTCACTGCTTTTGTTGTGTTAATCATGTTGTTTTGATGCAAACTAGTTTGCATTTACATAATAAAGCAGAGAGGTTTGTATCAATGCAAGGTCACCTCCAGCCTCACTACCTTTCAAAGGCCAGGTCACTTGGCAGGCAACTGTAAAATGGACTATTGTCACAATTTATGTTCTTGCTCTGAGTTTTTAATGTGAAAAACTCCTTTTGTTCTGGCAAGGGCCTATTAGATCGAGCGGACCATTCCAGTTCGTAATTACGTTCTCGCCATCACCAGTCCTGTCTACTTTGATATGTTTTACGGAGATCTGGCTGATTTTAACCCTATTCTAACCCTTGAGGCCCGCGCTGACTTTGAACGCTTCTAACTTTTTCAAGATTCAACCAAACCCCGCCAAACTTTCTGAGTTTATCTAAAATTTATCTGGGAATAATTTGGGTATAATTAAGTAGAATAGGATCTTAATTTTTACCTTTTTACGGTTTGTAAGCACAATTTTATTGATTTTGTGTACTTTGCAGTAATTTTGGGTGGTTTTCTGGCATTTTTGAAAAATTTTGAAATCCAAGATGGCGGATCCAAGATGGCGGCTGTTTTGACATCATGATGTAATTTTCACGTGATATGACGTCATCATCCCACGTGACGTACACCAAAAGAAAGATGTTTGGACATACTATATATCCTATAAGTTTCATTGTGACTGCTTAAATATTCTGGAAGTTACATAGGGGGGGGGGGGGGGGGCCCTTCGGTCAGAGAAAGTCAAAAAAAGCCCGGTCTGAATAGTTGTCTATTACGTCGCCGAAGGGGAGGTGGGAGGGTCGAAAATTCGCCCGGACTTCCCGGCTTGCGTATCTCTTTCGAAATGCCCCGAAACTAAGCAAAGGGATCTTTAAATACGGCGATTGTGCACGTGGTGATTAAGCATTACCTAACACAACTATCTATAAACAAATGGGGTTATGTAATCCACGCACTTCTGAATTCCGCGTCATAATTATGAATGAGAATAGTATACCATTCTCACTCATTAATTATGCCGCTCATTGTCCGGCGTGGATAAGGTATGGGGAAAGATTGTGGCCTTCGGCTGCTCACGCACCTTGCTGCTTCAGTACAAACTCAAAAGATCTTCACATTTATAGGAAAGAGTACCCCAAAAATACACCTTCTCCCCGAAACTCAAAAATCCCCTCAAACCCCAACCGGTATGCGAGAGGCCCGGCCAGGCTAGTGGGGTTACTTCCCTACACCATAGCATGTATTTCGATCGTGGCTTATAATGAGAGTAGGAGATTAAAGAAAAAACTCCTTCAAGAAATCGCCAATACCTAAGGCGGGCAGATTAAAACCATTGTTGTTACAGAAAGGAAAACGTAAGACAACAAACGAAAAATGAACAAAAGGGAAAAAACCCCACTAACCAAGCCGGACCAGGAATCCGTCGTAAACGGATTATAGGGCGTAACTGAGATTACCCTTCTGATCGCGACAAGGCCAGTGGAGGGGGTGGACTGTTTAAAATTATTTTTTTTTTTTTATAACATTTTGAATTTTAATTTTAAAACTTCTAGCTTGGGGAAAAATAAAGGATAAACATCACTTCCATATATCCCACGTTGTTGGTGTCTAAACGTGGATAAAACATTAAACTCCGTGGATGAAAACGGCCAACCGGCGAGCTTTGAAAATTTAAACACTGAACCTACAGAGATACACAGATCCATAAAACAAACATGCGTGATACCTGTCCAATAAAGTTCCGCACTGGGATGGGTTACGTAACAAACCTTACGTAACCAACTCGTAAACACTTTAAACCTAAGCTCATTAACACTCTTACTGACACCAGTAAGCTCTGAAACAAATGTCCATCAATCGGCAACTACTTGATTTTCTTGACATGCAAGCAAAACAATTCCAGGCAGATATACCGTAACGAAACACTTAGCACACTAACAGTTAAAATACAGGGTGCCCCCCCCCCCCCCCCGGAATGGTCGATACATGATTGTTGCCAAATACCCACAATACACAGTTCAAACTTTAAACAAAACCGACACAAGGCTCCTGCCAACTAAGCTCGACCCACGAACCTTTAGACTAAAACCGACACGGCGTGTAACAAATTGTGCTAAACGCAAGAGCAAACATTGAGCAACGTAAAGCCGACACACGGCATCTGACAATATCTGCTCGACACACGAGCGAACGTTTTAGCTACAGCCGACAAACGCATCTGACAGTTTCTGCTCGACACACGACACACGGCATCTGCAAATTTCAGCTCGACACACGAGCGAACGTTTTAGCTGCAGCCGACATACGGCCTCTGCCAGTCTCTGCTCGACACACGAGCAAACGGTTAAGCTATTACCAGCCGACACCCGGCGTCTGCCAGTGCCTGCTCGAAACACGAGCGAACGTTTTAGCTACTACAGCCGACACACGGCGTCTACCAATCTCTGCTCGACACACGAGCGAACGTTTTATAGCTACTACAGCCGACCGGGCAGCCGACACACGGCGCCGGCGTCTACCAATCTCTGCTCGACACACGAGCGAACGTTTTAGCTACTACAGCCGACACACGGCGTTTGCCAATCTTTGCTCGACACACGAGCGAACGTAAGCTACTACAGCCGTAACACATATGGTAATAAATTGCTATAAACAGAACTACGTAGATATAAAACACACTACGGGATAAACAAACGGATAAGCAAGCGAAAAAGAAAAACACATAAAAATGTTTTAAAATAACGAGTAAACTATTGCTGTACGCGTTGTCCCGCTACTCCGGCATGATGTGGAACTTGCGAAGCGGCAGAGAATGGACATGCAGTGTAAATCTTCTAGTTAAACAGCAGAGGCAGGGTAGGTACAGCCATGAACTTGAGAAAATAAACGACGAAACAAACTAAAGCACGTGGTTGGGCTTCGGCGACGTAGCGCGAGAGTATAAGAAAATTCGCCCGGACTTCCCGGCTTGCGTATCTCTTTCGAAATGCCCCGAAACTAAGCAAAGGGATCTTTAAATACGGCGATTGTGCACGTGGTGATTAAGCATTACCTAACACAACTATCTATAAACAAATGGGGTTATGTAATCCACGCACTTCTGAATTCCGCGTCATAATTATGAATGAGAATAGGGTTAAGTTGCAACCTCAGGGATTGGAGGTGTTTTCGGTGACGGGGATTAATTCCAGTTTCCATAGTGTGGGTGGCTAGGAGTCTGCTAGTCCATCAAAGGTTCCGCCCCCATCATTTTGTCAGGTCGCCTTGCTGTTCACCGTTACCAATTTGTACTCTAGAATGGAAAGAGGAACTGTGAGAGTAATGTGTCTTCCCCAGAACACAACGAAATGGCCCTGGCCATTGCTGGAGCCTGGATCGTTTCATCTGAAGTCCACCGCGGTCAGCATTCGTTTACACGGTTCAAAAGGAAAGAATACGTGTTGGGGACTAGTCAATTAGTACGGGGGGTGGGGGGAGTGGCGGCTGGAAAATATGTGACCCATCCCTTCCTTCTGGTTCAAAACTGACTTAACCCACCCCTGATCCAGGGTTAAAATTAAACCACCCACCCCCTTTCAGTTTGTACATAAAATCATTGTTGAAGGAGCTACGTCACGGACAACGCATCTTGAAAAAACTGGCAAGTTTTTTCAAGTTTGTCGATCGTAATCTGTCTTAATCTTGGTTAGTTAGGTTAGTCTTGTTTATTTTCGGCTTTTAATCAGGGCCGCAACTAGCAAGAGGCAAGACGAGGCACTTGCCTCGTCTAGATTTTTGCCCAAAATTAAAAACAAAATATGTTTTGTTGGGAGAATTATCCGCAGTTGAACAAGATTAAGTTTTCTCAAGAAATGCGTCATGAAAAACGTCTCTGAAAGAGATTCGTAGCTTCTAGATTTCAAAATTTTCTGGAGGGCATGCCCCCAGAACCCACTAGCAAGATCTTGCCTCGTCTATGGCAAGGGTCAGGTTACGGCCCTGTTTTAATTTCTCCTTTGCTGTTTTTCTACGCTGTAAAACTATTATTTTGAGGTTTTCTTTAATTTGTGATGGGTTAGAGGTTTTTGATTTGACATCCATCAGCTTTTAAAGTGCGATCCCAAACATACACCAATGCACCCTAATTGTCCCTAATGGACACTGAGATTCTGAAGATTCTGGTTAAGTCTAAAAATTCTACTCATCACGTACAAGGCTCTAAATCTGGCACTTGGTATTAACGCAATGGGGTCCAACTTGAGCCTATTCTCGTCCCCAGAGCAGCTTGTTCCTCTTAGCCGGCGGAGCCTGTGCACGAGAAACAAGAAGCGCAAATTCTGGGGCTAGTACCATCCTCGTACCCAGGGTCTTCGTTCCCTTTGACCCGCGGTCAGGAAACGAGCGAAACGTTTATTCAAGCCTGCGCAGAAGGGACGAAGACTCGAGGTACGAGAATGGGGCTAGTACAATCGTCGCTGCGTTCGTTAGTTCTCGCGCCTACCACAATGGAGTGCAGTATTCTAGTGTTATGTGGCAGCCATGACGGTATCGACGGTCATAAAGCTAAAAATCTCGAACTTATAAAACGTCTCATTTATCTGAACCATGGAATTCAGCTTACTGATGCCAACATCACGACAGATGGCGAAACCGCAAAAACATTGTACAATTTGCTCGTTAGAGAAGAGACAAAGTTCAAGTACCTATACTTCGTCGGTCATGGTGACAAGGATGGAAACCTGATGTTTCCTGGTGGGGTCCATTTGGACCTGGGTGCTTTCACTGTCCATTCGGCTCCCGAGACTCGCTTTCAGACCGTTGAGTTGTACCTCTTCATGTGCTATGGGCACGAGGCCTGTGAAAGGTTTCGCTTTGCCCTAGCAAAGAACCTCCTTCGCTTCTCAGTTGTTGAGCATAGCTATACACAGAGCGTACGCGATGAAATCAACGACCGAGCGTTTGCCTATCAGATGATGCTGGACGACAGTGGTGTTATGACGCAGACAACATCGGGAGACCAAAACCGAGGTCACTATTTACTTCATGAAGAAGTGAAAAAGGCCGAGAGTCGAAGTAAGGCCAAGTTCATTCACGCGTGATCTAATGATGGCAAGGCTTATAATTAGAAATTAGTAAGACTATACCGTTAGCAATATTAAAATGTAGCTGGGATTTAATTCATAGACAATATAAGAAACTTTGTGGCACACTTGATTTTTTTTTACGTAAGTCTCTATATAGGTTGGTGATGATGTCCAAATGTATAGCTAAGTGCATTAGAGCATTTTCTACGATTTTATCTGAACAGTTGTAAAAATAGCGGTAGACGTTTATACTTAGATGTCAGGATTATTTGGACTTGGTTTAACTGAAACATTTGTATTGGACTTGAATTATTATTCTTGTGAATGATTTACTCGCTGTCTCACTGGTCTGTTCGGTACATAATAATTAGCTTTACAATGGAAAGGAAACCCCCAGCAAAAGAAGACGCTGTGACAGCGTTTACTCAGCCTTTGTTTAGAAAATGTACCTTGCATATTATTAGGATTGGGGTAGTGAAGTATATTTTCATATTTTCAATTGATCAAGATGGGATGACTGCATGATGAAAACTAAATGAGGGTACCAGCAGAATCTCTAGTGCAATTCTGATTTTACTCGCTGCACCAGAATCTTCAGATGTTTATAATTAATTTTAATTCTCATTTTAATATTAATATTTACCACGCGTCGAAATAACCCCTAAGGCGCAGCACACCTGTTCGATCGTTTGTTTCATAGTCATGAATATAAATAGGAATTGTAGAATGTAAAAGTCCGAATAACATCATCTCTTAAGCTGTAGCACACCCTTCAGGGATGGTATCGTTTCGGCCAAAACGACGGGGGCAGTGATAAGCCGTTTAATTGCCGCTTTTCCTTCAATTTCGTGTTCAAGAAACATATTTGTTATTTGTTCAGCTTGGGCTTCATTTTCGTCATTTTATCTTGTCAAGGTTTCTCTCAGAATAAAAGTTGGCTTCTATTTAACAATCAGATTACTCGCTCTTAATTTCCATGAGGTGATAGCTGACTCAGAAAAGAAGCCGCGGGCTGAATCAACTATCACCTCAATTTGACAAAGAAATTGCGAAATTGATCGAGAGCGAGTACCGTCTTCACGCCTAGCCTCCCACCGTTGTCTGACATGATTCTTTGGCCTCGTCACGCAATTTACCTCCCTCACGCGAGGAATTGTAAAGATTGCGTGAATTGTGTATATCGGGGCGCTGTCTTCCGCTTTCGCTTTTGCCTGGCGACTTCACGATTTTATCTATCTACGTTGTAATAATCTGGGTTTTTTTTTACATAAGACGGAATGGCTAGTGCAGCTATCAAGGCATCAAAATAAAGCTCTGAAGGGTGGCGGGATAGTGCTTCAAAAGAAGCTTGAAAACCCAAGAAAACGACCCAATGCAGGATAAATCTGGGCAGGCAAGCACATCAAAAGAAACTGAAGAAACGCCTAAAGAGTGGCGCATGCGCATGTTCAGTCGTTGTTTTCATACAGCCGTACTAGAAATATCCATTTATTCGAGACATCCATTGTTAATTTCCACATCAGTTCATGCTTGAACTGTCTTGTGTGCTTTTTATTATAATACTAGTTGTACCTATCGGTAAGTGCCAACGAGCGAAATACTCATGTTTGTTCATAAGAACAGATATTGAATGGTTTTTGATAGAACTATATTTGAAATGACCAAAATATGGTACTGTAAATTGCATTTTAGGTAATATGCGAAAAAAGTGCTATTTCTCTGGTGTTCATAAATGACACAGACTTGATAGCCTGCGTAGCAGGCGCCGTAGTTTCCAGCGCGCGTATTCTCGCGATCGCGCACTCTTTTAAACACACTAAAAAACGTACACAGATGTCTGCTACGCAGGCTACGGGTTTGACAGATTGATAACTCTTGACAAATCTTTAAATTCTTTTCAACGTTAAAATGTCACAAAATGTAGGCAATAAATGAGGTTTAATCACTGTTTTTTAAATACAACACGCGATGGTTAAAATGTTTCCGTCCACAAAAGGGATAGTTGCATTTCAAGAACTTCTTATAAATCAAATCCCAAAATCAAAGCTGCTAAGATGCTTTTTAAAAAATAATTTTCAGTAATCACAGACAGTAATGCACGGGTCAGATTTCAGTCCCGCATGCGAAGTGTCATGTTCAGTTACGCAAAACTTGAAAAATTTGAACAGAAAAAAACTTGAACGGTCAAGGATTATTTGGAGACAAAATTTTTATTCAAGTTAACATTACATTTGCCGTTAGAAGGAAAAAACTTTTGACTTTCTTGTTTGTATGACATGCAGTAATTTTAGTGAGCGTCGCTTTGTATTGATGTTATTCCTACGCGGAGCGAAAATGCGTGCCAAATAAAATATAAACGGTATTTGATTTGGAATAAATCATCGGTCAAACAATTACTATAAACACAATCAACACTAAAAGGAAGCATTTACCCGACTTCAACATTCTCATAAGTCAAGAAAACTCTATTTGAAGTCAACAGTCCGCTTTTGATTTTCATGTCTCTCTTCGATCGTAAATCAAAGGACTCCAAAGTCGAAAGATTATTTCATCGCTTTGAAGACCTTGATGTTCATTTTTTTGGCGGTCGAATATTCTGTAGGGTATTCTCTTTCGATTTATAATTCCCTAAAGGTGTATTTATCGGTAAAGGGATGAATGACCGCATTGAAAATTTTAACAGCTCTTGGCTCGGCTGTCTCGTTGGCAATAATTAAAATTGTGTATCCAGGGGCGCTGTCTTCCGCTTTAGTCGCTTTCGCTTGGCGACTTTACTTGACTCAGCCTTTAAGAATCCTTTTTTCTTTGAAGTACGACTGGATTGCTGAAATGGCTAGCGCTTTAGAAGAAAGGTGGCAAACCAATAGAAGCACAGTATTGGAAAGAAACAAGTTCATGTTTAACAATCCTGTTATGAGCGACATCAAGTTTGTCTTTCCTAAGAAGCAGACCTTTCTAGCTCATAAGAACGTTCTCGCCATCAGCAGCCCTGTCTTCTTTGCTATGTTTTACGGAGAGTTGGCCGAGCAAGGGGAAAGTATAGACATTACTGACTTCGATCCAGACGACTTCCTTCAATTTCTGCGTTACTTGTATTACGATGATACAAATTTTCAAAACGTGGACAGAGCTATTCAACTGTGTTATTTGGCTGATAAATATGACATCCCTTCGCTTGCGAGGGAATGCGTGAATTTTATAGGCGCATCCATGGATCCGTTAAACGCTTTTGATATCATTCCCCATGCTCGCCGTTTTAACCATCAAGGTCTGGAAACGGTTTGCTGGGAAGTAGTCGATTACAACGCACAAGAAATCGTCGCTGACGACTCGTTTCTCGAGGTTAAACACGCGTTTTTGCTTTCTTTTCTAGAAAGGTCATCGTTACGTATTGACGAAGTTACGCTGTTCGAAGCTGTGGATCGCTGGGCAGCAAGGAGATGTGAAGAAGAAAACAAGACCGTTAATGGAGCAAATAAACGGTCTATACTTGGAGAAGATTTGTTAAAACATTTTCGATTTTCACTGATGTCGCCTCAAGGGTTTTCGGACCACGTGGAACCTACGGAAATTTTGTCAAAAAACGAGGCTCTCGATGTTTTTAAACAGTTTGCTTCTGGCTCTGTGCCTGGTGGTATCAAGTTCTCAATTCTTCCCAGGATAGGAAACAGCGTACCACTTCATTCATGTTCACTGGGTACGAGCTATCCTGCAAGGACAGCTGGCTTGCCTGAGCTTCTGGAAAGTACACGACATGTGCCGAAAGCATGGATGTTGACATTTGCTGTTAACAGGGAGATTGCGCTTTGTGGTGTAAAGATCATAACTGGAACGGTAGAAAAACAACCATCTTGTCGTGTTAGTCGGCTGTCCGTCGTTCAAGAAGGCCAAACACTCACACAAATTAGAGATAAGGAATTTACTACAGAGAACGGCCCCTCGGATGCTTATGGGCAAATTGATGTCTTTTTTAACAGGCCTCTGCGGTTATCCGAGGATACTTGTTATACTATTGAAACTGAAACAGATACAACGCAGGATAAACATCTTTTCGTCTGGTCGAAGTCGTTTGAGGAATCTTAAATCGACTGTGCCCACAAATAGTTCAACAACCGAGAAGTCAAGCATATTATCTGGCCACTGTTCCTGGCTCTACACTGAATGCATACCGGCCAACGACCCCTACAAGGGAGAGATCTTGTCACTACTTTTTTATGAGGAGGAATGAACTGCACTTGAAAATTGAGGACTAGTATTAAAATTCAATAACAACGACTACGAATTGTCTATCACTGAGTGGAGAGGGGGAGCGCGCGAGAAAACACTTTACAGAAGGACACGCGACGCGAAATGGATTTTCTTGTGCGCACGCAAGTTTTTCCATTTAAAGGCTATGTTTACACGGGACCGGTCCGGAACGGATCCGGTCCGATTTTCGGATAGGCCTTCTGTTTACACGGGACCGTTCTGGAACCGGTCCGGAACGGATCCAAAACTGGACCTGCTTTTTTGCAGGTCCAGTTATGGATCCATTTCGGACCGGTTCCAGAACGGTCCCGTGTAAACACCTGGATCGGTTCCAAATGGTTCCATGTAAACAGGTCCGGTTCGGTTCGGAACGGTTCCGGACCGGTCCCGTGTAAACGTAGCCAAAGACGCTTGAAGGACCCAGTCTGTGTTCGAGCCAAGTGGCCCATACAGCCGGAGCTTATCCCGGTTTCCGTAGCATTAAGCGACTGAGAGTATAGCTACTCCCCCCTGGATGGGATGCTAGTCCATCTGCCTCCTCCACAGGCTTTTCCAAGGCCGCGCGGGTTTTGGAGAGAGGCAGGGATTTTGAGCGAGCGCGAAGCGCGAGTAGGGGGATTGGGAGCGAGCGCGAAGCGCGAGCGGTGGTGGGTGATGGGAAGGGGAAAAAGTACTTCCTTCCCGTGTATCCCTTCGCCCTCGCTTTCCTCAATGATTAACTAACATTTCTCCCAACGATCGCGAGCGACTAAGGGACGAGGCAGCTAGTCCATCGCAGGGATTATCCCCCGGCAGTTAATTCGCCGGTATCCGGTATACACCTGGGTGGAGAGAGGCACTGTAAGAGTAAAGTGTCTTACCCAAGAACACAACGCAGCGCCCCGGCCAGGACTCGAACCCGGGCCGTTCGACTCGGAGTCGAGCGCGCTAACCATTAGGCCACCGCGCCTCCCACACTGAGTCAGGGATACTCGTTGTTTAATCCAGCTAATTTCAATGTTTTTTGTTTTTTTCACAAGAATTATTTTCTCTGAAAAGAAAAGGCTTGTGTGCTTCCGCCGCAAAATGAAAGCCAACTAATAACACAATGAACGCATTAACATTTGGCGGAGCTAAACTCAGTGTGAATGTAAATAGTTTCTTATTGGTATAAATGTACGTGAGCCGTTATGGCGTTATAACTGACTCTCTTGTTTTAAGGGCTTAGTATATGATTGTAATGTATTCATCTTAACTCTGAAAATTTGAAACTTTTATTTTATACACTATTGTTATGCCGGGTTTACATGGGCAATTTTTATGTGACAATTTCTATGTGACAAATATATTTGATCGTATAGATGACACAGCAATTTTTTCTCAGCAGTTCAAATTTTAGTGCGCCAGTAATGACCTTGGACAGCAGAGACACACAAAGATACGCGTACACAGTGCCCAGTTGGAATCTGCACGAGCAAGTTTTTGTATGTGACAATTTTTATTTGTCACATAAAACTGACACGTCAGCTTCTTTACAAATATATTTGTCACATAAAAATTGCCCATTTTTTCTCATCTACACGAGAAATAAAAATTGTCACATAAAAACTGCTCGTGTAGCACAGGTCCCGAAAACAGCCGTGAAGTGTAGTCGAACAATAGGCCATTTCCGATATATTAAAATTCTAACTTAGCTCCGAGGCTTGGGGGAATAAAACAAAAGATATCACGTCGAGGTTCAGGAATAAATAAATCATTTCTTTTGTTTTATTCCCCCAAGCTTTGGAGCCAAGTTAGAATATTAATATATCGGAATTGGCCTATTTACGCCTGGCCTCCTACGTAAACATTATTTGGCCTCGTCACGCAATATTACTTAATTCCCTCACGCGAGGAATTGTAAAGATTGCACCGTCGGGGACTCAGAATTTTTCTTTGTCCCATGCTCGTGTTATTGTTGAAAAATACATCTTTATTATTTATAACCGAGCTCAAAATTTACCATCTTTATTATTTATTATGACATACAACCTTTATTTATCAGTTCACGATAAAAGATTAAAGCTACAAGCTTGTGGGGTCTTGTACAAATTAATAATATACAAAAAGGTTAAAAAATGTTAAAAACCGTTATAAAAAGCGTAAGATCTACGTATTAAAACTATAAATTATTGTGAATCAGAATAAAAGTTAAAAATATGTAAAATCCTTAAATCTATTGTTGATTGTTTGTGGGGCTAAAACCTTGAAGTTTAAATTAACAGTTCTCTACGTTTTCCAGAAATGATTTAATGTCTGTGTATTCGACACGATCAAGTAGCGATCCATAAGTGCAAGGGGATATTATAGACATCACCGACTGTGATCCAGACATCTTACTTCAATTTCTGCGTCACCTTTATTACGATGATGCAAATTTTCCAGACGTAAACAGTGCCTTTTTTGTTATATGGCTGATAAATACGACGTTCCTTCTCTTGCAAGGGAGTGCATTGATTTTGTACAGGCAGCCATGAACCCGTTAAACGCTTTTGATGTGATCTCCATCGCTCGCCGTTTTAACCATCAAGACCTAGAGAAAACGTGCTGGGAAGTAATCGACTACAATGCCCAACAAATCGTTACTGCCGACTCGTTTCTCGAGATCGAACCAGAGTTCTTGCTTTCCTTTGTTGAAAGGCCGTCGTTACGAAGTAAGTTTGTTTGAAGCTTTAAATCGCTGGGCAAGGAGATGTGAAGTAGCAAACATGATTATTGATGGAGCAAATACAAGGTTTGTACTTGGAGAGAAACTGTTGAAAAATCAACGGTTCGATTTTCACTGATGTCTTGTTTACAACGGAGGTTTTTGATGTTTTTAAACAGTTTACTTCTGTACATATACCTGGTGGTCTCAAATTTTCAGTTCTTCCCAGACACCCCTCTGTAACAGACCCAGTGGAACCCGACCCAGTGGATTATTTTCCCCTACACAGTCGAAATTTAGTCTCCTCAGTACCCAGCAGATATTTTGATTTTACCCGCCTATTTTTATGCTTCCCCAGTGACTGTAAAGTATGACTTTTGTCGAAAAGACCTATTTAAAAAACCAGCCCAAGTAAGCCGACCCAGTGGGAAATTGGCCAACCCAGTGACGTTTTTTCCGAAAACCCGGTGAGAATGAAGATTCCACTGCATGGATCTGTTACAGAGGGATGTTTCCAGGATAAAAAATGATAAAGGCCTTCGTTCAATTGCATTTGGGCAAGACCAGACGGCCTGTAAAAGGGATAGGAGGAGGTGCCCACAGCAGTGGCATACCACATGACATAAAATCTATGCCGCAAGCAGGGATGCTGACATTTATGGCCAGCGAGACCATTACGCTATGCGGTGTTAAAATTATATCTGACGTTCGACCATCTCAGTCTCTCTCTCTTTAGTCTGTCTCTCTTTCGTCTTTTTCGAGAAGGAAAACTGATCGCCCAAATTAAAAATAAGAATTTTAGCGCCCATAACACCAGAAGTATTTATGTATTTTTTAACAGGCCTCTTAGCTTATCCAAGAATACTTGTTATAGTATTGAAACTAAAACAGAAAGTACACAGAATCAAAGTTTTTTTCGTCTGGTCTGAGTCGATGGAGAAATCCAGATTCGGTAACACAGATACCGTAGAATTCCGGTTATAAGCCCTGGGCTTATACAACTTCGTAAGGGGTTTTGGGTGGGCTTATAAGCGGAGGGGCTTATAAGGGGAATGAAAAACACGTTTCGAGACGAGCCACAGGAGTGTTGATTGAAATACCTTTCTTAAGTTAAAAACGCATCATAAAGCAACATTTAGCCCTGTTCAGTACTGTCATCTGGTAGAGGGGGGCTTATATCCGGGGGGGGCTTATAATCGGATGTATTTTTTTTGTTTCCAGGATGATGGGCCTATAACCGGGGGGGCTTATAAGCGGGAGGGCTTATAACCGGAATTTTACGGTATATCAAAATGTTCAGGACACTACACTGAATGGATACCGACTAATGTTGGCTACAAAGGAGAGATAATGGAACTATTGTGTCAAAAATTAAACGATTCTGATTCTTCTCATTGAAGCCGTGTATGCACTAAGAAAATTGATAAATGGATCAGAATGGCCGCCTGAAAGCTGTCATGTGTGCTTAAAAAAGAAATGCCTCATCCTGCTATTTTTAACGATCTGAACAATTGAGGTTTTACAAGAAGTGTTTATGTGAATGTTTGCGTGTTCATGAAGGTGAACTGACCACTTTCTCAAACAGAAGTGAACGCCAGATGTTTTCATTGATTTCCGGCGGCCATCTAGGTGCCTCTTCACATGGACTCCAACATGACGTTTCCATACTGTGCTCTCTAAATTTGTGTTGAACATTTTGACAGATAACTCGAGTACGAAATACCGTACATACCTGAGACTTGGTGAGACTTGCACACGAAGACTATCTTGTAATTTCCTACAACCTGTAGTATTCTTGATTTGTTTGACTCGATAGCTTTGGATTTATTTTTTGCAGCGCGTGACAGCATCGTTACTTGCGTGACAGTGAAAACCAGCAATAGAACAGTACAAGTAAAACTTGGATTCCGGGTGGATCAATGTTTCTGTCTGTTATGCATGTTGTTACACCTATATTTCTTGCCAAAAGTAGAAGGTACTGTGCTCTAGTACAGGAAATTAAAGTCAACCAGAAGTCAAAAAATGTCACTGAAACTATTATAGAATGAACAGTGTAAATAAAATCTCACACCAGTTCCTTATGCTAAGGCGTAATCTCTTACTTAAGGTCGCGCAGGACCCTTGCAATCATTAGTATGTATTTATTTAAAGAGTATGCACGAACTGCCCGACGACTGAAGCCGACAACAAATTGAGTCAATTAAACAATAGTTTAGCAGTCTCGTAAGCTTGTAATTCTACATTAACAAGTCCTCTAGTGTAGCAGTTGCCAGTGTTTTGGGGCTAGGAAGCAAGCCATTCATTAAAACCCGATAACTACAGAGCCCGTGTAACAGAGGAACGCTCCATCAATCTCGTACCCAGTTAGGGTACCTTTCAAATGAATTCTGCAGAAATAGATTTGTCTTTATTATGTAATGCGAGCTGTTAAAACTTTTCGCTCATGTCTTCACGGTGACGCTCGCCCCCTCTGAAAGAACTAAGCCACCGGTTGCGCATGCACATATTCAGTCGTTGTTTTCATACAGTCGCACTAGAACTAGAAATATCCATTTATGTTAATTTCCATTGTCAGTTCACGCTTGGACTGTCCTGTGTGCTTTTATCATATTAAAATTGTGTATCCAGGGGCGCTGTCTTCCGCTTTCGCTTTCGCTTGGCGTCTTTACTTGATTCAGCCATTACATGTAAGAATCCTTTCCTCTTTGAGGTACGACTGGATAGCTGAAATGGCTAGTGTTTCAGAAGAAAGGTGGCAGACCAATAGAAGTACAGTTTTGGAGAGAAACAAGTTCATGTTTAACAATCCTGTTATGAGCGACATCAAGTTTGTCTTTCCTAACAAGCAGACAATCCCAGCTCATAAATATGTTCTTGCAATCAGCAGCCCTGTGTTCTTCGCTATGTTTTACGGAGATTTGGCCGAGCAAGGGGAGAGTATAGACATTACTGACTTCGATCCAGACGACTTCCTTCAATTTCTGCGTTTCTTGTATTACGATGATACAAATTTTCAAAACGTGGACAGAGCTATTCAACTATGTTATTTGGCTGACAAATATGATGTCCCTTCGCTCGCACGGGAGTGCGTAAATTTCGTAGACCGGATCATGGAACCTTTAGAGGCTTTGGATGTAATTCAGCATGCCTTCCAATTGAAGAATCAAGAGCTAGAAGAGGCTTCCTGGGAAGTCATCGATTACAACGCACAAGAGATCCTCGCCGATGACTCATTTCTCGAGGTTAGACACACGTTTTTGCTTTCTTTTCTAGAAAGGTCGTCGTTACGTATTGACGAAGTTACGTTGTTTGAAGCTGTGGATCGCTGGGCAGCAAGAAGATGCGAAGAAGCAAACAAGACCGTTGATGGAGCAAATAAAAGGTCTGTACTTGGAGAAGATCTGTTAAAACATTTTCGATTTTCACTGATGTCGCCTCAAGGATTTTCAGACTACGTGGAACCTACGGAAATTTTGTCAAAAAACGAGGCTCTCGATGTTTTTAAACAGTTTACTTCTGTCTCTGTGCCTGGTGGTATCAAGTTCTCAATTCTTCCCAGGATAGGAAACAGCGTACCTCTTCATTCATGTTCACTGGGTAAGAGCTATAACAACTATGGCACAGGCATGCGGCTTCTGAAAAGTAAACGAGATGTGGCGAAATCATGGATTTTGACATTTACTGTTAACAGGGAGGTTACGCTTTGTGGTGTAAAGATCATAACTGGAACGGTACAAAAACAAACATCTTGTCGTGTTAGTCTGTCCGTCGCTGGAGAAGGCCAAAAACTCGCACAAATTAGAGATAAGGAATTAAGTACAGAGAACGGCCCCTGGGATGCTTATGGACAAATTGATGTCTTTTTTAACAGGCCTCTGCGGTTATCCGAGGATACTTGTTATAATATTGAAACTAAAACAGATACAACGCAGGATGACCATATTTTCGTCTGGTCGAAGTCGTTTGAGGAATCTTTGCGGCAGAAATCGACTGTGTCCACAAATAGTTCAACAACCGAGAAGTCAAGCATATTATCTGGCCACTGTTCCTGGCTCTACACTGAATGCATACCGGCCAATGTCCCCTACAAGGGAGAGATCTTGTCACTACTTTTTAATGAGGAGGAATGAACTGCACTTGAAAATTAAGGACTAGTATTAAAATTCAATAACATAGACTACGAATTGTCTATCACTTTTGGTGAGTGGAGCGGGGGAGCGCGCGAGAAAAACACTTTACACAAGGACACGCGACGCGAAATGGATCTTCTCGCGCGCACGCAAGTTTTTCCAATTAAAGACACTTGAAGGACCCTGACTCAGGGATACTCGTTGTCTAATATCCACAAGGCTATCATAATTTATGTTTAATCCAGCTAATTTCAATGTATTTTTTCACAAGATTAATTTTCTCTGAAAAGAAAAGGCTTGTGCGCTTCCGCCGCAAAATGAAAGCCAACTAATAACACAATGAACGCATTTACATTTGGCGGAGCTTAACTCTTAGTGTGAATGTAAATAGTTTCTTATTGGTATAAATGTACGCGAGCCGTTATGGCGGTTATAACTGACTCTCTTGTTTTTGTTTGTTTGTTTTTTTATTCCACGAGCGCGCGTTGGATATGAGATGTTATTAAAAACTAGCAATGGTATATTGCAATTCCTGAGTTTTTATTTATAGTAACAGACAATGGTATATGAGCTCATATACCATTGACCACAAACTTGGTAGCCGATACGCGTCAACGAAAACAGCTGGGGAGCTCAAATATTGTAATTCTTTGGGCGTTTTTAATAAAACAATTATTCCACTCGCGCTTGTTGGATATGAGATCAACTACACGAGCAATTTTTTGTATGTGGCAATTTTTATTTGACACATAAAACTGACACGCCAGCTTCTTAACAAATATATTTGTCACATAAAAATTACCTAATTTTTTTCTCATATACACGAGCAAATAAAAATTGTCACATAAAAATTGCTCGTGTAGAGAAGGCCCCGAAAACAGCCGTAAAGTGTAGTCGAACAATTTACGCCTGGCCTCCCACGTAAACATTCATTGACTTCGTCACGCAATTTTACCTCCCTCACGGGAGGAATTGTAATGCACCTATGAATGGTTTGCCCCAGCATGGGGAGGGGGGGGGGGAACCCACGGGAATTTGACATCGTGAACCTCTTCCAGGGTAGGGATTTTGACATCAAAAGTTGTCTTCTGGGTTAGAAATTTAAGAGAAGATATGAGTAATTTGACATTCACTAGGTGCCCAGGGATGGGGAATTCGACTCTGGCTTCCAAAAATGTCAAATTCCCCTGGGTTTTTCCCGCACCCCCCCCCCCCATCCTGGGGCGAACCATTGATAGGTGCATAAAGATTGCGTGGATTGTGCACCGTCGGGGACTCAGAATTTTTCTTTGTCCCATGCTCGTGTTATTGTTGAAAAATACCTCTTTGTTATTTATAACCGAGCTCAAAATTTATCATTTGTTCTATTTATTATACATTCAACTTTTATTTATACAGGATAAAAGATAAAAGCAACAAGCTTGTGGGGTCTTGTACAAATTAAAAATAAACAAAAAGGTTAAAAAAGGTTAAAAACCGTTATAAAAAGCGTAAGATCTACGTATTAAAACTATAAATTATTGTGAATCAGAATAAGTTAAAAATATGCAAAATACTAAAATCTAACGTTGATTGTTTGTGGGGCTAAAACGTTGAAGTTAAAATCCCTAAAAATGTAACAATTCGCCACGTTTTTCAGAAATGTCTGTGTATTCGACACGATCAAGTAGCGATCCATAAGTGCAAGGGGATAGTATAGACATCACCGACTGTGATCCAGAGGTCGTCCTTCAATTTATATACGTTACCTTTATTACAATGATGCAATTTTTCTAGACGTAAACAGTACTATTCAAGTGTGGTATCTGGCTGATAAATACGACGTTCCTTCTCTTGCAAGGGAGTGTGTTGATTTTGTACAGGCAGCCATGAACCCGTTAAACGCTTTTGATGTGATCTCCATCGCTCGCCGTTTTAACTATCAAGACCTGGAGAAAACGTGCTGGCAAGTAATCGACTACAATGCCCAACAAATCGTTACAGCGAAGTCATTTCTCGAGCTCAAACCAGAGTTCTTGCTTTCTTTTGTTGAAAGGACGTCGTTACGTATTGACGAAGTAAGTTTGTTTGAAGCTTTAGATCGCTGGGCAGCAAGGAGATGCGAAGAAGCGAACATGACTGTTGATGGAGCAAATAAAAGGTCTGTACTTGGAGAGGAACTGTTGAAAAATGTTCAATTTTCACTGATGTCGCCTCAAGAGTTTTCCAACGTGGTGATGCCTACAGAAATTGCTATATTTAGAGAAATGTCAGCCACATCAGCGCTAGCTGGTTTTCATGCGGGTCCTCTGTCCAGGTCGAATTGGAATTTGGAAATGTTGGTTTTTCGGGAGGGAGGAAAACCGGAGAACCCGGAGAAAAACACTCGGAGCAAGGCGAGAACCAACAACAAACTCAACCCACATATAGCACCGGGCCGGAATCGAACCCGGGCCACATTGGTGGGAGACGAGCGCTCTCACCACTGCGCCATCCCTGCTCCCCATAAATGTTTTTGTTTACAACGGAGGTTTTTGATGTTTTTAAACAGTTTACTTCTGTACATATACCTGGTGGTCTCAAATTTTTAATTCTTCCCAGGATAAGAAGCGATGAAGGCCTTCGTTCACTTCCTTTGGGCAAGACCAGATGGCCTGTAATAAAAGGGATAGGAGGAGGTGCCCACAGCAGTGGCATAAAATCTATGCCGAAAGCAGGAATGCTGACATTTATGGCCAGCGAGACCATTACACTATGCGGCGTTAAAATTATATCTAACGTTCGACCATCTCAGTCTTGATTTAGTCTGTCCCTCTTTCGAAAAGGAAAAGTGATCGTCCAAATTGCAAATAAGAATTTTAGCGCCCATAACATCAGAAGTATTGATGTCTTTTTTAACAGGCCTCTTAGCTTATCCAAGATTACTTGTTATAGTATTGAAACTAAAACAGATAGTACACAGAATCAAAGTTTGTTCGTCTAGTCTGAGTCGATGGAGAAATCCAGATTCGGTAAAACAAAGATATCAAAATGTTCAGGACACTACACTGAATGTATACCGACTAATGTTGCCTTCAAAGGAGAGATAATGGAACTATTTTTTAAGTGTCAAAAATTAAACGATTCTGATTCTTCTGATTGAAGCCGTGAATGCACTAAGGAAATTGATAAATGGATCGGCATGGCCTCCTGAAAGCTGTCACGTATGCTTTAAAAGAAATGCTTCATCCTGTTATTTTTAACGATCTGAACAATTGAGGTTTTACAACTGAGAAGTGTTTATGTGAATGTTTACGTTTTCACGAAGGTGAATCTGGTCTGGTGAGACTTGGACACGAAGACTATCTTGTAATCTCCTACAACCTGTAGTGTTCTTGATATGTTTTACTCAATAGCTTTGGATTTATTTTTAACAGCGCATGGCAGTATCCTTACTTGCGTGACAGTGAAAACCAGCAATAGAACGACGATGTACATGAAAAATTGGATTCTGGGTGGATCGATGTTTCTGTTTGTTGTGCATGATGTTACACCTATTTACATTACTTGCCAAAAGCAGGAGGTACTGTGCTCTAGTACAGGAAATTAAAGTCAACCAGAAGTCAGAAAATGTCACTGAAACTATTATAGAATGTACAGTGTAAATAAAATTTTTCTCAAGTCCCTTATGCTAAGCCATATTTTCTTACCAGGCACAAACACAGTCACAGTTTAAAGACAAATTACGTCAATTAAACAGTAGTTTAGCAGCTCTCGTAAGCTTGTAATTCTACATTAACAAGTCCTCTAGTGTAGCTTCGAGAGCTGCTACATTGCCCCAATTAAAACCCGATAACTACAGAGCCCGTGCAACAGAGGAACGCTAAATCAATCTCGTACCCAGGAATCCTCGGGTGTGTGGAGGGAGCCAAAATGAAACCTGGATACCAGCTGGGGTACCTTTCGAATGCATCCCGCACACCATTAATTAACAAACCTTACGTTGAAGAAATAGTGCATGGCTGATTATGCGAAATTGAAGCCACCTATCTCTGTTTTGTCTTTATAATGTAATGCGACAAGTGATTAAACTTTTCGCTCATGTCTTCCCATACCGCATTACTGTGGCGCTCGCCGCTCTGAAAGGACTTAGTCACCTGTGGCGCATGCGCATGTTCAGTCGTTGTTTTCATACAGTCGCACTAGAAATTTCCATTTATTCGTGACATCCATTGTAAATTTCTATTGTCAGTTCACGCTTGGACTGTCTTGTTTGCTTTTATCATATTAAAATTGTGTATCCAGGCGCGCTGTCTTCCGCTTTCGCTTTCGCTTGGCGACTTTACTTGATTCAGCCTTTAAGAATCCTTTACTCTTTGAAGTACGACTGGATTGCTGAAATGGCTAGCGCTTCAGAAGAAAGGTGGCAAACCAATAGAAGCACAGTATTGGAAAGAAACAAGTTCATGTTTAACAATCCTGTTATGAGCGACATCAAGTTTGTCTTTCCTAACAAGCAGACCATTCCAGCTCATAAATATGTTCTCGCCATCAGCAGCCCTGTCTTCTTTGCTATGTTTTACGGAGATCTGTCCGAGCAAGGGGAAAGTATAGACATTACTGACTTCAATCCAGACGACTTCCTTCAATTTCTGCGTTTCTTGTATTACGATGATACAAATTTTCAAGACGTGGACAGAGCTATTCAGTTGTGTTATCTGGCTGACAAATATGATGTCCCTTCGCTCGCACGGGAGTGCGTAAATTTCGTAGACCGGATCATGGAACCTTTAGAGGCTTTGGATGTAATTCAGCATGCCTTCCAATTGAAGAATCAAGAGCTAGAAGAGGCTTCCTGGGAAGTCATCGATTACAACGCACAAGAGATCCTCGCCGATGACTCATTTCTCGAGGTTAGACACACGTTTTTGCTTTCTTTTCTAGAAAGGTCGTCGTTACGTATTGACGAAGTTACGTTGTTTGAAGCTGTGGATCGCTGGGCAGCAAGAAGATGCGAAGAAGCAAACAAGACCGTTGATGGAGCAAATAAAAGGTCTGTACTTGGAGAAGATCTGTTAAAACATTTTCGATTTTCACTGATGTCGCCTCAAGGATTTTCAGACTACGTGGAACCTACGGAAATTTTGTCAAAAAACGAGGCTCTCGATGTTTTTAAACAGTTTACTTCTGTCTCTGTGCCTGGTGGTATCAAGTTCTCAATTCTTCCCAGGATAGGAAACAGCGTACCTCTTCATTCATGTTCACTGGGTAAGAGCTATAACAACAATGGCACAGGCATGCGGCTTCTGAAAAGTAAACGAGATGTGGCGAAATCATGGATTTTGACATTTACTGTTAACAGGGAGGTTACGCTTTGTGGTGTAAAGTTCATAACTGGAACGGTACAAAAACAAACATCTTGTCGTGTTAGTCTGTCCGTCGCTGGAGAAGGCCAAAAACTCGCACAAATTAGAGATAAGGAATTAAGTACAGAGAACGGCCCCTGGGATGCTTATGGACAAATTGATGTCTTTTTTAACAGGCCTCTGCGGTTATCCGAGGATACTTGTTATAATATTGAAACTAAAACAGATACAACGCAGGATGACCATATTTTCGTCTGGTCGAAGTCGTTTGAGGAATCTTTGCGGCAGAAATCGACTGTGTCCACAAATAGTTCAACAACCGAGAAGTCAAGCATATTATCTGGCCACTGTTCCTGGCTCTACACTGAATGCATACCGGCCAATGTCCCCTACAAGGGAGAGATCTTGTCACTACTTTTTAATGAGGAGGAATGAACTGCACTTGAAAATTAAGGACTAGTATTAAAATTCAATAACATAGACTACGAATTGTCTATCACTTTTGGTGAGTGGAGCGGGGGAGCGCGCGAGAAAAACACTTTACACAAGGACACGCGACGCGAAATGGATCTTCTCGCGCGCACGCAAGTTTTTCCAATTAAAGACGCTTGAAGGACCCTGACTCAGGGATACTCGTTGTCTAATATCCACAAGGCTATCATAATTTATGTTTAATCCAGCTAATTTCAATGTATTTTTTCACAAGATTTATTTTCTCTGAAAAGAAAAGGCTTGTGCGCTTCCGCCGCAAAATGAAAGCCAACTAATAACACAATGAACGCATTTACATTTGGCGGAGCTTAACTCTTAGTGTGAATGTAAATAGTTTCTTATTGGTATAAATGTACGCGAGCCGTTATGGCGGTTATAACTGACTCTCTTGTTTTTGTTTGTTTGTTTTTTTATTCCACGAGCGCGCGTTGGATATGAGATGTTATTAAAAACTAGCAATGGTATATTGCAATTCCTGAGTTTTTATTTATAGTAACAGACAATGGTATATGAGCTCATATACCATTGACCACAAACTTGGTAGCCGATACGCGTCAACGAAAACAGCTGGGGAGCTCAAATATTGTAATTCTTTGGGCGTTTTTAATAAAACAATTATTCCACTCGCGCTTGTTGGATATGAGATCAACTACACGAGCAATTTTTTGTATGTGGCAATTTTTATTTGACACATAAAACTGACACGCCAGCTTCTTAACAAATATATTTGTCACATAAAAATTACCTAATTTTTTTCTCATATACACGAGCAAATAAAAATTGTCACATAAAAATTGCTCGTGTAGAGAAGGCCCCGAAAACAGCCGTAAAGTGTAGTCGAACAATTTACGCCTGGCCTCCCACGTAAACATTCATTGACTTCGTCACGCAATTTTACCTCCCTCACGGGAGGAATTGTAATGCACCTATCAATGGTTTGCCCCAGGATGGGGGGGGGGGGGCAACCCACGGGAATTTGACATCGTGAAGCTCTCCCAGGGTAGGAATTTTGACATCAAAAATGGTCTGTTGGGTTCGAAATTTAAGAGAAGATATGAGTAATTTGACATTCACTAGGTGCCCAGGGGTGGGGAATTCGACTCTGGCTTCCAAAAAATGTCAAATTCCCCTGGGGTTGTCCCCCCCTTTCCTGGGGCAAACCATTGATAGGTGCATAAAGATTGCGTGCAAACGCGATCGCGAAGACCTATTTGTATTTTAAAACAATACAATTAATAAAGCTTTAAACTACCGGTATACCTTGCTCTGTCATTCAATTCTATGTTTATAAAACTTTTCCGGAATGAATTCCATCGCCGTTTTCTATGCTTTTGCCAGTGGCTTCTTTGATCTTAGCGGCTTTTCTTGGGAGACGAGAAATTTTTACCTCTTACGCGAAATTAACATTGCGTTCAATTTCGAGAAGCAATGACCGACTCGTTTTCAATCAGTGATATTTTGACGCACAGTTGGAATTCATATAATTTTTGTTTCAATTTTTGTTTTATTTGATTCGGCAGCTCCGAATTTGGCATCAGTCTTGCGCGCGTTACTCGCGACGTGAGAGAAACGAAGCACTTGCATTACCGTCGGTATGTCCCGGAGTCCCAGAAATGGGGGAAAACATTTTTTTTCAGTGAACTTGTTTTGTCTTGACTCCTGATGTATTCATTATGTGCCGAAAAAGTGCAGGAATTAACAAATCTTGTATCCAGACAATTTCCAGAAATGCCTTTTAACTGTATAGCTGGAATCAAGCATAGTTGTCATAGTTTGGACGTCACGTCACGATTGGTGTTTGTTACTAATATTTCGGCCGCCGCTTGTCCGTTCGCTTACGAACATTCAAGTTCCCTTGATAAGTGTTTTTTGAATATAATTTTTGTGTCGTTGAAGTGAAACTTCTGCTTCAGTTGTGAGTAATTAATACAAGTAGGAAACTGTAACGATCAAATTCCGGCTGGGTTGCCAAGGAATGTTTACTTCTTTGAAAGCAGCTGCGAACCGATGAAGGAATCAGTCCTCGCAATCGGCATTGAGAGCCAAATCTTGCTGTTCCTGCGCTTCTGGTACAACATTTTGCCAGCAATTAAAACCAAAAGACCAAAAAATATCTTTACAAAAACTTGACTCGAACTTGACTCGTGACTCGAACTTGACTCGGGCTCGAACTTGACTTTTTTTTTTTTTTTTTTTTTTTTTTTTTTTTTTTTTTTTTTTTTTTTTTTTTTTTTTAGCATTTTTTTTTTTTTTTTTTTATTATTATTATTATTATTATTATTATTATTATTATTATTATTATTATTATTATTATTATTATTATTATTATTATTATTATTATTATTATTATTATTATTATTATTATTATAAACGTGGTACGAACAAACTCCCATGACCAGATACCGGAAGGAGAAAGATTTCTAACTTATGAAACAACGTATTAACCTGCACCGTGGAATTAAGCTACGACAAAATGACATTGTGACATATAGCATAAACGAGAGGTCGGGCCGATAAACTTATTTCGAGCCAGAGCGTCTTGCCTCAAACAAGCAACGGTCAACCACCTCCAATGCATAATGCCCTTTGGTATTGTTGCATACGCTTTTATGCTTCTGTAGGACAACCTTTCTCGAAACAGCTGTAAACCATTTTTTTTTTACAAAAAGGAGATAAGGCAACCATTTTATATACCTACAGTAGGGATGCTGCATTTATTTTCTTAACATATCAATGAATAACCCATAAAATACTTTGGATGAATCAACCATTCCAGGGGTCTGTTCAAGGAATTCTGAGACGTCCTTTTAATACCTCAAAGACAGTTTCTCTTACCTTTTCTATACTTTACTATACGGCTTTATACTAACCTACTTGTAATACACGATGTGCTTAAACTATACTTAAATCCAAACTGCGGATGGGAAATAATCACTCATTACACAACAGATCTGTGTTACAAAAACAAAAAGGTTGTTAGAGTATTTTTACGAAAATGTGCCTACTATGTCGTGAAAACAATACCAGCAATTTTGCGTACTAATAATTCAATGCCTCTTTCGATATCCGTCAGGAACTGCCGATTTCTCAAAACTGACTTTGGGGTCGATTATCGTTTCCCTTGGGGGTGCAAGAAATCAGGAGCCCACTGTACTCTTATGGCTAGTCATTCTTTGTCTTCTGGAAAATAAGATTCTTCTATATTTCCAATCCTTGCTATCACAGACTTGTAAACAGTCCGATTTATAGACTAGAAAGGTCCGTCGATCTGTAACTGGATGTTTTGCTGTGGGGGGAGGGGAGGGGATCCGGACTCTACTTTGCGGAGGCGTTCCAGCGTCGGAAGAATGAACCCAAAGTAAATACACTATATGTGTTTTTAAGTCTACATTTTGCTTGCTTCATTCCTTGGTTTACAAATCGCATGGTCTTTCTTTTTCCTTTACAGGTTTACTTCTCTTATTTTGCTTTTTAACAAAAAATGTCTCAACTGCTCGACAGTTGATCCAAAATGTTGCTTTTGAAGAAGAAAGTTCTCCACTGAGATATATGCTAATTTCCCATTGAAAGGTAAGATATCTAAGCATTTACATGGAATTTAACGGCAACAGAAATATCTAAATAACGTTTCAAGGCCAAAAATTGTTGAATTAATAGGATTTCTTTCACTAAGAACAATCGTGAAGATACTGATGACGTCATTAGTGTTTGCTGACGAGTTTTTAATGCTGAATGACCCGAAAGTTGAAGCATCTTCAGAACTTTCTCGGAAATCTTCGGCAAATTTCGTTAATCTTCGGAGGAGTCTGAAAAATGCTTGGAAACGTTCGTATGACCTTCGAGCAACACTCGGAAAAACTTCGGAAGTCTTCCATCTTGAAATTGTAAAACTGAAGGTGCTAAAAATTGCAAAAAGTTGCTCGAAAAGAAAAAAGTTGCTCGAAAGATGAAAAGTTGCCCAAAAGTTGCCGAGCATCTTTGGTATAGATCTAGGGGAGATGGGACTAATATTACATGTGAAGATTTTTAAGGTAGCTTTGCATGACAACTAATGGACTGCCACTACATTAATAATATATGTAGCCATGGTAGTGTGAAGTAATTTCGTTTGATAGCCAACTTTTCACAGTTAAGTTTTACTCGGATAGTTAGAATTATTCTTTTGAACATCTCTCGACAAACGCTAATTTTAAGTATTAGAAGTAACTATTTACCGGCGGTGAAAAATCTACATCAAGTCAACTCAAGGCATAAAATTTTTATACATGTCCTAGGAAACAAAACAAACGAAAGACAGTGCGCAGTTTGATATCAAAATCCATCGAGCTGTCTAGTGAATACATCAGCAAAGCAAATCATATAAGGTCATATAAGGTTCAATTTAAGATAAAAAGTCACAAAAATTAGCTCACAGTGTGAGTAAAACGCTTTTAGTACACAAATGCCTCAGTTATGAAACTACAAAACTGACATTTTTATTTTTTAATTCCTTATTTCTTAATATATGCAAAGCGTCTTGTGACATCCGCGACAGCCATTGTTAGTTCATGTCCACCTGTGTGCATTGTCTGTATTTGTTTGAACTGTATATTTGAACATCCTGGGCGCTGTCTTACGCTTTCGCTTTCGCCTCACGACTCGTTCAGCTCGTAAAAATCTACTTTCTTCTCTAAGGGAAGACGGGATGGCTAGCACTTCCGAACAAATATCAGAACCGTGCCAGGCTAGCGTTTCAGAAGATAGTTCTGAAAGGTGGCAGGCCAGTAGAAGCACAGTTTTGGAAAGAAACAAGTTCATGTTTAACAATCCGGTTATGAGCGACATCAAATTTGCCTTTCCTAACAGTCAGACCATTCCAGCTCATAAGTATGTTCTCGCCATTAGCAGTTCTGTCTTCTTTGCTATGTTTTACGGAGATCTGGCCGAGCAAGGCGAAAGTATAGACATTACTGACTTCGATCCAGACGACTTCCTTCAATTTCTGCGTTTCTTGTATTACGATGATACAAATTTTCAAGACGTGGACAGAGCTATTCAGTTGTGTTATCTGGCTGACAAATATGATGTCCCTTCGCTTGCACGGGAGTGCGTAAACTTCTTAGACCGAATCATGGAACCTTTAGAGGCTTTGGATGTAATTCAGCATGCCTTCCAACTGAAGAATCAAGATCTTGAAGAGGCTTCCTGGGAAGTCATCGATTACAACGCAAAAGAAATCCTCGCCGATGCCTCGTTTCTCGAGGTTAAACACGAGTTTTTGCTTCTTTTTCTCGAAAGATCGTCGTTACGTATTGACGAAGTTATGCTGTTCGAAGCTGTGGATCGCTGGGCAGCAAGGAGATGCGAAGAAGCAAACAAGACCGTCGATGGAACAAATAAAAGGTCTGTACTTGGAGAAGATCTGTTGAAACTTGTTCGATTTTCATTGATATCACCCAAAGAGTTTTCAGACGTGGTGATGCCAACGGGAATCTTGTTGCAAACTGAGGTTATCGATGTCTTTAAACAGTTTACTTCTGTTCCTGTCCCCGGTGGTCTTAAGTTCTCAGTTCTTCCCAGGATTAGATGGAATGAACCATTTGCACCCTTCTGTTCTTTTTCGATGGGCTGGAGCAATACGGATGCCAGGTATAACGGCAGTAACATGCCGCTACGTTCAAGCATACAATCCATGGAGAAAGCTGGAATGTTGACTTTTACAGTCAGCAAGAACATTAAATTAAGCGGTGTAAGGATCATCACTGACACAGCAGGAAGACAACCATCTTGTCGTGTTAGTCTGTCCCTCCATGCTCAAGGGTCAGACAAAAAGATCAGAGAAATTAAAGATACGTGTTTCGGAAATAAGGCTCAAGAAGACAAAAATTGTGGACATATTGATGTCCTTTTTAACAGGCCTTTTTGTTTATCCAAGAATACATGTTATACTATTGAAACTAAAACAGATACTACACAGAATCGTAATTTCTTCGTCTGGTTTGTTCCTCAATCGTTGCTCAGTGACTCTTCGCAGAAACGAACGTATACTTTGGATACATATTGTCCGTATAGGTCAAGCGGGGTATCTGGCCATTGTTCAGGACACTACACTGAATGCATTCCGTCAGACGCTTGCTACAAGGGAGAGATAATGGCACTATTTTTACAAGAATAAATCAGCAGGTCGACTTTTGAGACCTAAAACTCAAGGAATGGACTGGACTAGCAGGACAAGAGCTGACAAAATTTAATTTACCCTTTATACATCATGTTTTACTACTCTAGTTTCAATGTTTCACTTTAGTTTCAATGTTTCACTTTAGTTTCAATGTTTCACTTTAGTTTCAATGTTTCTGTGACACACATTCAACTTATTTTCACTGATAACGGGGAGCTAAAAAAATAAAGGCTAATTACAATATTACTGTAAATTTTGTATAAGCTATACCGGGGAGAAAACGTTGGTTGCCTTCAGGAAAGGAATATAGAAAGGGAGAGAGGCGGGTGGGATGGAAAAAACCTAAAGGCAAACAACAAAATGGGTGTGAAGAGAAGACCGGGTGATGGTAGAGGACTACCCATAGCAAGCCCTCCCATTCTTCGTGTGAAGTGAAGCTAATCAATACGCATGCTTGTATAGTGAGAGAGACCGCTGAGAATAGTGATCGATTGGACGTTCAGAATCAGCGCCCCAGCCAAAATCGATGAAGGATCTTTGAAAGCGAAATAAGATGTTTTCCAAGCTGCTTGTGATATGCGGCAATTCTGGGTTTTTGAGCCGTCACTCCCCGGGCTGATAGAGCAGCGTGTGACGATAGGTTTTTTTCTTACTTGCAATATAACTTCATTAAAGAAAATAAGTTCAGCTGGCGAGCTTCCGTGGAAACTAATATAAAACCAGGAACTTTTAATTATGAATCGAAAACTCAAAAGAATAAGTTACCGAAATGCTTATCTACTAAATAAACTGTAGTGATGAACACTGAAAGCTGCATATGTACAGGTGTTCAATTTTCAAACACACGACAAATGAATTTTTACTTGGACAAGAACTACTGTTGGTTTTTTGAAAGGTTTTCTTCTCCTTCTTCTTCCACGTAACTCACCTCCTTCAATAGTGAAGATTCTCGTGAGTTTAAAAAAAAAAACTACTTAAAATGCTTAATAAGGTTCAACTCAGAAAAGACTGAGATACGGAAAATTCTCTGAAAGGACTAAGCCACCAGTTGCGCATGCGCATGTTCAGTGGTTGTTTTCATACAGTCGCACTAGAAAATTTCCATTTATTCGTGACATCCATTGTAAATTTCTATTGTCAGTTCACGCTTGGACTGTCTTGTTTGCTTTTATCATATTAAAATTTTGTATCCAGGGGCGCTGTCTTCCGCTTTCGCTTTCGCTTGGCGACTTTACTTGATTCAGCCTTTAAGAATCCTTTCCTCTTTGAAGTACGACTGGATAGCTGAAATGGCTAGCACTTTAGAAGAAAGGTGGCAAACCAATAGAAGCACAGTTTTGGAAAGAAACAAGTTCATGTTTAACAATCCTGTTATGAGCGACATCAAGTTTGTCTTTCCTAACAAGCAGACCATTCCAGCTCATAAGTATGTTCTTGCAATCAGCAGCCCTGTCTTCTTCGCTATGTTTTACGGAGATTTGGCCGAGCAAGGGGAAAGTATAGACATTACTGACTTCGATCCAGACGACTTCCTTCAATTTCTGCGTTTCTTGTATTACGATGATACAAATTTTCAAAACGTGGACAGAGCTATTCAGTTGTGTTATCTGGCTGACAAATATGATGTCCCCTCGCTTGCACGGGAGTGCGTAAATTTCGTAGACCGGATCATGGAACCTTTAGAGGCATTGGATGTAATTCAGCATGCCTTCCAATTGAAGAATCAAGAGCTAGAAGAGGCTTTCTGGGAAGTCATCGATTACAACGCACAAGAAATCGTCGTCGACGACTCGTTTCTCGAGCTCAAACACGAGTTTTTGCTTCTTTTTCTCGAAAGGTCGTCGTTACGTATTGACGAAGTTACGCTGTTCGAAGCTGTGGATCGCTGGGCAGCAAGGAGATGCGAAGAAGCAAACAAGACCGTTGATGGAACAAATAAAAGATCTGTACTTGGAGAAGATCTGTTAAAACATTTTCGATTTTCATTGATGACGCCTGAAAAGTTTTCAAACGTGGTGATGCCCACGGAAATCTTGTTGCAAACTGAGGCTCTCGATGTTTTTAAACAGTTCACTTCTGTCCCTATCTCCGGTGGAATCAAGTTCCCAACTCGTCCTAGAATTACGAGGAATGCACAATTTTCACGTTCGATGGGCTTGTGCAATACGCGGGATGAAGATGAGTATGACAGATGGACCAGGCAGCAGCTACTATCACGCATAGAATTTTTGGATAAAGCAGGATTGTTGACTTTTACAGTCAGCAAGGCTTTAAATTTTTGCGGTGTAAGGATCATCACTGACACAGCAGGAAGACAACCATCTTGTCGCGTTAGTCTGTCCGTTTATGCTCAAGGCTCAGACAAAAAGATCAGAGAAATTAAAGAAAAGTGTTTTAGAAATAAGGCTCAAGATGATGATGAACATTGTGGACACGTTGATGTCTTTTTTAACAGGCCTTTTAGTTTAACCAAAAATTCTTGTTATACTGTTGAAACTAAAACAGATACTACACAGAATCACAATTACTTTGTCTGTTTTTGTCCTGAATCGATGCTTAGCAATGTCATGAAACACGATATGCGGCATATTTTGGAAGCATACAAGTCAAGCGGAGTATCTGGCCATTGCTCAGGATACTTCACAGAGTGCATACCGACAAACGTTTCTTACAAGGGAGAGATTATGGCACTATTTTTAAAAGAGTAAATCAGTAAAGAGGACATTTTGAGGTCTATACAAATTGAGTACTGTACTGTACTGCACTGCACTGCACTGCACTGCACTGCACTGCACTGCACTGCACTGCACTGCACTGCACTGCGCTGCGCTGCGCTGCGCTGCGCTGCGCTGTGCTGTGCTGTGCTGTGCTGTGCTGTACTGTGCTGTGCTGTGCTGTGCTGTACTGTACTGTACTGTACTGTACTGTACTTTATACCATGCCATAGAAAATACAGCCAATCAGAATACAGGAAAGCCGTTGTATATTCGACGGTATTCAACCACACCTTCCCATAGTGCGCTGCGACTGTATTCTCGACAAAATTTAGGAGGCGTATTTTCTATGGCATGGTATAAAATAGTTACACAACACTTTCTCGTGGTATACTATGGAATATCCCACTTGTCACTTGTATTTTCTTGGCATACACACTCGCCTAAAGGCTCGTGTGTATACCGAGAAAATACAAGTGACTCGTGGGATATTCCATATTATTAAATTTTCAGCCACGGATATTGCATTTCTAGCATTCTGATTGGTTCACTCAATCCCGGTTGTCAGCTCGTATACCTTAGTTTGACCTTATTTGGAAAATGATTGCGTTACTGTTGCCAAACTAAAAATTTTCTGCGGGAAGCGACAGTTTCATCAAAATGGTTTTGAACAGCAAATTTGGCGAGCTTTATGAACAAGAAATAATTAGCGGTGCCTACAAAAACCAAAGAAATGCCATAGTAAATTAAACTACGCAAAACAAAAGGATAGATGCGAAAAGTGTAATTAATAATACTTTTAAACTGAACGCACAGCAAGAGCGAGTGAATAAAGTAGAAAAGCAGCAAATATTAAATTTACGAAAGAACGGCAAACTGACACAGTTTCATTCAGTGTACGTCATAAAACTAGGCTCAGCACTTCAGTAAAGTTTGTTACCTTTCAATCTTGGTTTTGTCCTTTCATACTTTAATAAACCTGTTCCACTTTGAGCTCAATTTCGCTTCAAATAATATAGCAGTCTTGATGACAGCCGTGGAGCTGTAAAAAAGTACAATGTAAACACTTGCTTCGTTCGACTTGCACAAGACTTGTAGTTTCCAGAAAAGGTTTTGCTTCGGATCTTCTCGTAAATCTTAACTGTTGACACAATTCTATGATATTTAGACGACTTTAGAGGGGATTGTTTGAGGAAAATCTTCTGAAGAAAACTCTCTTGCTCGCTTTCCTCGTATGTTTCATTCAACTCAAGAAGTGAACACCGCGCCAGAAATTTTCGCGCCTCCTCATACTATCACTTCGTTTACATCAAAATGAAATGTCCATTCGATTTTAACTTGAGAAGAATTTAATAAAACAATTATTCCATTCGCCCTTGTTGGATACGAGTCGTTATAGCCAACTCGGCGCTTCGCGCCTCGTTGGCTATTTACCACCTCGTATCCAACGCGGACTCATGGAATAATTGTTAAGTATACCACTCGAAAGCGTTGCATAACTAGTATGTACTTTAATATACAATCTTCGTTCACTATCCAAAATCCACGCGCGCAATTGGTTAAAATAGATCACGTGATTTTGCTTTACCTGTCGTCAGCAAACTCAGACAGTGCAGTATTGAAGGTGTCTTCAGCTTCAAGGCTTGTAGAAGTGGAAGAAAAATATATTCCTCAAATTATCAACGATCCAATACCAAACAAAATCGAAGAGGATAACAACTTGAATCGCTTTCGTGTTCAAAGGTAAACTGCAGCTTAATAAATACATTTTTGTGTGCGATTGACTTGCTTGTAGTTGCTTGATTGTGAAAGCCATCGACTTGCATTGAACAAGCTTCTCGCTGACTGTATTTATGAACGACTACAGCTGATGAACGATTTTATGAACGATTTTATGCTTTATTTCTGTACCGCTAATTTGTGATTTTTATATTATTATATTGATCCTGTATTGATGTAATCCCGTGTAATTATGTACTACTACACTTCTTATTTTTAAACATTAAGTTTGTTGTTTGAAGTTCGTTTAATAAGTCGATGATCGCTTGCAATTCGATGCAGTGTACTCAGATTGTATATTAAAAGGGTTAGAGTCTGCTCGTTCGTGTTTTGTTGACAAATACACGCACTTGCTGGCCTCACAATGAACTCGTGTAGACCAGGAGGGAGGGGAGAACATTGCTTTCGTCACCAAAAAAACGCGCGGGCGATGATCCTGGCCATCGTGACGTCACCATCAGCCGAACCCGGGAATTTTGAATGGTCGTGTGGACAAAGACCTTGAAAAAGTTTTTCACCCAATAATCACATGAAAGAACTTGAAAGAAAACCATAAAAATACATAGACATGTGATCATCTGTTAACATTATGTTTAAAAATGCCGTGTATTTCATAAAAGGAAAAACTGTAGCGTCAAAAAAACACAAAATTTCGAGATCGATCAATTGAAAATGGGATGAAAGAGTGAGAAAATTTGCACTTTCGTAAACGATATCTGAGGAACCAAACAAAGTGCAATTCGGACAGAACAATATGACCTTGATATGGTTCAAAACTTTCGATTGGCGATGAAAATGAATTATTCGACAGCTATATAAAAATGATCAGTGGGTTCAAACGCACTTCTCTTGCTCTTGCACTCGATCCATGCTCGAATAGAGCACGAATTATGGCGTGACACTCCGCAATGGCTAATATGGGAAAGCAACAAAGATGTGGCCGATAATGCAGACTGGCAGAGAAACTTGAACTATCACTTCTTGCACTGGGTTGTTAAGTAAATGTTGTGCCATAGGATTTTGGCGTAAATTATATAGGAACTGGACGTCAATTTTGTTCTCCGAGAAGGCAATCGGCTGACGCAACCTACCGGCAAATCGAGTACTGTACGTGCGTAAATGAATGCATGCATCAAAATACCATACTTTTTACCTTATACGGTAAATTACACAAGGTATTAAACACCAGGTAAACACAAGGAGAATACATTCAGCAGACTAGAACGTGGTTTGACTACTTAATGGCTTTATTTTGATTGATTAAGGATCGTGGATCTCAATGTTTTAAATAAATGCGATCGAAAGATCATCTTCTGAGTGGTTTGTTGTGGATTTTGTGGATGGCAAATTGCTGTCTAGTCCCGGGACAGATGACCTGGAGAAAGCTGATGATTTCTTTTTAAATACTAAGGCGAAAATAGGGCACAAAGGTGAAGAATTTTTTACGCATTTAATACGTTCTGTGAGTGATTTAATATCGCAGCAGGGTTGTTGTTTCCTCGGGCGTCCGCATCTAATGGCAAGCATTTCTTTTCTTGTTTGCTTTTGCTAAAATCCTGATGAGATTAAGGTATGAGTATTTTTTCAAAAAAAAAACTGTTGCTTAAGGTTATATTTCTTATCATTCCGTGGTTCTACTCTGTTAGTTGGGTAACATTTAAAAACAAAAATATATCAATATTTTGCTCACCATGTATCTAACACTACAATCAGGGAAGGGTGTTGTCATGCACTAAGATTCAAAGAAGGTTTTGTAGCAAGTAAAGTAGAAAGTAAAAGAAAAAGAGTAAAAAGTAATAAGGAAACTGGAAGATGGTCCATAAAGGCAAACATATCCACACGAAACAGCAATTTTAATTACATTATAAGACTAGTTTTATTTTAATACTAATATTATGTAACTTTTTAAACAATGGTTGATATCCACAGTCCTTTAATGTATTTCAACATATTAATACTTTCATTCTTGCAAGTTGAATAATAAATCTTACATAAATAAACTTATTTAATTTTATTTGAGTTAAACAATTTTTCCCTAACATTCACTCCTCTTCATAATAATGATGTTATAAATAACACAGCATGAAAATATAACTTTACCGTGGTGTAAAGCTCAAACAAAGCTGGCGTAAATTTGGAATTGGCCTTATATTTTTTAAAGCTGACCTTTATGCCAGCATAACACTCAAGTTTAAAGATTGCCTAAAGAGACTAAAAATTTTAAGTCAACTTTAAATCACATTTACACATGGTAGTGTAAAGGTCGGTTTAACCACATTTAACAACATTTAATTGACTGTCCACTGGCAACAAATGGATATCTGTCCTTGGTGGTCACATGCAGTGCTCCAAACGGCACCTGTTTGCATGCCAATGCCAAGGTGTGGAGGATTGTAACCTACGGAGTAACAACAGAGACTTGTCTTAGTACTCACCAGCTACAAATAAAAGTTGATAGGAGCCTCCAAACCCTCTAGTTTTCATACTCCCCCCCCTCCTGAACTTAGAAATAAAAAAATGCAGAATAAAAATGGAAAATGAAAGGATTAACCCACTTAACATTCATGACCCACAACCACAAAAACATATTTCGTCTTGCACGTGTAAAAAAGATTGTAATGTTGACAGTTTTATTAAAAATACCAGCTACATTTCAATAAGGTATAAGGTATAACTGTATGCAAAGGCAAACATGAATCTTATGACTTAAGGTGGCTCGATCGGATTTTTGAGAGACGATACCTTGCAACTTTGAGCAACTTGTACGCCACCGCAGACAATCCGACTGAAAATCGATCAGTACAGCTGTACTACAGAAAGTTGAAAGTTTCGAATGAGATAAGTTTCATCGAAATCGGAGTAACCATAGCAACATAATGGCGTCACCACCCATTTTACACGAGACCGATTATCTTGTAATAGACGGATAATTTTGAAAAACGGCTTCTAGATTTTGGACTTGACATAGTTTCTCACGGTCTGCGAAATTTGAAGAATTTCTATGAGAGCGTTTTCGAGAAAATTTTGGATGAAGTTTTCAGGTGCTAAAATACAACAAAAACCAAAAACAAAGCAGTCTTAAAACATTATTGAGAAAACGTTCACAAGGCCCGATCAAGTATCATTTTGGCCTTAAGTGAATCTTGTACTATCTAATTACCTTGGGAGAAAATCTCAGAGAAATCGTTTCATTTAATTTCTTGAAACATCGGCTTGAATATGAACTGGTATGAAATGTTATTTCGCTCTTTAATCCAAAAAGGCCTTCGCTTACCAAAATGATCGCAAAATAAACAGCGCTCGATAGAATTTTTTTAAACTTAGCAGTCAAAAAGAAGAATAAGTATGTAATAAAATGTCCGATTTTCAAAATAATTGAAACATTCTAAGGCAGTTAATTTAAAGCCTTAACTCAGGTAAACATTGCACTGTTTTCACCCTACATCGAATCGCTGCCTCATTATAAGTCTCTTTTGTATTGAGCCCCGTGCATTTGTAAATTTCAGCACATCTTGAATATGTATTACAGCCGCTTTTTTTCCGAAAACTATATAGAAACAAGCTAATTTAACAAACCAAAATACAATAACAAGAAGGAAAAGGCTAGTAAAGCACTTGTATTATATTCAGTGTCCTAACAGTTTCAAGGCAAAGGCAGAATTGTCACAAAAATATCCAGAAATAAATAATTAGTGATTCATGATCTACTGGAATTTACAAATGCACGCAGCTTTAGACAATGGAGACGGATAATGAGGCAGCGATCCGATGTAGGGTGAAAAACAGCGCAATGTTTACCTGAATTAAGGCTTAAAATTGACTGCCTTAAAATGTTTCAATTATTTTGAAAATCGAACATTTCATTACATAATTATTCTTCTTTTTGACTGCCAAGTTTAAAAAAATTCTATCGAGCGCTTTTTATTTTGCGATCATTTTAGTAAGCGAAGGCCCTTTTTCGATTAAAGAGCGAAATAACATTTCATACCAGTTCATATTCAAGTCGATGTTTCAAGAAATCAAATGAAACGATTTCTCTGAGATTTTCTCCCAAGGTAATTAGATAGTACAAGATTCACTTAAGGCCAAAATGTTACTTGATCGCAACCTCGTTCCCAGGAAAAGCCCTGGGAACGAGGTTGACTTGATCGGGCCTTGTGAACGTTTTCTCAATAATGTTTTAAGACTGCTTTGTTTTTGTTGTATTTTAGCACCTGAAAACTTCATCCAAAATTTTCTCGAAAACGCTCTCATAGAAATTCTTCAAATTTCGCAGACCGTGAGAAAACTATGTCAAGTCCAAGATCTAGAAGCCGTTTTTCAAAATTATCCGTCTATTACAAGATAATCGGTCTCGTGTAAAATGAGTGGTGACGCCATTATGTTGCTATGGTTACTCCGATTTCGATGAAACTTATCTCATTCGAACTTTCAACTTTCTTTAGTACAGCTGTACTGATCGATTTTCAGTCGGATTGTTTACGGTGGCGTACAAGTTGCTCAAAGTTGAAAGGTATCGTCACTCAAAAATCCGATCGAGCCACCTTAATTTCCATGACCTTTTCCATGACTTATTAAGAGGGCGTCCGTGTTACAGCGGATAAGGCACTTTTCGGACCTTCGCCGATTTCCCTGATTTTTTCAGTGAAAGTCGACAATTATATCCCAGTAACAAAAATCACATTTATTTGGATCAATTCGATATTTTATATTTTTTGCGAGGCGATTTTCAAAGTCACCTCAAAACCATGCATTTCGCCATTGGAGACTCCGTAAACTTGCTATAAATGACGGTCGCTGCCAAAACTTTATTACTCAATTCAACGAGCTGATTATTTTAAATATTGAAGTTTCATCTTCCCTCGATAGTGTAGAGGTTTAATAATTGAAATCTATTTAAGTCTCGTTAAGTGATGATTTTTTTAATTTAACTCCCAACAAACTCCGGAATGTGCAAAGCGTGACATGCCTGTAGTTGAAAGCCATTTTCTCGAATGTGGGACCTGATCTAGAATCGTGTCTTTTGTAACTTAAAAGTACTAACACCATAGTAGAAAAGTATGAAATAAAATTTGTGGGCACTCTTTACTGTGCGCCGTACAGAGCTCCACGAATTTCCCAAATATTCGCCATTTTGATCCAAAACAAAGAAAACGCTTGAGCGACCGATAAACCAATTCCAGAACCGTAAATGTTTGGAGATGTGTTAAATACTGCTAGAAGTCAGACTGTAAATGTAAAATATTTTTCTTTCGCAGTTCCAACCGTTTTAGCCGATTTCTCGGTATTTTCAACGCTCACAGCAATAAATATATCACTTGCGATCAATTATGCAAATTTCGGCATAATCCCGTGTTGTCACGGAACATCTGTATACCGCAAACAATTTGCCTAAAAACGTTTTCCAAAGCAATTATTTCCTTCTTACCTGGCCGGGCGATAAGATTCTTTACCCTTCTATGTTAAAGCTTTCTTTTTGTTTTTGGCTGTAGAGAAGCTGTTTTCATTTCCCACGCTGCGATAAAACAGTGTTTGTTTTGCTGCAAGACTGACTTGTTCATTTCAGTCTAATTCAATTAAAGCCTTATTTGTCAAACCCCTGTCAGCCCTTTTTTTGTTTTTCTCTTTGCAAAACCTTTAAAAAACATTGTAAGCTTCTGAGGATGTTTTTTCATACCCGACTGAAAGGGTTTTTATTTGCTTGGCTTTTTTTTCGGAGGGATTTATTCGAAAAAATTACATCCCAGTCTGGTCTTGTGGAAACAAGGGAAATCCCTGATTTGCGTCGCACAAGTTTTGTTTGAACAGTGTTTTGTGAAAACTATCGGACTCCAATGAGGCAAAGCAAGTGCTACAATTATCTTATAAACATTTAAAGTCTTTGAAGCATTGTAGACATAAAATACAAATAATTGGGATAACTCAATGTTTGTTTTTGCAAACTTACTTGTTTGTTTCAATGTAATTGAATTTAAACCGACCAATAAATGTCCGCGATTTTGTCTAATTTCGAGAAAATCCTTGCGCGTCCTTTCTGCACGAAATGGCAGCTATTGCATCCAATTGCTCTCTTCACAAGATATTACAGACTCCGTGTGGATCTAGTAGGAATGAAGAGAGCCATGTGTTGCTCTCTGAGTGCAACTCGGATATTTCAGCTCATTAATTTTGTCGAGCTGCCACTTATCGAAATGCGGCGATGTTACGGAAGCCGAACTAATCTTGTCGAGAGCGTGACGTTACCAACGGCTGTGTAGTAGACTGAGTGCGGGCTTGACCATTACAAGGTGTGGTCGATGCTATTTTTTTTTCAAAAAAGCGTTAACACTATCCCGCTAAATTTGAGTGAAATATATCCCCCAGGGGGGGGTTACTTTAAAAAAATTTATACGGGAAAGCTTCGCCCGAGCTCTAACCCCTGCCCTTTTATAAACGATTTTGACAGAAATCGTTCCCCTTTTGTATACCTTTTACTGAAAAAAGGTACCCCTTTAATATACCTGAAAGACATGGTATAGACTTAAGACACGACGTTTTCTTGTATATTGTCTAATAGACGCCCCCCCCCCCTCCCAAAAAAAATTAATAAAATAAAAAAAGATGAATCGCCTCATAAACCGGGGAAACGCTCCACAGCGTAACATCACTCGGACATCGAAAAGGCAAACAATGCCAACATGGTTGACCCTTATGGCGCTGAAGACATCAGCATCGAACTATGAACGTAACTACCAACAAGGCAAGAGACGAGCAGAACGATCGCTTATTTGGCAGAGAAAAATCGCTGACCAAGAGCCAAGTGCAGGGCTTCTTTTCGCGCCGTGCAGCGGCTAGACGAAGAAAGCAGGAACCAGAAAAAATCGACCTGAGTCCCAGGGAGCTATTGCTTGAAGAAGAAGTTGATAGACAACAACTTGTTGAAGAGGTAGTGAACGAACTGGGGCCGCAGCACCCACTGTCGTACGACGCATTCAACCTGTGCGAGTGTGTGAGAGAACATAAACTGGACAAATTTAACGTACCAATGCTCAAAGAAATCTTGCGCCATTTTGAGGTCCAATTCAAATCGAAAGACAAAAAGAAAGACCTGATTGAACAACTAAGGTTGTTCATGATTGAAAAAGAATGAATATAAAGGGATAAACAAGTCACTAACCTTGCAAAGAAACATTCATTAGCACATAAGGTTAAACGTAGTAAATGCCGTTAATATTACGATCCTCTTTTCACGAAAAACAGTTTTCTGTTATTGCCCCCGCAGGAAAGCCCGAGGAGGCATTCATTGTAACTTACGCGTATGTATAGAGAATGTACTTACAGTCCGAATATACGGTATGTATACCAGAAAAAATCTCGATTTGCTCAAACAAGGCCGCAAGGAATCTCTGAGTAATGATAATGTTTTCCGGCAAGGGATTCCTGGGTAATGATGAAGTAAAGGCAGAAAATGCCCGAAGAAGTTATGGGTATTATGATGTCACGATAACAGGGGGTAGCGGTAAATAAAAATCCCTATCTTGGGTTAGAACGGTATTAAAAAGACTGACGCGCGTTTTGGCATTTGTCACACGTTGATTACTCCGATGTTTGGCTTACGCGTGTTCACAGATTTGTTCGAGCGGTTTCTCCGCTTTGGTTGTGTTTAATTTAGTGATATTTGAACCAGTTGTTAGTAATACGTCGAAAGATTTCGAGCAATCGGTTTCGTGTTCTTTTTGCTTGGCTAAGTGTGTTCCAAGAACTGGTTCAAGCGTTAAGGTTTGCTCTCGGGGGTAATTCGTTTAGCTAACAAACTGTCAGATTATTTGATCCAAAAAGTGGTTTGAATAAGGAGCAAAAATTGTTTTCTCGAATCTTTGAATGTGCCATATTTTGTTACTCGTGGAATTTTTAGGCTTTTTGAACTGGAAATCATTGTAAGTTTAATAATTGTGAATGTTATAAGCCCGGGATCATAATGTGTTATGTGTTATTTCCGCTAGGTGTTATTTCCGACTTGAACTTGTGAATATTTTTGGGACGCAATGGTGTCACACAACAAGAAATTCCGCAGCAAACAGATCAAACAATGTATTGACGTACATGGCACAGTAAAAAAGAAGCCTAATTTTAAAGGCGACAAAAAGACTCCACTAATCCTAGATTATTGCTGTAAAACAAATTATAAAAAAGGCGGGGCAGCTTTATAGTGAGAACTATTACTAGTCACGACTTGATGAGTTAATGGACAACTGTATAAATGCGGGTTCTTTCATATTTGTTATATTCATGTTGTCAAAAAAAACATATTTCGTAGCAGGGCTCGCGACTCCCTTCAATTACCGATAGCAATAGAATACGAAATGCACATTTGTGTTACATATTTGTTTTCTTGTTTTAGAGACAATTTAATGCCCCGCCCACTAATTATGACAGATAAATTAATGGCCACCATCTTATTAAAATCAAACCAATACAATGACTTCCAATTATAAAGCCCCGACTGTTAGTGTTTTTACTTTTATGTCTCGAATACTTCAGAGACTTTTGATGTTCATCAAATATATAACTTTTTATTATTGTTTGTTTACGAGAAAGGGCTAGAAGGGGATAAAATGAGAAATAGGATTGGGCAAATTGTTGCTGGGAAAATGGAATTTGGGTCACTGGGACTGGGAATCACAAGTAAAAACCAATAGATAGAACTGGGATTTGGATTTAAAAAATTCGGAAAAACAATAGGCTAGGGCTTTACCCTAATCCCCACCCACCCCCCCCCCCCCCTCGCCTCCCTCTATCAGGAACCTGTATGAAATTTGCGAGTCTTGACAAGACAAGGAGCGTATTCGACACCCTCGACAGCAAATCAGCAAGTTTCAACTCAATACAAGAAGGGCATTTTTTGGAACGTGAATTTTCTTGAAAAAGTCCCCTCGAAAAGGCCAAGCGACGAAAACAAAAACCCGGGTTTTGACAAACTAGGCAGCCTGGCCGGTTTTAATTGAATTAGACTGAAACGAACAAGTCAGTCTTGCGGCAAAACAAACACTCTTTCATCGCAGCGTGGGAAATGAAAACAGCTTCTCTACAGCCACAAACGAAAAGAAAGCTTTTACATAGAAGGTAAGGTAAGAAGGAAGTAATTGCTTTGGAAAACGTTTTTAGGCAAATTGTTGCGGTATACAGATGTTCCGTGACACACGGGCTTATGCCGAAATTTGCATATTCATCGAAGTGATATATTTATTGCTGTGAGCGTTGAAAATACCGAGAAATTGCATAAAACGGTTGGAACTGCGAAAGAAAACGATTTTACATTTACAGTCCGACTTCTAGCAGTATTTAACACATCTCCAAACATTAACGGTTCTGGAATTGGTTTATCGGTCGCTCAAGCGTTTTCTTTGTTTTGGATCAAAATGGCGAATATTTGGGACATTCGTGGAGCTCTGTACGGCGCACAGTAAAGAGTGCCCACAAATTTTATTTCATACTTTTCTACTATGGTGTTAGTACTTTTAAGTTACAATAGACACGGTTCTAGATCAGGTCCCACATTCGAGAAAATGGCTTTCAACTACAGGCATGTCACGCTTTGCACATTCCGGAGTTTGTTGGGAGTTAAATTAAAAAAATCATCACTTAACGAGACTTAAATAGATTTCAATTATTAAACCTCTACACTATCGAGGGAAGATGAAACTTCAATATGTAAAATAATCAGCTCGTTGAATTGAGTAGTAAAGTTTTGGCAGCGACCGTCATTTATAGCAAGTTTACGGAGTCTCCAATGGCGAAATGCATGGTTTTGAGGTGACTTTGAAAATCGCCTCGCAAAAAATATAAAATATCGAATTGATCCAAATAAATGTGATTTTTGTTACTGGGATATAATTGTCGACTTTCACTGAAAAAATCAGGGAAATCGGTGAAGGTCCGAAAAGTGCCTTATCCGCTGTAACACGGACGCCCTCTTAAAGTTTTCCTTGACCTAATTTGACTATAGGATTTGGCAAGTATTTTTAAGTGATGACTATCGGCATGCGAGTTGGGGTATGTCAGGGTAACAACCTCGTTGAAAATGATCTAAAGATTCTTGGTAGTGCTTTGACTGCATTGTTCTGCAACTAAAGTACAAACAAAGGTATTTTGCTGTTGAGTTTTGGGGAGTTAATATTTGGCTTAGGGATTTCTTTTTTTTTTTTTTTTTTTGAAGCCCTAGGGATTTTTTGGGTCTTGATTTTTGCCCCCATTCGATCATCCCCGTCAATTGAAATCCCAAGTACCCCCCCCCCCCTGCATATGGCCTTGAATCCTTTCTAAATTTTGGCTTTTGAGACCCCCAACCCCCTTGGAATCATGTTTCCATTGATCATGACCTTCCATGGGGTGGGTATGGATATTTCTTTGAACTGTACAATGCCAGCTTGCATTGGTGACAAATGGCTGAGAGTGAGTCTATAGAGTGATTAAGAAAAAGATAACAATTTTACAACCAATTTACTAAAATTGTCTCATACGATTTTAAACAAACAAAGGGTTTGCGAGATTAGCATAACAATCGAAATAACTTCAGAAGACAAATAAATCTTCAAAAAATTTCAAGTAAAGATTTATCAGTCTGTGACCGCCTTTAATAAATGAAAATAATATTCTTGTTTTGTGAAAGATCTCATAACAGAACCGTCTGAGCTCTACGGGCTGAGCTAAAGTCCAAAGATTGACCTTCAAATGGCTGATCATTTTTCCCATTTATTGTTTAAAATTATCTTCCACTGCCATGTTTTCTTGTTTGAATAACCTAGATTTACTTTTTTTACCCGTTTTTATTATGTAAATAGCTAGCCATGTATATAGTCTTTTTTTATCACATAAATAGATTTACTTTTTTTTTACCCGTTTTTATTATGTAAATAGCTTCTTTTTTAACTTATTTTAACTTTAAATTATTAATTGTAATAGTTGTACAATGATAGGTTTAAGTTTTTTTAAAGTTTTTTCTTAGTCAGGTGTCCACAATTAGTAGAGGGGACTTTTCCCCTCAGCTAAACATTTTTAGACACGATAATAAAGTTATTCTTCTTCTTCTTCTTCTTCTTCTTCATCAGCGACGCCGCCATTTTCGAGGTTTTTGAGTGTTTCCACGCTTCGCGCGCGATGACGTCACGATGGCCATGATCATGGTCCCAGCCAGACCGACGAGTTCACCCCTCCCTCCTGGTGTAGACTTGTTTCAACTTTCAGGTCGCTCGTTAGATTCGCAGGAGACCGCTGGATACGGAAACGGAGGGCGCGCGCAGGCATGAGAAACAAAATGGCGGAGGGTCGTTCCGAGCCATTCCTCGGTAAGTGTCGCGCGCGCGTTCACAGAAATAAATCCCGCGCGATTACAAAGGTGATTTTACTCAAGTGGTCTGGATTTTTTTTAAGTAACTATAGATGCAAAGAAAAAACGAGCGACTTGGGGCAAGTCTACGCCTCGTGCAGTATTGAAAATTTCTCGTTCATTGTGCGGCCAGCGCGTGCGTGTATTTGTCAACAAAACACTCACAACAGTCTCTAACCCATAAGTACTGTACTATGCAGATCGATAGTTCCGAAAAAAAAAAAACAATCTATCCTCTTAATTTTTCACCACCAATTTTCTTCAGCGTGCACATTCAAAAACAAGGATCGTTTCAACTTTTTTGGGTGGAAGATCATTCCTAATATTTTCAATCAGCTTTTTATTAATCTTTCCTTAGTCGGATTGATACGAAAATTATACCAGTTATCGGTCTTAGATTGAAGCTTGGTATAATGTATTTGGTACCGGTACATGTATTGTCATGACAACCATTTACAGTAAAACTTGAATTTTGTGCGATGCAGATTTCCTAGAAACAAGGCAATACCGCTATCTTGAACTATAGTGTTTTGGCAATAAAATTTATTAAATTTAAAAAAAATTCTATGATTTCAAACAAATCGCAGAAATATTTCCACTCGCAATTTTTGAATAATAATAATAAAAGCTTACTAAAAAGTTTTATTAACATTGATCTAATGGCACTTTCTCAAACTTCTGTTAATGATAAAGTAGGCGTTTGGACCGCTGAAAAGTTGCGTTACAAATTCACGGATTAATGGGACTATTGTTAAACGATACTTTTAAGCCGGATTTTTATCCCTGGGGGGGGGGGGGGCTACTCAAAAAAGTTTTATACGGGGAGGCTCCGCCCCAAGTTCTAACCCCTTACCCATTTATATACCATTTTTCACAGAAATTGTACCCCTTTCGTATACCTTTAACTGGAAAAAGGTACCCCTTTTATATACCTAAGAGACATGGCGTGGACTTGAAATAGGACGTTTTCTTGTCATTTTTATGTAGCGCATAATAAATTAAAATAATACAACCATAAATTGCGTCCGTTCGAAATATTTTAATTAAAGGCCCTTTTAAATAGCCAAATGACAGATTTCCATACCCTTTCGTATACTTAACCTCGTGAAATCCCTACCCTTTTATATACCTGAAGCCTGCTGAAAAAGGTACCCCTTTCGGGTGGAGCCTCCCCGTATAGGCCATTATAGGGAGTACCCCCCCCCCCCGGGATTTTTATTCATGCAGAAAATCGAAAGGATAAGATTTATAGCAATTATGCTTCATATGCTTCCGGCAGAAAATAAAAGTCATTGCGGGCCCAAGAGAGGCCCGCAACCCTAATCTTGACAGTGACCAGCGGCTTGCGTATAACGCGTGCGCGCCACGTTTATAAAGGACTAGCTGCAAAGCGGAAGTTGCAAATTTTGTTCTTCCACCAAGAACGATCAGAATGCGAAAAATGTGTCAATCACAACAGTTTGTCGAAACACCGGAAGTTGAAAATCTGTTCTTCAAGAACGATTAGAATGCGAAACATAAGTCAATCTAAACAGTTTGTCACATAAGATCAATGCTTCTGTCACAGGGAAGATTGGAAACACGTTTGGCCGACGTTGTTTAGTCGTTGGTTTTGAGAAGATTTACTGTGATGGTATCGCAGATAAACCACGGCAAAATGGATGATTAGCGAGTTCACCGACCAAACAAGATCACATCTCGATTACACCGCCCGCGTACACCGCATGCTCGATTAAATCATGAATTCCTTGCGTGACGCGTTACTCTGACTAATATTTGTCTTTTGTCCAGCGATTTATCGACACTTCTGAGAAATTTTCGCGACCTGTCGGAATAATTGCTGGCGTGAAAATGAGGTGAACTAAGTTATTTGTTCTTCAAAATTGCAAAAGGATCCGAAAATGTGTCGTTCAAACAGGAAGTCGAGAATTTTTTTCGATTAACATTCGTCAACTGAGATCGACGCTTCTGTCACATGGAGGTGAAGGAAGGTGCGGCCCGCAACCCTAATCTTGACAGTGACCAGCGGATTGCGTATTACGCGTGGTAGGTACTTCATATATGGTAATTATAATGTACCCAAATGTGGTGTTTATAATGTACTTGAGATACTCTGCTTACTCGAGATTCTTTAGATTCTTTACTTACTCGAGATTCTTTGATTACTTGAGGTGCTTGGCTGTCTTGAGGTGCTTGGCTGACTTTAGGTGCTTGGGTTACTTGAGGTGCTTGGCTGACTTTAGGTGCTTGGGTTACTTGAGGTTCTTGACTTACTCGAGGTGCTTGGCTGACTTCAGGTGCTTGTGTTACTTGAGGTGCTTGGCTGACTTGAGGTGCTTGGGTTTCTTGAGGTGCTTGGGTTACTTGAGGTGCTTGGCTGTCTTGAGGTGCTTGGCTGACTTTAGGTGCTTGGGTTACTTGAGGTGCTTGACTTACTCGAGGTGCTTGGCTGACTTCAGGTGCTTGTGTTACTTGAGGTGCTTGGCTGACTTGAGGTGCTTGGGTTACTTGAGGTGCTTAGGTTTCTTGAGGTGCTTGGGTTTCTTGAGGTGCTTGGGTTACTTGAGGTGCTTGGCTGTCTTGAGGTGCTTGGCTGACTTTAGGTGCTTGGGTTACTTGAGGTGCTTGGCTGTCTTGAGGTGCTTGGCTGACTTCAGGTGCTTGGGTTACTTGAGGTGCTTGGCGACTTTAGGTGCTTGGGTTACTTGAGGTGCTTGGGTTACTTGAGGTGCTTGGCTGTCTTGAGGTGCTTGGCTGACTTTAGGTGCTTGGGTTACTTGAGCTGCTTGGCTGTCTTGAGGTGCTTGGCTGACGTTAGGTGCTTGGGTTACTTGAGGTGCTCGACGTACTCGAGGTGCTTGGCTGACTTCAGGTGCTTGGGTTACTTGAGGTGCTTGGCTGACTTCAGGTGCTTGGGTTACTTGAGGTGCTTGGGTTACTTGAGGTGCTTGGCTTACTTGAGGTGCTTGGCTTACTTGAGGTGCTTGGGTTACTTGAGGTGCTCGACGTACTCGAGGTGCTTGGCTGACTTCAGGTGCTTGGGTTACTTGAGGTGCTTGGCTGACTTCAGGTACTTGGGTTACTTGAGGTGCTTGGGTTACTTGAGGTGCTTGGCTTACTTGAGGTGCTTGGGTTACTTGAGGTGCTCGACGTACTCGAGGTGCTTGGCTGACTTCAGGTGCTTGGGTTACTTGAGGTGCTTGGCTGACTTGAGCTGCTTGGGTTACTTGAGGTGCTTGGGTTACTTGAGGTGCTTGACGTACTCGCGGTGCTTGGCTGACTTCAGGTGCTTGGGTTACTTGAGGTGCTTGGCTTACTTGAGGTGCTTGACTTACTTGAGATGCTTGGGTTACTTGAGGTGCTTGGGATACTTGAGGTGCTTGGGTTACTTGAGGTGCTTGGCTGACTTGAGCTGCTTGGGTTACTTGAGGTGCTTGGGTTACTTGAGGTGCTTGGGTTACTTGAGGTGCTCGACGTACTCGAGGTGCTTGGCTGACTTCAGGTGCTTGGGTTACTTGAGGTGCTTGGCTGACTTCAGGTACTTGGGTTACTTGAGGTGCTTGGGTTACTTGAGGTGCTTGGCTTACTTGAGGTGCTTGGGTTACTTGAGGTGCTCGACGTACTCGAGGTGCTTGGCTGACTTCAGGTGCTTGGGTTACTTGAGGTGCTTGGCTGACTTGAGCTGCTTGGGTTACTTGAGGTGCTTGGGTTACTTGAGGTGCTTGACGTACTCGCGGTGCTTGGCTGACTTCAGGTGCTTGGGTTACTTGAGGTGCTTGGCTGACTTTAGGTGCTTGGGTTACTTGAGGTTCTTGACTTACTCGAGGTGCTTGGCTGACTTCAGGTGCTTGTGTTACTTGAGGTGCTTGGCTGACTTGAGGTGCTTGGGTTTCTTGAGGTGCTTGGGTTACTTGAGGTGCTTGGCTGTCTTGAGGTGCTTGGCTGACTTTAGGTGCTTGGGTTACTTGAGGTGCTTGACTTACTCGAGGTGCTTGGCTGACTTCAGGTGCTTGTGTTACTTGAGGTGCTTGGCTGACTTGAGGTGCTTGGGTTACTTGAGGTGCTTAGGTTTCTTGAGGTGCTTGGGTTTCTTGAGGTGCTTGGGTTACTTGAGGTGCTTGGCTGTCTTGAGGTGCTTGGCTGACTTTAGGTGCTTGGGTTACTTGAGGTGCTTGGCTGTCTTGAGGTGCTTGGCTGACTTCAGGTGCTTGGGTTACTTGAGGTGCTTGGCGACTTTAGGTGCTTGGGTTACTTGAGGTGCTTGGGTTACTTGAGGTGCTTGGCTGTCTTGAGGTGCTTGGCTGACTTTAGGTGCTTGGGTTACTTGAGCTGCTTGGCTGTCTTGAGGTGCTTGGCTGACGTTAGGTGCTTGGGTTACTTGAGGTGCTCGACGTACTCGAGGTGCTTGGCTGACTTCAGGTGCTTGGGTTACTTGAGGTGCTTGGCTGACTTCAGGTGCTTGGGTTACTTGAGGTGCTTGGGTTACTTGAGGTGCTTGGCTTACTTGAGGTGCTTGGCTTACTTGAGGTGCTTGGGTTACTTGAGGTGCTCGACGTACTCGAGGTGCTTGGCTGACTTCAGGTGCTTGGGTTACTTGAGGTGCTTGGCTGACTTCAGGTACTTGGGTTACTTGAGGTGCTTGGGTTACTTGAGGTGCTTGGCTTACTTGAGGTGCTTGGGTTACTTGAGGTGCTCGACGTACTCGAGGTGCTTGGCTGACTTCAGGTGCTTGGGTTACTTGAGGTGCTTGGCTGACTTGAGCTGCTTGGGTTACTTGAGGTGCTTGGGTTACTTGAGGTGCTTGACGTACTCGCGGTGCTTGGCTGACTTCAGGTGCTTGGGTTACTTGAGGTGCTTGGCTTACTTGAGGTGCTTGACTTACTTGAGATGCTTGGGTTACTTGAGGTGCTTGGGATACTTGAGGTGCTTGGGTTACTTGAGGTGCTTGGCTGACTTGAGCTGCTTGGGTTACTTGAGGTGCTTGGGTTACTTGAGGTGCTTGGGTTACTTGAGGTGCTCGACGTACTCGAGGTGCTTGGCTGACTTCAGGTGCTTGGGTTACTTGAGGTGCTTGGCTGACTTCAGGTACTTGGGTTACTTGAGGTGCTTGGGTTACTTGAGGTGCTTGGCTTACTTGAGGTGCTTGGGTTACTTGAGGTGCTCGACGTACTCGAGGTGCTTGGCTGACTTCAGGTGCTTGGGTTACTTGAGGTGCTTGGCTGACTTGAGCTGCTTGGGTTACTTGAGGTGCTTGGGTTACTTGAGGTGCTTGACGTACTCGCGGTGCTTGGCTGACTTCAGGTGCTTGGGTTACTTGAGGTGCTTGGCTTTCTTGAGGTGCTTGACTTACTTGAGATGCTTGGGTTACTTGAGGTGCTTGGGATACTTGAGGTGCTTGGGTTACTTGAGGTGCTTGGGTTACTTGAGGTGCTTGACTTACTCAAGGTGCTTGACTGACTTGAGGTGCTTGGGTTACTTGAGGTGCTTGGCTTACTTGAGGTCCTTTATGTACTTGTGGTGCTCCATATTTTTAAAACCGACAGACGACAGATTTTGATTTTGTTCATACTCTATCAAATAAGCTTTTGAGCTTTAAAGCTTTAAAGTTTAGTACCTGCAGGTTTCATTTCAAAATTGTCTATATAACTCACTCTACAAAATGATTTTAATATTTCCTTTAAAAGCGCAACGATAGGCCCGTAGCCTTTTTTTTTGCCTCGGTAGGTTCTTTTTCTCTTGAAACTGACCAAACAGTTGTAGACGTAATTTCGAGGATACAGCAGCGTTTGCTTCCATGGGGAACTTTATTTTAGATACAAACTCTTGAAAAGGCCTTCTTTTTTTACTATATTGAGATTTTAATAGCTTTGGCAGCACATAAAGTCTTATTCCAGTCCCTGAACTCTCCCTTGCGCATGCAAATTTTCCTTTACTGTCTCTTTGCGCGCCTGGGTTCAACCCCTATAAAGGGCGCTCGGAATGGAAAGTCCAGGGACTGGACTATAAATGTCTAAGATTTCACAACAAAGCAATGCACTTTTTTTCACTTATTTATATATGACTGGATTTTTGAAAAGCGGGTCAACAACACACAGCCCTGCCTGGCACTCTACCAGGAAAATCACAGGCTTTATCAGTCAATCAAGGCAAGTCAGGCGAAAAAGCTTTGCTTCAGCCGGAGACCACGTTTCCAAAAATCCAGTCATATATATAAACGAGCTTTTCTTTAACGTCACATATCATTGTACATCAATTACATGTTAAGCTGCATTTTTGACAACTTATACCTAGGGGCACCCCACTCAAGCTTTACAAGGCGTGCATTTTACCGCATTTCTACTATTGCTCCTCTGTCTGGCATTTTTGTTGCGCGCCCGATGCGGACAAGCTTGAAGCACTAAATAAAAGATTCCTTGGATTCATACTTGTGGATTACTTGTCCCCATACAAGCAGTCTTCTCAAGAAAGTCTCATCCACCTGACTTGCATCCACCTAACATTAGCCAATGAACGCATTCAAAATTTCCTGATGTTATAATACAAAAGCCGGTTTCCCCCCATTCTCCAGCTTACATGAAAAATATGTTTTCACTTCGGTCTTCCTGTTGCGATCTACGTGGCAATAACATTTTGTCCCTTTGTAAGCCAAGGACAACGAGTTTTGGCCTTAGTTCTTTTTCATATTTCTCAGCTAAACAATGGAATGCGGTACTTAACTGTATTAGAACAAGTGACTTTACAGAGTTCAAAAGCAACATTCAGGGAATGACTTTTGTTTAGACATATTTTGCTTATTTATTGGTTCTTTTTCCGCTATTTATCTGTAGATTCTAGTTTCTTCAATTTTTGTAACGTATTTTAGTGTATTTTTTTTAATTTATCGAAGATATTAGCTACTTATATTCAGTACATTATAAGCTACTCTAAAATTTGAGAGAAAATAGAGTCTATGTATGTATGTATATGCTTGCATGAATCCAGAGTTTTCACTTGCGCAATGCGCCTTGAAATTATCGCGAAAGGGTAGAGATACCAGTAAATATTGCTTTTCATTCTACCTTGAAAAAAGCTCCAGAACGGAAGAAAATACGATTGCTGAAACGTTTGTATGCCCTAGAGTTCTAGCCTATAGGCTGGGTACGCCATTACCACTGTTACGTATCATAGGTTGTTGTCTAAAGGGTGTGAGTGAGCTCAGCAGCCTACTCAGTTTCGCGTCAAGGTGCACAGGGGTATGATAATGGGTGCATAGAAGAGCAAGGTTATACAAGCGACATTTCCCATCAATGCTTGCATTGAGTTGCCACAACATGCAGATGTTGATAAGTTCAAAAATGTGACTTTTGTATACTAGAATTAAATTTTAAGCGTTTTGCTTAGCCCTACCCTTCCGAATTCTCAGAACTTGTTGAAATTTGTCAATCGGGCTGCAGTATATATTGAAAACAGTGGAATCAATATGAGATGCATTTGTGCCAAGTTCAGCCTTCGGTAATATTCTGAAAACCGAAAATGGGGGGAATACAGGTGAAAGGCTTACTAGTTTATTACGCGTTTTTTCGTGTAAATAAATACAAATAAAGACAGTGAAAATTATTTAAAGCGGACAATATACTGTATCATTCCGCAACCCCGGACCTTTTCAGTCAACAATAACGTAATCGTGTCGGCGGACGCACAAATAGCAGAATACTGCAGCCAGGCTGTCGCTCATCTGAATGGATACTGCTTTCTATAATCCTAAAGCTTTCTAAAAAACCCTCTTAGTAATCAGGACACTTTAGCAAAGAAATGCTCCTCTTAATAAACAACAACAACAACAACAACAAGCAAGGTTTTGTTTCGTTTGTTAAATTTCGGCTTTTCATTGAGTATTTTATCCTGAAAAGTAAAAATAATTCACGATGCTCGTTTTTGTATGTGCGCGCGGAAGAAAATTTAGTGGTGAACAGTAAAGACAATAGAGTGTTTCTGTATCGGAACTATCGGTCTGATAGTTGCCCCTTTGAAATTTGATGTTCTTGAAACTAGCATATTAGCCCTCGAAGCTATATATGGCATTTCTCGAGATTTCAACTTTAATGGAGACAACGATTGAGTTTCTCAAGAGAATACTAACATTTCAGCATTTGAAAGGCATTTGGAAACACCTCTGAGTAGTACAAACAATAGGAAAAACAGTAAGAAAGAAACCATCTTAGTGTGCATGATTGAACCACGAATATGGTAGTTGTCCCGTGGCAGATCCAGACCTTCAGTTAAGGGGGGCCAGCCTTTAAAGGCTTGCTATGAATAATTGAATTCTGTGAAGATAAGTTAAAAACGGCAAGACTTTTAGGACTAATAATAATAATAATAATAATAATAATAATAATAATAATAATAATAATTATAATAATAATAATAATAATAATAATAATAATAATAATAATAACACATCTGTTTTCTTAGAAGTTCGACGATGAATTATTACGCCGAGCATCTGAAGGTGAGAAAGAACATTCATACCTTAAACTTATATGTTTGTAATGGATGATGCAAAAGTTAGTTCTTGGACATTTATAGAGAGAATTCACTTGACATCAGAGTTGCCATATCGATGTACCTTAAGTTTACAAAAGAAATTTAACTAAATTCTTGTGTTTGTTACACCAACATGGCGGTCACAGCAGTTGTTCTTTGAATGCCCGAGGACGAAGTAAATACGTCATATAGTTGTACACTCGTTTGAGAACTTTACGTTTTACATGTGATGAATCAGTCATTGATTTCTTTTCTTGTTTAAGGCACTCAAGTTCTCTAGCTCATAAATGCCTATGTCTCTGTGCTCAAAATCCGCACAACATTGTGAAAATTAAATGTTTTTTCCATATATTATTGTGTGGAACATGTAATTTTAATGAACACCATACCCTGCTGTTTCACTTGGTAAAATTGAACAAAGATAGATTCATTTTGTTTTTCAAAGAACCTTTGATTGTTATTTCGTACAGGTGTATGTGGCCATTTTTTAAATAATACTTGGTTCTAAAACCCTATTGAGTATGCTCTTCTCATTGGAGCTTAAGCTAGGCGATCATAAAACACTGAATAACTTAAACTGTTAATGTTTTAAGCAGAACAAGAACAAGCAGTTGATGAAGGGCCAGAGAAGAAACGAAAGAAAGGTAATAATGTGCTTGTCACTACTTGTATTTCATTTAAAGATGTGTAAATCGAATAAAAAATAGCTAGATTTAGTTTGCATTTTTGTAGAAATTCAAAAAACTGTCGGCATGTGCTTTGACATAAAAATGAATTCTATATCACTTTTACAATTGAGTGCAAAGTTTATTCTCAAAATTACATTGTTTATGTCTCCAAAATAGTAGAGCTGGCCTAAGTGTTTTACATATATTTGTTGCATTTTGTCAGGTGGTCGAGATCACGTCGCATCCCTAATGGATGGAATTCACCAAGGGATCATCGAAGGTAGGCTTTTTTATGCTTTATGAATGACATAGATTTAACGCTTACCAAAGGATAAAACATTCGTTTCAGTGTGTCTGATTAAACATTCTCATTACACCTTAGTCATTCAGCGCGCAAAAATAATACGCATACAGATCAGTTGAATTAACATTTTGCTGAGGTGTTATCAGTTGTTGCTATACCTCTATGGTGTTCAATAAAATTATATTTATCGGTAATTGGTACTATATATTGGTTTTGGAAAACCGTTTAAGTTTTATTTTGGTTTAAGAAAAAATGAAAACAAAATAGTCTAAACTTGTATGTATATCACACATGCTCGGCCGCCCCTATCCCTTCCCTTGCCCCACAAATAATTACATGTCCTGTCTTGCTATCCAGTTAACTCTAAATATTTTCATATTTTCAGGAAAGAGATCAACAAGGGCAAAGAAGAAATAATTTGAAATTTATACTCTGACGACCTTATTGATTGAAATTTGAAAACAAATATGTGTGAAGCGAGAAATATGATATTATATGAATCATCTTGAGTTGAAATTCTCCATCTGCTTTTCTGGTCGCTTAATAAAAACGTCAAAAGTAAAATAAATGCGTGTGTCGTTCAACTTTAATCTAGTTAAAGTGTGTACAGTACGACTGAAAAGTGCAGTGTAACTAGACGGGGTTCGCACAGTCTTGAAAAGTCCTTGAATTTTAAGGGGAGTCCTTGAAAAGTCCTTGAATTCCATTTTAACTTGAAAAGTACTTGAATTTATGTCAAAGTCCTTGAAAAGTCATTAAATTTTCTTCAACTTTAAATGTAGTCGGGTCGAAAGCAAATTGCTTTGCACAGACTTTGGTATTCTGTTACTGTGAAAGGCAACTTCAAACACTGCAACACACGGGTGTAAAAGCAGCTAATAAAGAAAAAAGACAAGTGAACTGATAAATGTAGAGAAGGATAGGTAGTCGTTTATGAACTGTATATAGGTGTGTTTTGTTTGGCTACGGACACGGTGGGGTGGGGTGGGGTGGGAGGGGGCGGTAAGATGAAATGAAGAGTTTAAATTAATCTTTGAGACAACACCCAAAGACAGATGCGCGCCAACCGTTACATTAAAAGACACCAACTGTCTCTTGGTGATGTTACGAAAGTAGCTAAGAATATTTTCTTTGTGTCTGGGTGTTCAGGTTTAATGCATGGCACGTGAATAGTGAGAATTACTTAACTTCCGCTTCCTTGTCGCAGACATGTGTCCTGCGAACACAATGGCTTATACGTATGGGCTAATCAGACGAAAAGCCTAATTGTGTTTTAGGCTTGATCCTTCAACATTTAAAGCGAAAACGGCATAACAACAATATAAATGACCAACTAGACTGAACATGATTTTTTTCTAATAAACCAGTAGTTGATGGTGTAGCTTTTATGCGCGGTAATCGCTCAATATATTTTCATATAATCGGCAAAGAAATACATAAACAATTACTCATTTGACGCAGACATCATCCCTCCCGCCCACTTTTCATTATTGGCGTGCCACAGTATATCAGAAGTTAACGTCATGAAAAGTGCGTGCAAACGAAGAGGCATACTTAGGAGAATGGAGACACTTTTTCTTTTCTTCTTTTTCTACCACTGGCTTTAGTTTTATTCCACATTCCAAGCATCAACAGACCCCTCAACAGTATCCAGGTTGATTCTCACACGGCAAAATATGTAAATGATCTTGTGAAGCAGTTCAGAAAAACCACGACTGTAAGTCAGTTTGACCACGTGATTTGTCCACCACGAATTGGGAGAAACCTGGTTAATTTTTTTAAATAAATAGAACGGACTAAAGACTAAACAAATTATACAAAAAAAGAACTTGCAGGCCTTGATGTTTAATATATTAATATACAAAACCCTTCTTATCAAAGGCTTAACCCAAAATCAAACTGTAAATCATGTTCCTGTGGAAAAAAAACGCCCCACGGGGAAAAGGCATCATGCGTCAAGGACAGCAAGGGACAAACCCGTGGTCCATGAAATGTTGCAGGCCATTCATGTACAACGTAACAGATTGCAGATGTAAAGGGTGCAAAAACTGTTCAGCTGAACTGGACATTTCTACTGTTTTTGAAACAAGTATCCCTGAACATGTTTCAAACGTGTCTTGCAAATGTGGGCAAAACAAATCAAAAGAATTGCCAGAGTTCGTAGCGTGCAAGGATGGTATTAGGAAATCCAAGTGCCCCTGTTGACGTGTTAAGCAAAAGTGTGGGTTTCAATGCAAATGCGTAAAATGTGGGAACCCCAATGAAAGGATAATGAGAAGGCGTGATTGAAAAAATAATAACATCCAACAGAAAAGAAAGCGCGAGAGAAGGAGCGCTGAGTTCTCGGCCTCCCAAGACATTCTTCCGGTGACCATGGACCACGTACGAGACGTGTTAATTATACAGCGTATTGTCGTTTCTAGGAGAAACCACAGTGCCGCGATCGCTAGAAAATATAACTGGTTTGTTCTGAAACAACTTGTTAACTCGAAAATTTGCAAAGAAAGCAATTATACAGTAAGCAGAAAAAGAGAGTCACAAGTTTCTGTAAAGCTGAATACATTAATCGAAAAGCCAAAAATTTGAATGTTACTATCAAAGTGACAATTAATTTTGTATTAAAAAAAATAAGAAATATACCATTTTATAATATTGTTGATTTATCTTTTTAAATGGTCGAGGAAATGCGCGCGCTGTGATTGGTCAATTCGAACTCATTATAGTTCCATAAAGCACGCTGCATACGTCACGCGCGTGCTTTATCGAGTCAGCCAAACACCTGAAGTAACCCAAGCACCTCAAGTCAGCCAAG